>NW_028292582.1:4218267-4821138 GCF_029948245.1 Actinia tenebrosa | reverse complement strand
AACTAAATTAATGCTCTCGACAAGTTTACAGTTTTATAAACATGGATTTTTTATCGTCAAATACTCGATAATTTCCTCGGAAAGTTTTCACTCATTCGCAGCGGCCATGTCAGCTTCCATAGCTTTTTGCCATTCAGTCCATCCACCGGTAAAATTATGCGCCCTAAAATATCAATGAGAGAAGCAAGAAGCATGAGTATTTTTATCGTATTTCTTACCCTACCACCACCATAGAAACTTTGCTTTGTCATTTTTTAAAGTGCTCATAAGCCTTTGCACAATATTTTCAGAATAGATTCTTTAGATAGTAGATAGTTGATTGTGAAAATATTTCGTCATTTAAATGTCGGGTCTTTAAGATACGAAGGTTTTTATTCCTAATATGTTAATGACTATGATGTAACATAAGGGATCATTTAATATACAACACTGCACTCGTTCTGGATTACAGTATTTTAAAAGCATCACCCTTTTACTCGTGACTCACGTTAAGGTTCTTACAAATTTGTTTTCAAAAAATGTCCAGCGTTCAATATAAAAAGTTGCCACAAAATAACTCAAATCCCTTATGTTACGTCATAGTCATTAACATATTGGAAATATAAACCTTCGTATCTCAAAGACCCGACATTCAAATGACGAAATATTTTCACAATCAGCTATTCACTATTTAAAGAATCAATTCTGAATATATTGTGTAAAGGCTCATAAGCACTTTAAGGTATGCCCTTGTAGTTTTCCTGTCCGTATTTCTGTTTAGAAGTCGAGAATTAATTAGCCATACGGCTTTAAGCACGTACCATACACGCATGTACCCTAATAATTAAGATCTCTTTCCAATATTGAAATATGTAAGTTACGTTGATCAACTGCTAGGGAGAGTGGTTTTAGTAATTACTTCTTTTCGGATTGATTAAACAAGGACCATACCTCAACACGTAGTGCTGAAGCGCAGTATGGAATCGCGAAGCATTTACGTCACTGCCGGAGATTGTAGACTGATTATTTAAACGCTCTAATTTCGTACCTTTTGTAGCCCAGATTGTTAAAGATCTGGATAGCTGAGTCTGCGCGCATACCGGATCTACAATGGACTGTAATATTCCCGTCATCAAGCCCCGGTTTTCGTACGTTATATTTCTTTTGAAATTCATCTGGTGACAGGCTCAATGCCTCTTGAAGCTCGTCTACTGGAAAAGAAAAGGTAGAGTTAGCGAAAAGAGTATAGAGGTTTTGCACCATTGTGTGCCAGCGCCCATAATACAGCTTGGACTGCCTGTGGTTAGATATCAGAACAATAAAATCCCTTTGCTCTCGGGAATTGAATTTTTCTCAGTCATGTAAAAGGTTTTATTGTTACTGCCATCTAACATGGCTGCCGTTACGTGATAGTGCAAAGCCTCTATTGTATCTACAGCGCGATCTCGTAGCCGGAACATTTGAGATTCGGTTCAGTCACTGGATACCAACGCGTTCTTGCGCATTATCCTCGTTCGAAAAACTAACCACTTTCCATGCGTACGCCATACGCCAAAAACACCCCGCGCGTCTCTCATCATATCATCAACTTAAAAGACCGCCTAACCCACTGTTAGCCCATTTCAGACCACGTGTATTATCACATTATTAACTGTTGTACATGAGAAGACACATGAATATGGATACAACTTAAACAAAGAATCTTATACTCAAGAGAATGACACGTGGTCTGAAATGGGTAAAACATTACGCACAAGTAGATTTGGTCCATTGTGTTCAAACCTCACGAAGACTTACGTGGTATATTGGTAGCTCCAGGAATTTTCCCCGCCGCCACTTCCTGTCGAGTTCGCACGTCAAAGAGTTGAATATCGTTCTCAGCAAGCAGTTTTTTCAAGCACTTATAGGTAACAATTCCTTTGTTGTTATAACATGACTTGGCGGACGACGACGATTCACCAGGTGCTACAAACAAACAAGATGATTTGAATTTCCAACCAACATTTCGAGGGTTTAGAATTGTAGGACAGCTAAATACCATTAATTGACGAATTGACATTTTGAAGTTAACTCGAGAACGTTACCTGACATGATGGTATTTGATTGGTTTGATTCGGTTACGTGATTGGTCAAATGTCTTGACGTCATAATGTAAATCCGTTTTACGTCATAAAGTGTTTTTACAGGTGCGCGCTATATATATAAGAAAAAAAACCTTGAAAGATGTGTTCACCCATTCAATTATTTCCTGCTTTTGCATGACTTTTTTTTCTCATTTCTGTTTGTTTCTTGGAGTTTTATTTCCGATTCTTCTTCTTGTCAAGCCAAGTCCTAGCCTGCGCTGCATCCGGAATTTTCTTTACGAGTAAACGTTTGGAGGCACGCAGGCTAGCCAAGTCCATATGATCTTTTTTTTTCTTTTTCATTTTTCATCTAGATTAAATATTATGTGCCTTAAATATCGAAATAGAAATATGCATTTATTAATATAGATAATTCGAGTTCTCATTGAACCAAAACTGACGTACTTTTTTTATAGTTCTCAGTGGTTGAAAATAAACTTGGTCAAAGTGCTTTTCTTGAAAAGCAAAGATGTGATTGGGGATCTTTCTGAAGTTTTACAGAATAAATCCTCCTGTAATGACGTTAGCGATTCTTTTTCCTAATTTTAGCAATTAGGTAACACAAAGTACATAAAAAATCCATAAATCGGTGTCGAAAATCATTCATCATTTGATTCAAAGAGCGAGTCTGTATAAATAAACTTTTTTGTCGTATCAAGAGGGTCTAGTTTAAAATAATATCAGCAAATTCAATAGACATCCTTGATATTTTTTCCTTCGATACGTGACAGCGTGACGTGAAGTTGGTGTGATTTTACCGACAACTAAAAAACGATCTAGCTGATGCCAAGCTGTCAGTCAAATAACTGTCATGCCTCATCAGTCAGTCATCAGAGACGCGTCTATTCTCCTGTTGAGTGATCCGGATACAAATGAGGTAAGACATTACACAATACCTTCCTTCACGACTTAGTAAAAATATGGCAGGAACTAAAGTCCCGACTGAGGTAAATGTAAATGTGACATTTGTAAAAAAATCTTACCCTTAATTTATTCATTATTATTTTATTATTATTATTTTGGTTGATTGTCTTTTTTTAGTAGTCTGCTATTTAGTTATTTTAGTTATTAGTTTTTTTCTTTTATACGTCCCCAATCAGTGTTAAAACGCTAACTAGTAAACAGAGTAAAATGACACGTTAATAAAGTATAATATTATTACTGATCATTATTAATATTTTATAAGCTAATCTCAATTAAATGATTTTAATTAATCAAAGGAATCTTACTATATACTTATAATATTATAGAAATAATTAATTTTTGGGTTAGAGTACAAACACTATAAGTGTGCAACATAAATACCACTAAATACTGATAAATTTTGCTAATCCTATTGTTTCCAATTGTTTAATTAGCACTATTTACTACTAAATAGTGCAAAGTGTTGCACACTTTTAGTGTTTGTGCTCTAGTAAGAAGTAGTTTGATATTCAACCGAGCTGTAACGTATTCGAAACTACTGCTGAGATGCAAGATTTTGTTATAGATCTTTGTTGACTTTTTTCAAGCGTGACCGTGCACATCCTTTGTTTTACCATTGTTGGCAATGGCTGAGTGCGAACAGACCAAATTCTTTCTTTTAGCTGCTTGTTCAAAATACTTAAAGATTTATAAGAGATATTTGAATATTCCTTACAACAATCCCATAGACAAAGTTTATGTTTACTTATTTTGCAATTTCGGATGAGCATAAATCAAACATTGTGCACGGTCAAGATCGGTTCAGCATCAAAAGCGAACAAAGACCTGATAACATTAGGCTTCCTAACCATTCCCCTCTATTAACTATATTACTAGATTGATATTAAATACGAATTTATAAATCTATATTATAGTTTCCATTAAATTGTCTAATACATGCGAGTAAAGAAAGCATACGAAATGATACATCTGAGATATAAATGAGGTTGTTCATAAAATAAAGATAAATTCAAGCGGAAATATTTCCGCTTGAAGACTCTCAGACTGATACTTCAAAATTAATGAATTAATGAGCATTTAGACCTATCAGGTCCTTCAAATCCATCACGTGCATGGATCTTTATACCTGATAATAGTTCAACATGGATATGTTTATATAAAGATTTTGAAATCTTTATAAAGGACCAAAAGAGTACAACAGCATGGCTTGAATAAGGACCCTAAATGGTCGTTCAATAAACTCGAAGATCGTGTTTTATCAGGTCTAAAACCACTCGGATACTCCTTGTGGTTTTAAACCTGATAAAACACTCCTGCTTATTTATTAAACTATACTTAAAGCACCCTTGTCTCATTTCTTTTCGCAAGCATACCGATCTGTTATTAACAGATCATGAATAATTGATGGTAAAAAACACAAAAAGCAATCAGCCAGAAATCTGTCAAAATCGGGTACAGAATAGACCATTTCAAAGATCCCGCGGCTCAACCTCAGCCTCGTCAGCGCAATCTATTCTTTAGAAATTGCCTACAACCTGTGAAAGTTTTAAGTGTTTCAATTGTTCGTTGATGTGCAAATTCCTTTCATTACTGCGGACTGTAGTCAAATTCTAAAGAATAATTACATGCTGACGAGGATGAGGTTGAGTAACGGGATCCGTGAAATGGCCGATCGTACTCATTTGGAGCCTCATTTGCATTTCATTTTACATGGATTTTTTGGGTCAAACTTACTCCAATCAAACTCACTCTAAATCTTAGTAGAACATGGAATTATACACTTATATATTTAATAAGAAATATACAATATTCGTGTCCCATTTTATTATATTAGTTAGGTACTTTACTGAAATTTTCATAAACATGCGAAAAACTCTGTGTCTCCGAGTTGCACGCTGAAATTTGGTTTTTCGCTGCCGCCAGTCAAGAACATAAAAGGTACCGACTGATTAGGTTTGATTGACGGCAGCGAAAAAACAAAATTTCAGCGTGCACCTGGAAGACACACAGTTTGCATGTTATTGAAAATTGCAGTATAACGATCGGATACTTAACGAGTGGTATATCGCAAAGGCATTTCAAAAATGTTTTAGCGTGTACTTTGTAAAAACAGAATCAATGTCGTTTCTCAAAATTGCCTGTTCATTGAGTAGAAGAATCACGAAAAATAATAGCTGAATTAAAGTGTTGCTGTTTTCTAGGCTTCCCTGTTTGATTTCGACGACAAATCCCAGGTATGGCTGCAGCCTTTCTCAGAGATCATTAATTGCATGTTTCCAGTGGAGTACGTCTATGGAGAGTGGATTTGGTGGCAAGCAACGAGTGAAGCAAAGCGTTCGTTTAATCCTGAATCTCTTGCCTCGTCCTCAACTTCGGAGATAGAAACTGGTAGTCGAGTTGAAGGATTCTGCATCCCTCAACTTCTGTTCTCGGAAAGCGGCGAAGGCTTTTTAAACGTGCCTTTTGACAAAAGAAAACACTGGCAACCCGATTTGGACGAGATGAAAATTGATGCCTTTTCGATTGCAAACGAAAGGAACGAAATAATCCCCATTTTCACGGTGGAACACGCGTCAGATGATCCAAGATATGTCCATTTGAGATTCACTGATGAGTGGAAAGAGCATAAACCCAGCTACAAGAATGCCTCTTTTATAAACCATACCTATTTACTGCCTTCAAACGAATATTGGTCGAATGAAACTAGAGGGGGTAGCGACGTATGGACGTATGAAATGCATGGTCCAGTGCGAAAATTGCAGAACAAAGGCTTTGTGCACTATGAAGAAGATCAAACGGGTGTCTTCAAATATCCGTTGGCGTGGCCTGAACCAGCAATGGAGTGGCTTGTTCGTTCACGTACCAACGGTTGGCCATCACCCGAGCTTCTGAAAGACATTCTCGAGTCTGGATGCCACTTGGCGCCAGTTGGAAGAGGCAAACGTCAAAATGAGCCTATGGAACTTCTAGAATATCGCAAAAACCCAGAGAAGCCTTCTTCTTCTTCATGCAGGGAAACTGACCCAGAGAATCCCAACGATCGTGACATCATGGATGAAACTGAATGGAGATTGTCTTTCTCGGTGGCTGAAAATAAACTCGGTCAAAGTGTTTCTCCTGTTCAACGCCACGTTCTTGTTCTTCTCAAGATGATCAAGAAAGTCTATTTTCCAGATGTAATCTCTTCGTATCTTTTGAAAAACCTTCTGTTTTGGGAAATCGAAAATCAAGACCCGTCCTTCTGGACGGAAGCTAACTCAGGAAAGTGTCTGTTATTGATGTTGGATCGGCTTCAGAAGAGCTTGGAAGAAGGACACCTTCCTCATTACATCATCCCACAAAGCAACCTTCTGCAAAACGAGGATCCTGCCAAACTGGTCGAAGAGGCGGCTACGATTCATGATGTAAGAATAAACATCTTGCCTAAAATTGTCAGCATGCTAAAAAGATGTTTTTCTCTGACATACCAGTCTCAAACCTACCTCAACAATCTGCAGGATTTGGACCCATTGCTGGTCAAAGTACAAGAAAAATCCCTGACAGAAGAAGATGTGAAAGGGCTTATTTATTCGTTGCTTGCAGTTTTTATGGAAAAGAGCAAAGACGTGATTGGAAGTCTATTTAAAAGTCTACAAAATGAAGGTGAAGATGAGTATATTAAGAAGATGATGTATATACCTCTTTACGCCTATCAATCCCTCCTTGCCAGAGGTCTGTGTAAGATGTTGCACCTCAAAACCGCTCACAAAACAACTGAAGAGAAAACTAATCAAGAACTTCTGACTTTCATGAAAGAAAAGGTTAGCGACTTGACTCTAGACGACGATTTTACCAAAATTGCACAGACATTCTTCGCTGAAATAAGAGAAAGACGAGACATGTCACTAATGATTCCAAACACGATTGGTATGGAGTACACGAAGAAAGTTTACAAGGAACTGGCTTGGCATCATGTCGACGAAGCCCAAGCACCTTTTCAAGAACAGATAGGATGGCTTAAGAAGAGTGATATGGAGGCTATGACAAACAAAGTGAGTGAGAAACTAAAAGGCCTCCTTGAGAACCTGACGTTGGAGGATATAAAAGCTGAAATTGATAAAGAACTTAAAATATTGTACGAGAAGCGACATCAGAAGGAATCAGGGAAAGAAACTACTGAAGATCAAAGTGTTTGAACGCTTCCTTAACAGCCTGTCAGTATAGTTAAGCTAAAAGGTTTAAGCCAGGAAATGATGTAAATAAGTAAATAAAAAATGGATGGATGGATGGATGGATGGATGGATGGATGGATGGATGGATGGATGGATGGATGGATGGATGGATGCATGGATGCATGGATGGATGCATGGATGGATGGATGCATGGATGCATGGATGGTGCATGGGTGGGTGGACAGAAGTATATATGGATAAATGAATGGATGGATGGATGAGTGCTATGGTGGGAGGGTGGATGGATACATTGTTGGTTGATGAGTTTAATGGATGGATGGACGGGTAGATAAAAAATGTTTTAGAAAGAAATCACGATGAAGTCCGAAGTCTAACGAATAATCTTCTCTTTATTGTACAAGACGCGTTGACACTTTTCGCTGATCAAAACATCTTAGCTTCAGATAACATTTCCATGCTTCACAAGGTCCAAACGCAAATCAATCTCATCCATCATGTTGAAGTACGACCCCTCACCAGATGAAAGCCTTTCTTCGACTTTACCTCGACTTTCCTCATCAGAACCAGAGCCATCCAAATGAAGCACTAAATTCTGCAAGCGAGATTCCAATTCACCTTGAATGTGAAAGAATGAACCGGAATCTGGACTGTTTTCAGGAGCATTCTCTCTTGAAACGTTCTCTTCTGAGCTCTTCTCAATTTCTGAACTAACGACACATTTGCTGATGATGTTTTCAATTTCTTTTGACATATCAAAGAAGGATTCAGCATCTGACTCCTTGTCGCTGTTAGAATGTGAGGAATTAAGTTCGTTTTCATCGGCTTGCTGCTTGAACTCTTGGAAAATTGCTTCCATTTCACGTACCAAACTGTGGTCACCATTACTTGATTGATCCTCAGATGTCGTGGATTTGGGATCTTGGTCTTTAATCGTATATACGAAGCTTGCATCTGCTTCCAATTTGTTGAAAAGTGAGAGCATTTCACCTTTAACGTCGAAGAAAGATTCGTTGTCTGACTCGGCGTCTTCACTATGGGACGTTACTTCAATTTCTTCATCTCGTTCGTCTATTCCTTCAAGACTTTTAAATCTTGTCTTTGCTGCAGAAATCTCGTTCGTATTTTCATCATTTTTCTCGTGACTTTGGCTTACATCCGATGAAAAATCATTTCCATTTCTTGTATCTTCCTTCTTCGTGTTACAAATAACATTTCTAGTATTTTGAAGATCACAGATTCTTCCTTCTTCTTCTTCGTGTTGTTGGTTCATATCTAGAGATATTGTCTTCTCTTTCTCCAGTATTACTTTTACAAAATGGGCAGCTTCGTTTTTAATGTCCTCAGCACTGTAGCACTTTTCGAAGTCCAAAAGTGCTTTGCCTTCTGGAAGGCTCAGCCTCTTTGGAAGGTATTCACTGGTCCTGGTTGTGCCTTCCTCTGATTTTCGTCTCTGTCCTGAGGTCAAATTGTTTTTTATTAGGTCTTCATCTTCGCATATTCTTCGTCCGTTCACGTATACAGAGGATCGACGTATTGAATCATAGCCTCTGCCAAAGAATTGGACAAAAATTATTTTACATCACTGCAATTTTCTAAACATGCGAACTGTATGTCTGCGAGCTGCACGCTGAAATTTGGCTGCCATCAATCAAACCTAATCAGTCGGTACCTTTCATGTTTCTGCTTTCTATATTTTACATTAGCTGAGTGCAGTTTGGGAGTGTAGTCTCCAGAAAGAATGTTGGTGGTGACTGACGTCTAGAGCATACACAAGGTGGTATTATTTACGTTAATGAGTACAGTTTGATTGCAACATGAGTGTGATTATCAGAGAAGCGTTGGGGAAAAAGGAGACATAAAAGATTTTTAGGAAACACAGAAAAATTTTAAGATAAGTTTAAGGCGATTGTGAACGATAGGTGGACACATAATTAATGTCTTTATAACACTCTGTACTACAAACCTGTCGTGCTTAAAGGTAGAATAACGCGTTCTAGCAGCCACAGTGTCAAATAAGTCTTCTTTATCTGTAATTATTTTCGTATCTACTGACGGTAGAGGAGAAGCTATGGGGTCTTCCGATTCCTTTTCTGAAGAAACTGAAAAAGTAGAAATTGGCCATTGCATTGAATTGATAGACCCTCAAGACACTTGTGTAAAATTCAAAGATATAACATTTAAAAAAAAGATATTAAAAAAGTTCATTTCAAACAAAACGGTTGATGGTTTTCCAGATTAAAAGATTTGTAGATATTATATATTAGTCATTCCGAGGTTAAGAAAATAAACTGGGTCGAGTTGGCATTGCAGTGCGTTGTGGGACTGTTTTAGGGGACGAAACAAACGCCAACTTGAAAGTCCTCTAAAACAGCCCCACAATGCACTGCAATTTCAACATGACCCAGTTTTTTTCCCTAAACCTCGGAATGGTTACTATGACGTACATGTTGGCGCATATGACTTACATCAGTACTAATTTCAGTAGTCCTGAAGATAACCGCTTAGGTCGAAAGTTCGACAATAATTAGAGAGTTTTAGATTGACTTTATTTCTTCCCGCAAACGGCAAAGGTGACCACGTTTTCATCGTTTTCCTGTATTTTACTTTACCTTTTACGAACTTTCTCACTACATACAAACATTCTTTTGTTTTTCTACTACTTGGATTCTTTTACAAGTCCTTTTCAGTAATGTAAAATACTTTTTCACTGGACAACTGATGTTTGCCGTTTTCCGTGGACGTAAATCTAAACTCTCTATTATTGTTCAATTTAGGGTTGAAGTAACATTAAAAATATTACATAAAGATGTTCACAGGTTTAAAGCTTGATATCGTTTTTATTCACGAGTTTTCGGGCACATCATCTCGCGAAGAAGCGAGTCCACATGTAATAATTTGTTTTTTACACATTTAGGGTCCATACCACAATGACAAAACTCGCAGTTTCCAGTTTACCGTGAAGCTATCGTATCACTTCACTGATATGGTTTTTATTCACGGCTTTATCACACAGATATCAACCCTAAATGTGTTATAAAAAGGTATATCTTTTGTTTATGGTGTATCTACCGCTTACTAACCAATCTGCGCATCTTCAAAATTATCTTTCAAGGATGACGTGGATGTTGCAACCTAAACACCACAGATTTCAAACAAGGATCACAATACATTATATTAGGATTTGAATACATTCGATTATATAAGCGCGAGCAACAATCTATATATTTATGCAGTGCGCACTAAGTGTTCCAACATCCAAAAATGTTATTCGAATTCCGTAATTAATTCTTAATTCAGTTTAATACGTATTTTACAAAAATGAAAAACTAGACTCAATGCTACAAGAAACAACCATGAGACCTTTAGCAAGACGTTTTTGCTAGCCCACAAACCTCAAACTGCAGTTCGACGCCAGGCGTTTTCCGTCAAACTTTGCACATTTATCAAGGCGTCATAACGAAGTTGTCGTTGAAGAGTTAAATTTCGTTGATGCCGAGTGTTTCTACGTGTTTGCGGGCGTTTTTCGGGGTTTGATTCCTAGCGGTCGTAAGTTAGCAGTTAGCGGTAAACACGATGCTAAGGTCTCTAATGACATACAACACGCGCACGGTACGACATGCCGTAACACTGAAATGACTTCCCATTGTTTTCATGCAGTTCATCCAATCAAAATACTCAGTTACGCTAAAGTAAATACGGTACGGGTAGAATACAAGGAAGAATGTACTGTAATCTGCCCATTTGTAGCTAGAAAAGTTATGGACGCTAAGCAAAACTAATCGGTAAAATTATCTGTTTCTTTACGCGCTCTTTCGGCTCACATACCTCTGTTTTTCCTTCTATTTGGATGATTTCAGGATGTGTTTTGCCGCAACAAATGCCCATAAAGTCATGGGAATTTCTGTACTTCTTGAATCGATAGTTTGTTATCTAAGGTCACAGATCTCACGCACATGTTCGCGCGAGCTCAATAGAGTCTCTCGTCACTAAGGATAATTATAGGATCACATTATTGTGACGTCACATGAAGTCACGCATGTGCGGTCACGCACAGGCTTATCGACAAAAATATACGTACACTCGTACTGAAATTGGTTTTGTACTGCCTTATTTTCGGTGATGTGAGAAACTAAGGCTATATATAGGACTTCGAGATCCTCGTATACTAGAATTGCTGGTTTTATAGCCGCCATGTTAGATCACTATCCCAAAAGATACTTAATAACGGGTTAATAAGCCTTAGTCTCTTGTTTATCGACCAACATGGTGGCCACATTATCATGATTCTCGAGAGAATGATTCCCAATCACTTATTGAAGTTTTCGTACTCATAAAATTTACTATTCAAACATATCCTTCAGTAGCAATTACAAATTTCATAAACAGGAAATTGGATTTTGAACATGTTTTCTTAACGGAAGATACCAATTAAGGTTTAACTGGCAGTATTGGTCTTCTTTATTTTACATTTTCAAATATGAGCTTTGTACGTCAAAATATGGATTTCTTTAACCGAAAATAAAGAAAAACACGGCATTATTCAACATTATTATTTGATAAACTAAAAAATTCCTTTTAGTACTGGTTCACAAATTAAGCGAGGTTCAAGCCTCGTGTAATTAGTACACAGCTCAATTTCGTTAAGAATTAATGCAATCGACTTATCAAAGTCAATATTATTCACAGTTTTTGTGAAATGAATTTATGTCAACACCTGGTGCTCAGTTTGCTTTTTTATGAAGACAGCGGCATAACGAAAACAGAGGCGACTTCCAAATAGAAACATAGCTTTTTGCAATTTAAAGGAAGTGCCATCTGATAGTCAAGGTAATGATTATATGATTTATATTGTCAGCTACATTAATATCACTGATATATTATACTTACACACCTATTTCAAAAAACCGGCTTTGTCGATCCGAGGTTTGAATTGGGGGATCTGAGACCACACTGAATTTTTGTGTCTTCTGACACATGTCTTCTGGCTAAGATATATAGGAAAAATCATATTCCAAACTCAAATGTAAAGGTTCATATTCCAATATAAAAGGAAACTACGTTGTGAATACTTTATCTAAGATTTCAGATTTCCGATCGACGTTTTTTCTTTGAACTATACTAAGGTGTACACTTAATTCAAAAAACGTTAGCAACGCCGTCAAGGCGATAGATAATAGGAAATAGGCGAAAAGGGATAGGAGATAGGTTTTTTCAAGATCCAAGAATAGCTGGAATGACATGTGTTTCTTATTCTTATTCTCGTCAAGGACATGGACCTTAGTGTTGAGACTAATTGATTCAATGTTCTTTGTATTCAACGAAATCATTTCCATGTCGGAATGACCAATCGCGCCTATAGCCTTTGGCGATATAACGCATTATTTTGAATTAGGTATATACATATCTATAGGGCATGATCAACCTACTACTGGGTGCGGATACTATCTAAATACTATACATATCCAGGTAAAGCTGGGCTGAAATGTTTGTTAGTACTCAGCATACGGACAATTAATAAATGCAAATCGCGAGAAAGAAGACTACTGCTCTAGTCACGGGAGACGTATCGTTAGATGAGTTTTGAAAGTAATAGCCCGCAAGTCTACCCAATGGGCTGATATCAGTTCTATTATAAAAAAGACAATTATCGATAATAATAGTCTTAAAGACATAGGGAAAGAAACTACATTAGAGTTAAGTCTGTGTTGTTTCATTGTTTTTTTAAAACCTCTGATACAACTCTGAGCTAAGCTTCCTTTGTTTACGTCACTCTTTTCCATGCACCATAATTATTTCCCTACTTTTAGCCTTCGTGCTCAACAAGTCAACTACAACGTTTACCTTACCTTACTAAACTCTCACCTGAGATCTTTTCGCTTTTTATCTAACTCTTGCATCGTTAATCATTTCCCTTTTACTGACTTCTAACCTCTGCTGTAGTGCTATGAAGAGGCAACTACACCGTTTTCAATCTTCCATGATATTTTTCCCTCAACTTTCTCAGACACGTTACCCTTTGTTCTTCTTTTCACTGCAAAGCTGACAATGTCAGCTAATGTCTTTTTTTAAATTTAAAAACGATGCATGCACTTGTCTGCTATACATTGACTATATGCTAGCTGTATTTTCCTTCTAAACTCAACTACAAAGATCCCAAAAACATTTTCTTTTGCAGTTACCCAAAAAAAATTAAAAAAATCTTAAACTAAATTCAAGATTTAAAATTTTATTCTTAAAAATGGTGGTTGTCTTCCTTAGCAAATAAGCTTTCTTATCAATGCCATATGTCTGAGTGACACATATAGTTATTAAGTATATAATAGCCCTAAGGGCAGGAAACATTCAGTGCCAAAAGATATTGGATGCAAAGTCGTAAATTGAGACTTGTGATATCGTATAACTGGCTAAATAGAAATGAGGATTTTAAAATATATCTAGACGTCCCTGAACGAATTTGTGTTTCAGAGCACGATTAGCTCGGAAATTGAATTGGGATTTAACGTGTTAGGTTGTTGTGAAGGGTGAAAATAACTGAAAAAACTAAACGATCACAATCGCATCGGGGGAGGGGAGGGGGCATAAAAAGACTATACACCTCCCCCCTTCCCGTGCTGTAAATGAACAGTCTATAGTCTATAAAAAAGTATTTCTTCGACTGCTTGTAGTATCCTGATAATCAAATCATTTATAAAGTGGTTTTCTTCCTCGTTTGCTCGGCGCGAAGAGCGCCAGACTGAGACCCTGGAAAGACCCTGGAAAAACCCTGGAAAAACCCTGGAAAAATCCTGGAAAAACCCTGGAAAAACCCTGGGGATATTTTTAAAGTTTTGTTTCAATTGTTTTTAACCGTACCACTTCCAGTTTTTGATTGTACATATACGTTTAAAGTATTAAATATAAAGTATAAAGGTTTCAATTAAACTAAACCTTCTTGCACTTCATCAAAGAAGAAAGGGGGACCATGGATCATGGACCATCAAGATTTGGCTAATGAGTAGGATCTGGGTACGAGAATGTTTGTTGTCAGTCCAGTCTCTCCCCAGTCCCTTCTCTCGACCAGAAAAGTAATACGAGACTCCGTCATTCCCTCTCTCCATTGACAGCTTCTCGTATCATAAAGTGGGTATTACGTTTGTCTGACTTTTAGTCTGACGTTTGACCGTCTGTTCAGTGCTTTCTTTATATTTGGTTTCATTTGACAGACTGCAATCTTAGACCTCTGGGAAAGTCTTCGCACGCAGCGCCGATCATCGAAGCAACAAACTACAAATGCCTCTTACTACAGAGGCATCCAAGACAGCCCAGGATAGGTATAGTGTCTATTGTCATGAAATTCGCTTCAATATAAATTATCTTGATTATCGTCACTCCAGACGACAAGAACTTAACCCTATTTAGTATACTCTCATTTCTAAGAAAATAAGCTATGTTTCTCCTATATATATGTTTTCTGGATAGCTTTGTTCTGTAGTACCCAATACTCTATATATTGTTATAAAAAATGCATGAGTTATATGACTAGCTAATGATTTCTTTATCAATGACAAAAAAAAGTAGTTCTAGGGACTGAGTCGGCTAAAGAGCTATGCGATGGAGCTAAGTTTTGTACAGGAAATTAGAATCACTGACAGAGTACATGGCACATAAAATATTTCCAAACTGTAGTGTTTTCTTTAGAATTTACAGTCCAACTTGAATGAAGAAACCTTGTCGATATACGCCTTTATTTATGGCAAAACATTTACTATTCAAATTCTGAGCAAGACCAAGAACCAGAGTACCTACAATACTAGACAGATGTAGGAAATATTAGGAGATAATTCGTAATTTGTAGACTATCAGTTTTCTCAGAGAAGGACTCGAAGATTTTCTCGTGGTTTCCTTCAGTTTTCATACACTCATGACTCCAATCAAAAAATGCCACGCGGATCAAAAATTCATTTTCTTCTTTCACTAACGCGATATCACTTTCAAATCGTATCAATATTTCAACATCAAGAACCTAAAATATCACGAACATTTAATTAATAGGATGAGCTTATATCATGCAATTTCAAAACTGACAAGACAGGAACATAATTGCAGTTGGAAAGAGCATGAAGATTGAGGAAAGTAAGCGGTTCAAAAATTGTAAAACATATTTTTCAAAAATCGAAATTTTGTATGAAAACCTTCTTTGTATATAGATGCGGCGTCCATCAAATGTTTTCTTAAAGTTTCTTATTTCTTTTATTTAAACTTCACGTTTTTAAGGATTTTAACATCGTTTTTTGAACTGGGTTTTACTAGTACTTTATAAATGCTTTAACAAATGCCAAAAAACAAAGTTCTATCTTTATGGTATCTATCTTGAGTGTCCATATTTTTTCTTCTGTGTTTGGTGTAGAAATCGTGATTTTATCAGCATAAATAGTCATAAGCTTGGTCACTGCTGAAATAAATAATCAGTTTGTCTTTACATTATCTTAAAGGAACTCCTTTACATTCTTACATTTAATGCAAGGATAACAAAATATAAAAGTTTTTAAGCCTCAATTAAAGTGAATTTATTGTTTAGTCAACACAGTTAGTTTTAGCATAATTAACTATGCCGAAGAAAGAATTACTATCGTGAAGGCATGATAAGTATTATCTTTTGTCGCAATCTTTGAGGAAATGAAAAAATACTTAAGAGGACAAAGATCCGAAAACAATGCCAAAGACGGCTTTTTATTTTTTAATTAATTAATTAATTAATTATTGCAAGCAGATAAGACCAGAAACTCATATATGAGGGGGGTTGATACGTATAACAGCAATACATTTCTTTCGTACCATGCTTTGGAATATTTCACTCTTTTTTGACAAATTTCTCTTCAGTAAATCAAATCCTCTTGCTTCAAAAATTACCAAAACTAACTAAATTGATATCCCAAATGTTTGATTGAAACTAAGATATAGTAAATTTCTTTGA
This sequence comes from Actinia tenebrosa, assembly GCF_029948245.1. Lineage (NCBI taxonomy): Eukaryota > Metazoa > Cnidaria > Anthozoa > Actiniaria > Actiniidae > Actinia > Actinia tenebrosa. The sequence goes on along the minus strand of NW_028292582.1, from coordinate 4,804,987 downwards.
AAGTCAGGAAGTTCAGCGAAATGTTTGACTATATATAGCTTAAAATTCCAAATGTGGTATCAAAACTCCTTATTTGCATGTCTGAACTTGTTATGAATTTCTAATAAGACCTACGCTGCCCGCTTATAAACACCTTTAGGAATAAATAAGTCATTTGTTTTATTCACTGTAAAGAGTTCTGACAAATAAACAGGACATCGGGGGCGACTGATTAGTAATCTTCACCGATTGTATAACTTCCTCTTAGATTCAGAATTCACTGAAGAGATAGTGAAAGGAAACCTGTGAATCTTTCATTTCGGCACAAGTCAACTTACCAGTTACGAACCAAATAGTTTTTTTTCCTGAGGATTTTAGGGACACAGGCAATTGATACAAGTGAGAATCGAACCAGGTACTAATATAAATGTAGTAACCTATAAATTACTCTTCATTGAGAGACCACGGAAATTTTTTTTTTTTAAGATTAAAATTAATTTCAATTACAATTTTAATTCTAATTTTAAAATTATTTTTTATTAATTTAGGGACTATGAAAAAATTATCATTATTAATATATATTTTTTGTATGATAATCCCTGTAAATGGGAATATTGCACTGATGTCACTAAAGGCACTGGATTTCCTTAACTTTAGCCCCAAATTCCGTTAATAGATTTTCTTTACGATATTTATAAATGGATTGATTTTATACTTTTGGAAATACAGGTTAACACAGATATCAGGTAAAGCGGAAATTGTTGCCTCCAGGGCCCGGATGTACGAAGCGAGTAGATAGCGCTATCCGATGAATAACTCTAATATTGGATAACAGCATCGGCTATCTAATGGATAAAGATTATTCATCGGAAACTATCCACACTTATTACTTCCGGGCCCAGTTTCGATTGTGCCAAAACACACTCCTGTCCTCTCTCCCTTAGTCATGACCAGCTAAGTACGCTGAGTCATCCGTTAGGGATTTAAATATCTTGAAATTGCCCTATTTCACTATGACGTCACATCAAAACAATATTGTTTAAGCGCAAAGGATCATGATCGTCGAACGGGGTCAAATCAACGCAAATTCACCGAAAATTGTTCTAAAACCCGTATCAATCCACGAAGAAAAGTAGAATAGCCAGCAAACGCTCAGAATATTTTTTAGCACATATTACAAATATTATATCTGAAAACCAGGCCATTTTAGATTAAACTGTTTCGCTAAGAGCAAATTTTGTTGAATTTTCTATTGGATTTGGCGATTCCATCCCCCACATAAACAAGTAGTGACGTCATAGTGAAATAGGGCAATTGCAGTCAGGATTCATATTTAATAATATTTTTTACTTTTTTTTCCCCATAGTTAATGTTAATTATGTTAATTATGTTTTTTTGTCCTGATCAAGAATCTTCTTCAGTATAGCGATGTTTAAACGCACTCAAGAATTTTAAATAGCTAGCGCGCTGTTAGATGCCACTTGTGAAACTGAGTTAATGCCGTCTTTTTTTGATCTGTCATCTTTCATTCTGTACCAAGCTTCATGAAATATAATATATCAAGCTTCCAGAAATATATAGAAAACTAGTGAGATCAAACAGCGCGCGCTATATAGTTAAATTAAATGAGGATCTAACAGTAACTAACAGGTGCTAAAGTGGAATTTAACAAAGTTGAGCTGTCAGTTGATTACTGACAGCGCCCAGTTACCAATATTAAAATTCTAGATATCAAACGTTCAACTGTCATTTGCCAATATCGGATAATGTCATCTGAAAAGCAGCTGTTAACTAAATCATTTTTCTGCTCCGGCGCCGTTTTGTCGATCATTCTTTACAAATCATTCGTTCAGTTGTGAGCTCATGAATACTTTCTACAAAGAACACCCACCTAGGCTCTAAGTTTTTTTAACAGATTACTTTTGTGGTATTCTTGTTTTTGTCCTTTTGGGTATGGTAATGGTGAGTACCTAGTCCAAAAGTAAATTTTATATTTCACCGTAAATTTTTTCTTTGATTTTTTGTTTGTTGAAGCGTTAATAGGACATGAGTGCAGTGGAGAATAGTGGGTCACCTCCCAATTCCCCTGCCTGTGAGCCTGATATTTTCTCTGCTCTTCAGTATCTTTTATCTTATATCTTATATCCAGCTGTCTCATTCTAGACATCCATGGTTCCGATCCACCTTAGTTCACAAGTCACACAAGCTCAACAAATTATCTAGAATATTTCAGAATTTAAAACTCTGATAGCGGAAAATTGATTATAAATTGTTTCAATAGTTTACTATCCTGCGAAAAGAATAGAAAATTTCCTCTTAATCCTGCAATGCTTAATCAATGCTTTTTCCATAGTTTTCATTATTATCATCACCATTCTTACACGTGTTTTTATTGATCAGATGCCAAAGTAAGTTCATTCGTTCTCACTAAACTAGACCATTTATCCCTTATCCCTAGAACTCGATTTTGTCTGTTGTTCTTTATCCCCAAAAAGGTATCTAGTCTGTTATCATTTATCCTTAGGAATTAGACGTTAGGACTTAGTAAATATCCGAACAATCAGAAAGTATTACTTTGGCAACGTGTTTTATGAAAGGCATTGCACATTTAAACATAACTACTTAAGACATTTGTTCAATAAACTACCAAGATAAGCCCCATGAAACATAGAAATTATTTATTTAATGGAATGATTACAAATTGTTTGAAAAATTGATATGTGGTTTTATGTCTAATTCTCGCTTCTTTGAGACTGATGAATTAATTGATTCGTGACAAGGAAAACATATGTATTCACTTAAGGTGACTGCCTACTTTTGGAAATTGATTTAAACTGTTTTTAAAACTTCGATTTTCCGAATTGAAATTTGATGCTGATTCCAAATCTGGAAAGAAAAATAGGGTGTCCCGAGCTCCTTTTTGAGATAATCAGCATTTAATGGAAGCCTACGCACGAGCTTTTGGAGTAAAAATTGCGCCACCGGAAGTGATTAGAAAAAAATTAAGATTCATAAGATAATAGTTATTTGCAGACTCTATGATTGCACGAATGAAGGGTAATCAATCATTCTACAATAATACATGGATATTTTCGACAAAAATACAAAAAAATACATTGATTTGTCATATTTTGTAGTTTCGGTGCTCTTAAAAAATCTCATAAAGTCGAACAAAAATCCCTACAAAGATCTATTTTTTCGTGTGTTACTGATTTAAACTTTTTCTAAAATGTTGATATAACCTAGATTTTTAGGAGTTTTTTCGAATGATTTATTAAAAAATAGGGAGTCCCGTGCAAAATTTGAGGGTTTTGCCCTGTTGAAGCTCAAAACGCGTATGGTTCTTCAATAAAATCTTGTAGATTTTTCAGCGGTTTTTGAGCGCGCGCTCATCGTGGGCTCAATTCGAACGTTCAAAAGTAGGCAGCCACCTTAATGGAATGATTACAAATTGTTTGAAAAATTGATATGTGGTTTTATGTCTAATTCTCGCTTCTTTGAAACTGATAAATTAATTGATTCGTGACAAGAAAAACATACACTTATTTCAATAAAGTTAGTCACCTGAAAAGCTACGAAGCTGAGACCGCCAAGGATTATGGGTAGATACATTCTACATTTTCAACCGCTTGATAACTGTTGATGGACTTGAGATCTTCTACCAGTTACGAGTTCACCTCCTTTGAGCATCCTCATCTGCTGCAGTTTTTGTCAAAAGCTTTACTTGTTGAATATGAAATATTTCCAATGATCCTCAGCGATCACAGCTTTCTAAATAGGTTTTTGTTGACTAACTTTATTGAAATTAGTATATGTAGTCGTTTTAATGATAAAACAGGACATTTCAGTTAAAATATAAATCTAATAACTAAACATCACGTTCATGAGTAGACAAAACCCCTTTTGAGCCTGAGCTCCTTCCAATTCTGCTCCATATCCTGTATGTAAACCCAAAAAAAACTTGAGCATCGAAAAAACTACGAAATAGCGCAATAATCCAGGTTTTGAGCGAAAAGCTAATCGTCAACGATCTTCGCTTTTATAATTAATTGATTGCCAAATCTACTCGGTTTCATTAATCTCTCTGTACTCGTCTTTGTCAGTTCGTCTGTCACGTCAGTTTACAATAAGTAAAGGTTTAATAACAACCCAGGAACGATTGAAGAGTCTATGGTAAGATAATTAATGGCGGGGATATTTGAGCTATTATAGATGATTTTTATGCTATGTAAATATAAAGATACCGCCTGGAGCTTGGATTTTTAACACGCGAACATAATTTACATGATTTAAATCCTATTGAATATTTTAGCTTATCTTGTGTCTCGTCGGCGATTAGGTTTCGAAAAATAGTTTTTCAGCGTTAACTAAAATACGAAAAGCAAACTAGAAATGCTGGAATTGTTAATCAAAAATTGAATAGGTAAAGGTGAATCGAAGATGAACGAAAATCTAAAACCGGTGAAAAATTAACTTGTAAACAAGATAAAATAATAATAATAAATAATAATAATAATATGATTGAAAAAGACATCGATCGAAGAAGCAAAGACTGGAAACAAGAAAACAATATTTTTTTTACAAGTAGGCAAACATAAAAATAGTTTTAAGAAGCTTAACAAAACGAACGAACGAACGAACAAACAAACGAACAGATAAACAAACAAACAAACAAACAAACAAGCAAGCAAACAGACAAACAAACAAACAAGCAAACAAACAAACGAACAAACAAGCAAACAAATAAACAAACAAACAAGCAAACAAACAAACAAGCAAACAAACAAACAAGCAAACAAACAAACAAACAAACAAGCAAACAAACAAACAAATCAGTGATACCAACTAAATCAACAACAACAAAAAAGAAAGACAAACGAATGCCAAAAACTTTCTTGAAGAAAATAATATATACAGGCCGCTCTACTACACAAGTATGAAAACCGCATTAATGAAAAAATAACATGAAGATTCCTGCTGCTATTAAAATGAAATTCAAAACGGCTCATGAATACGTGTCAAAATGACAGAACGCCACTTACATTTTCAATACGGAAATAGAATTGAACGTTTAAATTACGTATGATAAAGAGAACTGAACCACCTGCTAGCATTACTCATACGCTCTGAAAAGTCTCTTTCAAGGTCGCTGGCAACTACGTATTTGAGGTAGCTCTATTGATAAGCTTGAGAATCTTTTAAACATCTCACTTTTTTCTAATTATGTTTTTATGGTTTTGGCTATCATTTTTAGATTCAAAACATGTTAATTGAACAAACATATATGATCCTTATCGAGAGTAAATATTGTATTTTCTAATATAAATTATGAGGGAAACGATATAGAGAGTTTTAGATTTACGTTCACGGCAAACGTGAAACGTCAGTTTACCAGTGAAAAATGATTTTAAATAGCTGAGAAAGAATCGCAAAAAAGTTAAAGTAGTGGAAAGACAAAACAATATTTGTGTGTAGTGAGAAATTTGGCAAAAGGTCAAGTAAAATACAGGAAAAAGATGAAAACGTGGTCACATTTGCCGTTTGCGGGAAGAAAAAAAATCGATCTAAAACTCTCTAATATTTCATGCGAAGAACATGTGAGCGCCGATAACATGTTTTAGGTAAGTTTACCTTACGTGAGACTAGAAGTACAGGAGATAGAAAATTTAACTTGTTTACTTATTTTTTTAAACTGCGGTCGCTATTGCTACCTTACATAGAGTGCATACCGTATATACATGAAAAAAGTCGTAAGAAATTGCACAAATTTGCAAACATTAGTAAGTTCAGTAGACCTCGGTAGACCTACAGAACTTTACACTAATTTGTACAACTTTGTGAGTCAACATTTTCACGGATAAATGATATGGACTCTACAAGCAATCTATTTATTTTTGAACTAAATTCTGTGAAATTTTCAGTATCCCGTTGCGAGCTAGACAAAACCTTCCCTTCGAATTACCTTCGAAGTCTCTAATTATTACAACCTACTCCAAGGGGAGCAAAAAACATCGATTATTTACAGCCTTAATTGCATAATATTAACGACTGAAAGATATATGATATGGACTCTAATAGCAATCTGTTTATTTTTGAACTAAATTCTGCGAAATTTTCAGGACCCCGTTGCGAGCTAGACAAAACCTTCCCTTCGAATTACCTTCGAAGCCTCTAATGATTACAACATTCTCAAAGGGGAGCAACAAAAAATAGAATAATATCTTCGAATGTAAGAAATATGTATAGGAAATACCACCGTTGGAGAAGAATTAATGAAAAATACCAAGGGCAAAAACGTAGCACGAGTGGTATTTAACACCTTTCATCAAATGCAAGTAGCATTTTTCATTAATTTTTCGAGAACCAAGGTGGTACTAACATCTACATAGAGTACGCGTTTTCTGAAGTAAAAAAATAATAGCAAATTGCGAGTAACGCAAGTACAAATCGCGTAACTTGCATTTCAAACAACAACACACGGTAAAAAGTTCCAGATTGTGTGCAATTAATTAATTAATTAATTGCACGGAATAAGAAAAAAATAACGGTTCATCAACCAATCAGAAGCAGGTATTTTATGTAGATGTGGTATTGAAAGGGAAATAAAAGCTTAAAAGATGGGAAATTTAGTTTCTTTCTTTTAGAATTGTTCTCGTTTGTTTTCTTTTTACAGACAAAGATACAGCGGTTGGAAGCAGCAACCATTACAGTCAGTTATGCTCGTGTTTATATGAAACTCACTTCGCTTGCGACGACGTCTAATTCGCTGAAAAAAACTTCTGAATGGAGTAATTTCTAAAAACATCTTTATTTCTAACTGAAAACTATATATTCATAAATATCTCAAAGTTCATCATGAACCAAACAACTTTGTCTCCACCAGCCTTCAATTTATCCCAGCCAAGTCTGACAATAAAAAACAGCGAAGGGCAGATAGTCAAAGGTTTTGAAGTCCTAGCCTATGTCATAATATTGGTGGTAGCTTTCATAGGCAACAGCTTTCTAATCATGGCTTACAGACGTAACGTTAGTGGACAGATGAGATCCATCTACAACCTTCTTGTAGCGAGTATAGCAGCCAGTGATCTACTGCTTGCTGTTTGGAGCATCCCTGAGAGGATAACAAGAGTTCTGACTGACGATGCATGGCTTGTAGATGGAGTACTCGGTGAGTAGACTTTTCAATAACTTTTCATGTCTTAACATGCTTGAGTTTTGAGGTCATTTAGTCGTAAATGATCTTTTAGTTCATTAAAGTGCTCATTCAGACTGAATATTGTCGTCTCACTTGTTTTTCTAGATTCTTGAGGGTTTTTTTTATTATTATTTTATTTATTTTTTTTTTATCAAGACAAGCTGCATGTTGGAAATATATAACTTTCAAGATTGCATTTTAGTTTTAACAAGTAACGAAACGTCGAGTAAAGTCATGTATACTTTATTCTCTGCTCGTATCGGAAAGTCTAGCTACCTAGACTACCTAGACTAGATCCGAGACAAACATATATAAAAATTGTATTCAACACCTTTTTATGCACTCTTCGTGTACTATTTTTTGTTTGTTGATAATTTTGAATTTGGTGCCATTTTTTGCTCAAACATCCGCGATAAATAATACAGATAGCTATGACAAACATTTTTAGCCTCTTCGATTAATTTCGCAAAGCTATTAGCGGGCGTGAGGATGCTTAGCAAAATTAGCAATGGCTGAACCGTATGCCAGACAGGTTCCAAGCATGAAATAGTTTCGTTTGCACTTATACTTCAATGCTCCTAAGACGGGAAAAAGTATGGTAAGAGGAAGAAGTGTTTATCCAAGAGCGAAAAAAAAGATTCAATAATTGGCAAGTCTAAAAAATATTGAACAGCTATTATACGAAGGAAAAAAAAAAATCCCTAGGAACAAAATTATATTTAGATAATCTATTTCCTCAAAGATATTTTAAATTTTATGGCATAACTGCTCATAATGATAAGAATAGACTTTAATAGATTAAAATTTATCCTCAAGGGAATTACACGTAGGTACGTATAAAAGAATAGCAAACATTGCGGGGTAAAAAGCAAAATCGGGTTATACTGTGTGATTAGAAAGGGCTTAAAGTGAACACACTTAACTAAAACCCTTTAGGCAGTTGGGCGAAAAGGGTTTTGTGCATGCAAGCAAGCACCAGAAGTGCTATGTTTCTTACTGTGTAGTCGTAGTCATTATTCCAATGGTACATAGTATTTGAGGCCTAAAAGGTCAAGAGGTTCTCATTACCTGAATTTAAAATTAACACTTTATGACAAGAAATAAAGGAAAGTGTAGACTGGAAGAAATGCAAACGAGGGGTTGATAAGTAAATGATGATGGAGAGGAAAACGGTCGGAGCATTACAAAGGAGAAAGAGAATTAATTGCCCAAGAAATGAAAGGAAAATAGGAAAAGCGCTAGGAGAATGAATGAGAGAAAACGAAAATGAAGGGTGAGAAAAAAGAGAAAGAAGGAGAAGGCTTTGAAAAAAAGAAAAATGAAGGGAAAGAAAGGAAAAAAAGGGTGCAAGAATGGTGAGAAAAAAACAATAATAGAAGAAAAAAGAAAAGAAAGGAAGGAAGGAAGGAAGGAAAGAAGGAAGGAAGAAAGGAAGGAAGGAAGGAAGAAAGAAGGAAGGAAGAAAGGAAGGAAGGAAGGAAGGAAGAAGGAAGGAAGGAAGAAGGAAGGAAGGAAGAAGGAAGGAAGGAAGGAAGGAAGGAAGGAAGGATGAGTTAGAACAACAAAAGATAAAGAACGAAAAAAGTAATATAATGGGAGAGAATAAATGAAATGAAATGAAATGAGGCAATTAAAATGAAAAGCTTTACATTCGCTTTCTTAAATTTTAATAGACGGAGAGTTTACACTTGACATTTTAAATATTCATTCAAGACCAACAAAAATGACTCGAAAGAGCACGTCAGTTAACGTTAGTAAAAGTGTAAATGCGTGAAAATGAGGAATCAAGTTCAAATACACAAAGTGTGCATACAAATCTTTGTTTCCAACAGAATGCGGGCGCAAGGGATGATTTTAAACTATGCACTACAAAACTCGAAGTATTCATAGTTCGAATGTCCTCCTCACTGTAACATGACTTTTTGAGTAATGATATTTGTGTTGGCCTTGAATTTTAATTATTTTAATATCAAAATATCTAAAAAGTCACGCTAGACTTGAAAACATTCTAATATTTCTTATCTGCTGTCAGACTGCTTGCTTCTATTTTTAGAGTTAAAGTTAGAGATAAACTCGATTCAGTCATCGCCTAAGGAAATCGTTGGTTTCTCTTTTATATCAAAGACTTATCATTAATTTTGGTTTTTAATAAAGCCACAGCTGTTTTGAAAAAAAACTAGCTAAAAATAGATTTCCTGCCCAATATAATACTAAAACTGTCCCAAAAAAAAATCGTTAAACAAAAAAAAAAAAAAACAAAAATACAAAAAAAAAAAAAAATCGCAAACAACAACAGCCAAAAAGGAAGACGAACGATAGAACAAATTAATGCATGTGTGAATAAATAAATACTAATTAAAAAGAATTCGCCGGTACCAAGGGGACTGGAACCGAGTTTCTCAAATTTAATTCAATTCTAAAGCCTTCCCCTTCACAAGAAAAAAGAGATGAAAATAGAATAAACTAACAAAAACCACGGCCCACAAAAACCTCAATTAAAATGGCGGCTATATATATGACGTCCTGACCGATAGTTGTCAAAACCAGAAACACATTATGCGCAAAATGATCACATACGAGTAGAGTTTATTAGGTTTCTCCCTTGATCCAAGGGTTCCCCGTTTTTTCTACCTCCGCAAAAAACATAACACGCTAAAATACAATTCTATCTGTGAGTGCAACTTTTTCATGTTTTCTAAAGCGCTTCCAGCAAAGATTCCTAGATTCAAGAAAGCGCTTTACGTGTGAAATCCTATATTATCCTCGCTCCCAAATGAATTAGAAACTTGTGACTTTGATCAACCCAGAGATCGTTTTAGAGTATATATGAAATTTGAATGTTAAAGGGTAAATCAAATAGTAGATAAATAGATAAACCTGTATTTCATCAACTGTATTTATTCACAGGTATAGCTTTGTGCAAGGTCGTCAATTTTGTCGAAAAGGTTTCCATCACCGTTTCCTTCCTTCATCTCGGCGCCCTGGCTATCGATCGCTTCCTCGCTGTATTCTACCCATGCAAGTCAATGGTCTCTATCAGATCTTCTAAGATTACTGTAGCCATAATATGGGGCTTCTCTATCTGTTACTGGGGACCGATTCTCTACTTCGGGGGTCTCGGAGTAAAAGATGGACAAACGGTGTGTGCCGTCAGAGAGTTCACTCCCTACTGGGAATATTGGTACGTGTTGTTTCTTGTTCTTCTGTTCGCTACACTCGTGCTTATACTGGTGTTGTACTTGCTTGTGGCCTTCAAGCTGTGGCTCCGTAAGCTGCCTGGACACCAGATGTCTTCTATACTGAAAGGAGTGGATCGTTCCAAGAGGCGTATGGCACGGATGATTTCAATTATCGTTGCAGCTTTTTATATTTGCTTCTTACCCTACGGCATTGGCTGGATCTCGTGCTCGTATTTGGTCGTAAAACCCAAAGCAATATGCAACCCTGTTTACAAGTTTGTCAGTATTCTGGTCCTGCACTCCAACTGTTCCATCAATCCAATCATTTGCTTTTTGTTTAACTTACAGTATCGCTTGGAGTGGAAAATCTCATTGCAGGATCCACTCGGATTACACGTGAATTCAATGAGGAAAATTTACAGTCGGCGCAAGAGCTCAACGACAACAGATTTCATGATGGCTGTTGGTCAGAATAATTCTAAATGATTAAACAAAACACTGCCCATTGATAAAGTTGCCCTAAAATCGTATGAACACACATTAGTACACTTTCAACTACAGACTTTCTAGCTGACGAAATGCTTTATGGACAAGAAAAATATTTAGTTGACTGCATATGAAAGGTCTGTCCGTAATATAGGAGTTTCCAAAATGCAACATAAAGAAGGGACAAGAGAGAGAGATTCAGGTGCCCGTATACGAGGGATACCTGGCCGTAATACAGAGGTGTCCAAAAGGCATCACAGACAAGAAAGAGGATTAGGTGCCCGTATATGAGGGATACCTGGCCGTAATACAGAGGTGTCCAAAAGGCATCACAGACAAGAGAAAGGTCCAGATGACCTTATATGAGAGGTTTTTATATGAGAGGTGGTCAATAGAAAAACTTCACTAAACTTAAATTTGGGATGTAAAGCCGCCACTGGCCTTGTTTCTTTAAAATTGTTTTGTCTAAGTAAGGGATGTTAAAGAACCTGTTACACCGTATGTAGGAGTAAAGAATTTATGTAAGAGTAAAGAATCATTAATAACCAGTCTGGTCTTTTAGGAATCGATATTTGATATGGATCCTTGTTATAGTGGCATGGAACAATAGATGTTGCCATGTTTACTCTCGCTTTCAAGCGCTTCATGAGGAGTTGACCCAGACATCAACAAAGGAGGGGTTTCACAGCAACCATAGGCCTTCTTTGAGTTCGATAAACAGGATGCAGTGTAGCTTCGGCACAAACAACACTCACATAAGGCAAGATGAACAAAAGATGCCTGTACCGAAGCTACTGTAGACCACAATGCACCATAATCGCTATCTCAGAAAATATCTATGACGTACGACAGGTAAAATCAATTACCCTTGTTTTTGCATGAAAAAACAATTTAATTTCTAGAAGGAAATAATCCTACCAGCTTGCTCTCAAGCATCACTGCCGTGAAATCCCTTTTTTTCCCCTAAGAAACATGGTCCGATGTGAAAAATGACTATACTCATCACTCAATTCATGGTTCCTCTCCCCTTAGTTACCGTTGCTATGTCCAAAGTCTCAATAAATTAGGTAGAATGCTTCGGAATTTAAAACTCTGATCGCGGAAAATTCCTTGTAATTTGCTTTTACTGTTTACTGTCCTTTGGAAATTAAAGAAAATTGCCTCAAAATCCTTGTAGTCACTCTTTTACAGATGCTAAGTAATTGTTTGTGGGACAAGATTTTAATTCAAATGGGGAAACTGCTGCAACGATGATTGGTTCCCTATTGTCTGAGGGGAAACCTTGAAAATAAGTGCCTTGATATCCCATTAGTGTAATCTATTGCATAACTAGTAAATTTTTGTTCTAAACGATGAATGTACTGTATGGAAACAAAGGCGCAATGGACCAAATCCACTTGGGCATAATGTTTTGCCCATTTCAGACCACGTGTCATCATTTCAGACCACGTGTCATCATGAGTCATTTCCATAAGAATGAAGATTCTTTGTTTGAGTTGTATCTATATTCATGTGTCTTCGCATGCGGAATCATTAAAAAAGAAATGATACTCTAGGGAATGACACGGATTAGTAGATTAGGTCTATTATAAGTAGCCCCTACAGTCCTCTACTCATAAAATTCATAAAATCATGAAATGTCATTAGTGGGAAGTACAAAAATGCACCCACGGAGTACTTATCAAAAGTGATGTGACAAGTGTTATAAAAGTGTTTGTGTTCTATAGAATGTTCTATATATTATAAAGGTCACTGAATCATGGACATGCACACCCTTTAGAAATTTTTACTGATGAAGTGTCGCTAGGTCTGTGGTTAAAAGATGTCCGAATTTCATAGAAATGTCCGTATTCTAGAGATGTCCGTATTTCAAACGAGTCTGATGAGTTTAAGAGGATTCCATGTTAAAAAAAACAATAAATATAAAAACCTGGTTCGCTTGAAAATAAAATCAGCAGGAAAATGTTTATTATCCAACAAAAATAGCATTGGTCGAGCGGAAAAGGTCGTAAAATCTCGCCCAGATGGATAGTTTTAAGTATTGATAGTATCTACTTGTCAAATGGTAAGAAAAAGAACCAATTAGATGATATCTACTTGGGTGATAAACTTTCTAGCAGAACGTTTCCAGATTGATTTTTTCAATTGCCTCGTAAAAAATAACTTACTTAACTGTCGTTCAGATGAATTAAAAACAACAACAACAACAACAACAACAACAACAACAACAAAAAAACCAGCACAAATTGAAGTTATGGCAGTGGTATTCCTGACAATGAAAGCTAACAAAAAAACATCAATGTACTTAAGGCCCATTATATCAAAGCCAAGAAATATGTTATCTACGAGTAAAAACACTTTAAAACAAGTGTGGCGGAGTGTTTGAGCACTGGCCTCTCACCTCCGGAATCTCGGCTCCTCGGATTCCTGATCACGGCCTCCCATGAAGTGGAGTTTGTATTGATGGTTTTCAGTCACTCCCAAGAGAATTAAATAACACGACGGCCATGTTGGAGGGTATAACAAAAGAATTCATTGACAATTCTTTTGTTAAAGTCCTCCAACATCTAATGGTCGACGTGAAAACCATCAATAGTAGCCTGCGTAGCCAGGCGTTCCTTGTGGGTTTTGCCCCCCCCCCCCCCAAAACACAAGGAACGCCTGGCTACGCAGGCTATTAATAGGTTTCTCCCTTGATTCGAGGTTTTTTCTCTTGTTCTCTGGTTTTCCTCACTCCACAAAACCTAACCTAATTCCAATTTGATCTGTGGGTTAGCCATTTGACTTTGATCAGCCCAGAGGTTGTTTCAGGGTTCAATCTGTGAGTTAGGCGTACCCTGACTTAGATCAGCCCAGAGGTTGTTTCAGGTATCAATAAAATAGGTGTTTGTATAAAGCGACCGCTTATCTATAAATTATGATATCACTGAACATTCTGGCATATTATGAATATCTTAAGGGTCAGGAAGTCACCAACACGACAGGTGTAAGCATGACTTCGAAATCGTATTAATATAAACTGATGTTGTAAAACCTTTTTTAGCCAATCAGAAATAATGAATTTTAAGTGGCGCCTAATTATGTTTTATGCTCCGAAATAAACTACAGTCGCCTGAGAAAAGTGGTTGTGGGAAAATAAGTTAGATAAAAAAATTGAAGCAATACGAGAAATATATATCCTGATTACAGCGTCAGTTTTCATGAACCTTTCTTTCTCTCTCTTTTGCTAACGCTCTAGGATGCCAAAAATGATGACAAATTTGTCCATTTTCTCTGCACAAGCATCGAATTTTTCGGCTTCATCGTCACCATCGCTCAACAATGAAAGACCGATCCACAAAGCTTTCAAGACGTTAGCTTATGTCATAATCTTAGTAGTAGCTGTTATAGGCAACAGCTTTCTAATCATGGCTTACAGACGTAATGTTAGTGGACAGATGAGATCCATCTACAACCTTCTTGTAGCGAGTATAGCAGCCAGTGATCTACTACTTGCTGTTTGGAGCATCCCTGAGAGGATAACAAGAGTTCTGACTGACGATGCTTGGAAAATATATGGTGTATTAGGTGAGTAGGTTCGGTGTTCACATTATTAGCAAGTTGTGTAAGAGTAGAGCCACAATGGCATATTTTTTTTCAGTAATTGAACTATCGACTCTCAGTGTTGAACTATTTGAGGTTCAAAACGACAACATCAGGACTCTCCCTATACCATTCAAATTCCCTTTTTCTTTATTCATTTTTAAGCAAAACTATCATCTATCTGACTCTTTCCTTATTACTCGTCCATAAGGAATACTGATAGTCCTTAATGACCTTATAAGCCAATCTTAAAACAATGATGAGTCTTTACAGAACAGTGATAATAGATGTAAATTGCCCATTTCAAACCACGTGATGTTTATATGATGTTCTCTGAACTAGACTTGATTTTTCATCGATTTGACTTGACTTGGTGTATATGTGAGCAAATTGCCTTAAAACCGGTACCAAAACAGGAGAGCATCACTAAAATTAAGAAATTTCTCTTGAAAATTAGACGGTTGTTTCGATTGTGTCAAAGCCTTTTCTGTTTAACGGGGCTTGAAAATTTTCTTCTATTCGCATGAATTTCACAAACGCGTGTAACAATTCCCGCCATTTTTGTTGGTAGACGAGCGTGCTTCTTCTCGCAACCTTTGAATGGTTATGATAAAAACCGCTATCTATTTTACCACAGGCTCATCCGGCTTTGCTTCCGGTGCTCGTGTTACTTGATCATTAATGGTTCGGCACCAACCGTTAAGGAATAGAATGGAATAGAATAGAATAAAAAACCGCCTACCATTATGAAACAAACATCATACCTAATAAAGATTGTTCCTTAATATATTTTTAAAAATTTTCATTTTTTTCAATAATTCCCCCGAAGACTGGGGGTCATACGATAAAAAAGGTCTTCTAAAAAGGTCGTGATATTTTCCCCAGAAGGCAGGAAGACCAGACCACGATCTTTTATAAAAATGAAATATTAAAACCTCCCTTCCTCTTCAACCGCCCCAAAAAAAGTACCTTCTAAAATCAATAAAAGCTGTCTTGTTATCTTTTAGTATCAATAGACACTTCACTAGTCATATTACTATCGATGGAAAAAGCGTTTTTTGCTGTGCAAACACGTCTGAAATAAATCCTGCTCTCCAATTGGTTTGCTACTATTGGTTTAACTATTAATGGTAGCTAATCAGTAGTAGAGGAAAAAACGTCGGCTCTGTGTGTCATAACAATGACAGTTTGTCTCGCCGCACTTCTTTAAAACCAGCGACTAGTTTTTTTAGACTAGCAATTGACTTCTTGTTTTCGGTCTGTTTGCCCGTTAACCAGTCCTTTAATATCGATGGGTAATGGATTATGCCGCTGGATATTTGGTGTTTTAGCGATTAAAAAACCCGTAATGGGCTAGATGATATTACTATTCCTTTTTTCTTTCCCGCAAATGTGACCACTTTTTTATCGTTTCAATTCACCTTTCCACGAAACGTCTCTCACAAGTATACTTTCTAGTTATTTATGTCCACTTCATGGGAGGATTTGTGCGATTCTTTTTTCACTAATTCTGACGTTTTTGATTTGTTTCGTTTGTCAACTGACATTTCACATATGCCTTAAACGAGATGCTTAAGAGTGGTTGTCAGCAAAAATCAGACATTTTGGCAAATCCGCGGCAAGGGTCGAAAATTTGATTTTGCTAATATTTTAAACTTAGGTTGGCCTTAGTGTAAGTAAAACCACTGTGTAGTTTGTTTGGTAAAATAGCGCTTAGTTTTCGAGAAAATCGAAGAAAAGAGTTTTGGACTAAATTCGCTAATTTTCGGCCGATAATTTACATCAACTTTAACAGCTTATCGCGACCAAACAAAGCAACCTAGCACTGTAATAAGACTAAATAGTAGTTAATTGGTATCTTAAGAAACAATTGGTAGAGTGTTAGTAATTTTGGTGAAATTTTTCGATTTTTACTTAATTTATTTTTGGAGCACATATAAAACTCCTCTTAAAATGGGGTCAAAATAATCAGATTTTTTTTCATGTGCGACGAAAAATTTTTACCAAAAAGACAACCTGAATTAAAGTTGAAATAATGATTTCCACGAATCATGCAAAATTTTCTTGGGGAAATTATTTTGCGCGTTGCACCACAGCCTGTAAGTTGTAAGAAACTCACGGATTTTATCTGTCGGCGAGTTCAATCAATTTACATTTTGTTTACTAATGTAAACGAATTCATGTTGACTTTCTAAGAAATAAAAAAAAAAGAAACGATTTTAAAGAAAAAATAAAAGCTCTTGGACTTATTCTGAAAGAAGTTGAAACAGTAAACTCAAACTATGAATTAAATTTGCTCAAAATTCACTCGACTAACCCAAAATAGTATTGCACGTCTCTGGCCTTAAAATGATAACATGATTATTTTTATCAAAACATACAAAATATTTGCTACAACCTGCCAGATTCCATAAAATAGTTGATTAAAGTTTAAATTTTAAGAATTCTTGCTATGATATATTTTTTACTATGATTTTGGGTTTATATAACAAGACACCCTCCAAAATAACAACAAAAGAAAGTTTTAAAAACGTCATGGTTCCGGTCGGCACCAATTAACGTTGCACGCATGAAATTGACAAGTAATTGTTGTCCAATCATGCTTATGTTTTTTAAATGCAACATAATTCCTTTAGTTGGTTACTGCGTTGCTTTTAAGTACACTGAATAGAATGGAGATTTGCTGTTCATTTAAAACGATTGTTGGAGGAACCTGTGGATTCGACAGAAAAGATCGAAAGCAAGACACCACAGTTATACCTTTACAAGCATGTAAAAAAGAAATCAATGCGCATAGATCCGCATTTCAGTTTACGGGCATCGAGAATGAGATAGATCTAATTCTTAGCCGAGCAGCCATATTTACTTCGCCGGAAGATATCCATAGTTGGACTGTTTGTCCCCTGCATCGATCCAAACTTGGGCTAGGATGGGCTAGAGGTAATAACGCCAGGTGTAGAGTACCCCCTGCTCTCTCTAATCACAGTGAAATCAAGGGAAAGTGGCCAAAGTGCGATAGGGGTATTAGTAAGGACGATTCGCAGCTGATATTAAAGAAGACTGGCATTTTCCTGCAAGTTGGATCAGGTAAGAAATATGTAATGAATATTTAATTTCTGTTAATTGATTGTATCTGAATGTTTGATATGCTTTTTTTTTTGTCAGGTATCTGTTCATCTTGTCGTAAGACGTTGAAGACATTTGGGCCAATTACTCCAAATAAAGCAGAAAGTCTTCTCGATCAGATGAGTGCATTAACACTTGTAAGTTAGAACTAGTAGTTCACTACTGAGGTTTTCCATATTCTGTGAACTCAGACATTTCATTGGCTTGTTGTGAAATTGGTTTTTCACTGCCGCCAGTCAAGAACAAAGAAGGTACGGACTGATTATTTTTGATTGATGGCAGCGAAAAACTAAATTTGAGTGTGCTGCTCACTACCGAGTTACTGTGCGATGCAATCGATTATTTAATGAATTCAACGAATATGAGAAACTTTTTATTTACATTTTTGGCGGGAAATGGCGCACCTGCGGCATTTGTATGTACTGCGCTAATAATGTTGTTTAATACTAAATAAATAAATGAAAAGAAGAAAAAAGCAAATAGTTGTTTTATTTCCACTAAATACTTACTACTACTATGTACTTTCTATTTCCAGAATAGTGATAATGAGGATGAGAAAGTAAAGTTTTGCCCACAATTTACCACCCCAACGTTTCAAGCATCAGCGGGTGTTGTTACGGAAACCCCTATGAGCCTATATCAACCTGACGAGACATCTTTTGCTTCCACCATCTCAGAAGATGAATCTACCACTCTAACCACACCGAGGGAAAAACTGAATGCATTTCTCATTTCAAGGGATGTAAGTCCGATCAGATACGCTCTTTCAGCGCCAATGGAACAGCTTTCAGACCGTACAAAACGTTTCCACATGCGTAAAGCTCGCCAAGTTGTTACTAATTGCCTGGAAGAAATCGCGCCTGGCCAGTCGACCGCTCTGCTTGAAGGCTTAACATGTGACAAGTTCGATAAAGATGAAAAAAAAGATATTTCTCTGTTGGATGCTTTGGCAGAATGCTATAGAAATACCAGTCACTGGAGCACCCGAAGGCAGATTTTGTCTATTATGGCTGATAAGGTTACCTTTAAGGAACTTCAGAAATGGATACCAGACTTGACCAGATACCGTTTCAACATCGCTAAACATCATCTATTGCTACATGGTAGGGGCTCTGTACTCCCTCCTTTAAAAAACACAAGAGTTTGTGTTGAGCCAGAAAAAATTGACCACTTTGTTACCTTTATATCAAGTTCTCATGTCATACAGGACTTGCCATTCGGAGAAAAAACATTAAAACTTTCTACTGACAGAGATATAAAAATCCCAAATGTTGTACGAAATCTTATCCCAGAGCAATGTATTCAACAGTACGAAAGATATTGCAAGGAGATGAATTTCCAACCGATGAGCCGCAGCACATTGCGCAGAGTTCTTAACGTCTGCTCTGCTTCAGTCCGTAAATCCTTACAAGGACTTGATTATATCTCAGCCATGGGCGGAAAAGCCTTCGATGACTTGGAGAAAGTCGTTGATAAGCTTGGAGATTGCTATGAAAGGGGTTTGACGTGGGCCAAACAAAGAAACCAAAAACTCAAAGATGCCAAACGCTACTTAAAGGGTGACTATAAGGTAAGAACAGGTGGAAGGTATATGCATGATCAATTCCATGAACATGCGAATCTCACCTTGTTATAATTGAAATATAATAAGTCTTTCCAAAACAGGAAATAAAGTACGCTAGGGCATGTTTTGATAAACTACCAAACTGTTGAGTGGCATCGTTAGTTCATGTAAGAATACAGCAGGACTAATTGTTGTTTTTTGTTCATTCATTTTTCCAGATTCATATTTCTAGTCATTCTGAAGTTGCCGATCACTGTAGGGCATATGCTCTTAGTCTTTCAAACGATTACAATTATACTGCCGTCTGTGATCATGAACACAGTGCGAAATGTGACAGATGCCGCTTATTTCCCGATGTTTTGACTGAAATTCGCGCAGCTTTGGATGAAGTACATTGCTCTTCCGAGGAAAAAGAAGCTATGGAGTACGTAACTACACAGGCAGCCCAATACATTGAGTCTTGGAAAGCACATATTTTAAGATCAATCAATCAGGACGCTGCACGACACGACATTTTAGAAGAGTTGGATTCTCATTGCGCCTTTATTGTGTTAGACTGGGCGATGAAATTCGTACCTCGTAAATACCGTGAAAGCCAGAGAGACTGGTTCGGGAAACGGGGACTTCCGTGGCACATAACGGTATTAACCAGGAAGAAGGATGATGGTGAGGTATAAATGCTTACTTTTGTACATGTGTTCAAATCCTGCAGCCAGGATAGTACTACTGTTGTGGCAATCATTGACGATGTCTTAAGGCAGCTCCCATCGATTGCACCCGAGATAAATACCGTATATCTGCGACAGGACAATGCAGGGTGTTATCACTCTGCATTAACTCTGCTGTCTTTACCAATGATAGCGAAAGCAACTGGGATCAAAATCCGACGTATCGATTTTTCAGATCCTCAAGGGGGAAAAGGGGCGTGTGACCGCAAGGCAGCCCATCTCAAAAATCACATGAATAAATATTTGAACTCCGGGAAAGATATCGAGAATCCAAAGCAAATGAAGGCAGCGATCGAGTCCTTTGGAGGCATCCCTGGAGTGAAAGTAATAGTGTGTGATTTACAAGCTAGCCCTGAGGGCGTGGCTGGGAAATGGTAGGGTGTGAGCCATATTAACAACATAGAGTATAAACGCGAGTCCATGACAGTGTGGATGGCTTACGATACTGGTCCAGGAAAAGTCTTGTCTTTGAGTAATTTTTGTCTGCCCTCATCCTTACCAAAGCTAATCCATAACAAAGATACCACGGACCAGAATCAAATATCGTTCACTACAGTGAAAGCAAGGGTACAACCAAAGAAATCTCTTCTAAAACGTGATGCTGAAAATGACGAAACTGAAAGTGACGACGAAACTGAGAGTAAAGAAAACAGTGATCAAAGACCCGACACTTCCAGCAAATTGTTTTTTTTGTCCCGAACAAGGCTGCACTAAGTCATTCCAGAGGTACTCTTCCCTAGAAAAACATTTGGATTGTGAAAACCATAAATACGCATTAGAACATGAAACACTTTATGACAAGGCAATGAAATTATGTGCAACAAAACTTGAAAAAGGAACCAGTAAAAACCCGGAATCAACAAAAAGTAACAAATTGCCACAGCTTGATATTGGTCCTGAGCTTCATATGGGCTGGGCCTTAAGATCATCTGCTAAGAAAAAACGGTTTTCTGATACACAGAAAAAGTACCTAGTTGATGTGTTCGATGCCGGGGAGCAAACAGGTCAAAAAGCCGATCCAGCTGATGTATCGAGAGAGATGAGATCGGCCAGACACATCGACGGTTCACGTCTTTTTAACAAGAGCGACTTTCTAACATCACAGCAGATCGCTAGCTTTTTCTCGCGCTTAGCGAAAAAGAGGAGGACAACAGCAGCCGAAGATGAATATAATGATGATGATGACGGTGCTGATGATGATAATGATGACGATGACAAGGACAATGATGACGATGACAAGGACAATGACGATATAAATAACAACGATTTCGAAAAGCAAAAGCAAAAAGAAATCCAAGAATTGACGAAAATCTTGATGGGCACGATAGGCTTGAAACATCCAATAATGTTCGAAAAGCATAATATTTGTGAATTAACTACTCAAAGGAAACTTTCGAAATTCTCTGTTCACATGTTACGAGAAATCTGTACTTCCCTTGAACTTGATACATCTGACATCAAGGTAAAGCGCAAAAAGCCTTACATGGATTTACTGGAAAAACTGGTTATCAGTTGCACTTGCTGAACAAAATAATAATGGTATTGGACATCAAAAGGTAAATAAAGTAAAATTGCGTTAGGATTCTATTGCGTAATTACTTGTCAATTTCATGCGTGCAACGTTAATTGGTGCCGACCGGAACCATGACGTTTTTAAAACTTTCTTTTGTTGTTATTTTGGAGGGTGTCTTGTTATATAAACCCAAAATCATAGTAAAAAATATATCATAGCAAGAATTCTTAAAATTTAAACTTTAATCAACTATTTTATGGAATCTGGCAGGTTGTAGCAAATATTTTGTATGTTTTGATAAAAATAATCATGTTATCATTTTAAGGCCAGAGACGTGCAATACTATTTTGGGTTAGTCGAGTGAATTTTGAGCAAATTTAATTCATAGTTTGAGTTTACTGTTTCAACTTCTTTCAGAATAAGTCCAAGAGCTTTTATTTTTTCTTTAAAATCGTTTCTTTTTTTTTTATTTCTTAGAAAGTCAACATGAATTCGTTTACATTAGTAAACAAAATGTAAATTGATTGAACTCGCCGACAGATAAAATCCGTGAGTTTCTTACAACTTACAGGCTGTGGTGCAACGCGCAAAATAATTTCCCCAAGAAAATTTTGCATGATTCGTGGAAATCATTATTTCAACTTTAATTCAGGTTGTCTTTTTGGTAAAAATTTTTCGTCGCACATGAAAAAAAATCTGATTATTTTGACCCCATTTTAAGAGGAGTTTTATATGTGCTCCAAAAATAAATTAAGTAAAAATCGAAAAATTTCACCAAAATTACTAACACTCTACCAATTGTTTCTTAAGATACCAATTAACTACTATTTAGTCTTATTACAGTGCTAGGTTGCTTTGTTTGGTCGCGATAAGCTGTTAAAGTTGATGTAAATTATCGGCCGAAAATTAGCGAATTTAGTCCAAAACTCTTTTCTTCGATTTTCTCGAAAACTAAGCGCTATTTTACCAAACAAACTACACAGTGGTTTTACTTACACTAAGGCCTACCTAAGTTTAAAATATTAGCAAAATCAAATTTTTCACCCTTGCCGCCCGATGTTTGATTTTTGCTGACATGCTCTCTTAAATTCTCTGTAGCACCAGAAGCAAGCTAATATGTGTAGTCAGTATCGAGAGGGAATTTAGAAAAGTTTGAAACCAATACACTAGGTCTTTGGTCTGTCTGTCTGTCTGTCTGTCTGTCTGTCTTCATAGGAAGATGCATTGATCACCCAATGGTATAGTTGCTTTTTGGTTCTCTGTGCTTGAGAGCGGTTTTTTTTCGGGTTGTCCGGGTGTCCTCTCGGAAAAATGTACTTATAAATTCAAATTTGATCTGGCGTCGAACGCTTTAGCCAGGCATGTCTGGCGCGAGTGACTAAGCAAACACCTCTCTTCGTGATCGAAGTAAAATAAATCCGGCATTTACATACCCCATCTGCAGAAGTCCTTGGTGTTAGCCCTACGTGCCACACAGGCATAAAGGATGATGATGATACCCCATCTGGGTCATCCGGTTATACGATATACATCAACTAAGCGAGGCTCTCTATGTCCACAGGTATAGCTTTGTGCAAGGTTGTCAATTTCGTCGAAAAGGTTTCCATCACCGTTTCCTTCCTTCATCTCGGCGCCTTGGCTATCGATCGCTTCCTCGCTGTCTTCTACCCATGCAAGTCAATGGTCTCTATCAGATCTTCTAAGATTACTGTAGCCATAATATGGGGCTTCTCTATCTGTTACTGGGGACCGATTCTCTACTTCGGGGGTCTCGGAGTAAAAGATGGACAAACGGTGTGTGCCGTCAGAGAGTTCACTCCCTACTGGGAATATTGGTACGTGTTGTTTCTTGTTCTTCTGTTCGCTACACTCGTGCTTATACTGGTGTTGTACTTGCTTGTGGCCTTCAAGCTGTGGCTCCGTAAGCTGCCTGGACACCAGATGTCTTCTATACTGAAAGGAGTGGATCGTTCCAAGAGGCGTATGGCACGGATGATTTCAATTATCGTTGCAGCTTTTTATATTTGCTTTTTACCTTACTGGATCGGGTGGATCTCTTGTTCGTATCTCGTAACACAACTGAAAACAACCTGCAACCCTACTTATGAGTTTATCAGTATTCTGTTACTGCACTCCAACTGTTCCATCAATCCAATCATCTGTCTCTTGTTCAACTTACAGTATCGCTTGGAGTTGAAGATCTCTTTGCAGGATCCTCTTGGTCTACGCGTTAAAGCGATGAGGATTAGTTATCGAAGGCGCAAGACGTCCGAACCATTGTCACGATAATACGTGATGGACCTTAAACAATAGACCTCTTCGGCTCTGACGTAATGTTTTCCCATTTCAGACCACATGTCATTCCCTAGAAGACAGGGTTGTTAGCCCTGTGCCCAACCTCCTAGCCTGGAGGACCGGTAGGCTACCACAAGTAGCCCAGTATAATAGACCTCTTCGGCTTGGAGTAATGTTTTCCCATTTCAGACCACGTGTCATTCCCTTGAGGACAAGATTCTTTGTTTGAAATGATATTCTAGTTCAGTTCTTTTTTTTTCTTTTGAACTGAACTAGAATATCATTTCAAACAAAGAATCTTATTCTCAAGGGAATGACACGTGGTCAGAAATGGGAAAACATTACCCCAAGCCGAGGAGGTCTATTATACTGGGCCACTTGTGGTAGCCTACCGGTCCTCAAGGCTAAGGGATTGGGCACAGGGCTAACAACCCTGTCTTGTAAATAAAAGTGTTACGCAAACAGTAGCAAAGGAATCATCCTTTGTTGTTGACCTTCATGACAGCAGGCATAATGAGCAGTTAGGAAGTAAGTACTTGTGGAAGCACAGGAATCCCAGTAATAGAACGCTAATGATGAGTTTAAAAACCTTGAAACCAACACAATGAGATCACAGGCTTCAGATGATTCCACAGGGAAGCACAAAAGTTCTTGCCTCTTCTCAAATATTTCAATTATGTATGAACATTGCGCGCGTAATCCGCGGGATAAAGGCAAAGTAAAGATATATAACAGATGTAGCTGCTCAACTAATCGTTGCGCACCTTCCTCCTCTCTTTATCTGAACTCCGTTTCAAAAGTACGTAAGGCTTAAGTTACGTACATGGATAGGGGATGAGATAAAACAAGCCCGGGAGGCTGACCGATGAATAATACAACAGACCTCTCGCATGCTGCGCACTTGTGAAATTTGAATGAAAATTTGTGTCTATGCACTTAAGTGACCTCTAGTTAATCTTAACTAATCTTAAGGGCCCGTAAACAACAACAACAACAACAACAAACGACACAACACATACAAATATAAAAACCCAACAACAATAACAACAAAAAAGAAAACCCAACAAACAAAACACATACAAATGTAGAGACGAGAGCAAAACAACAACAACAACACAATAAAGGGAGCCAACAAACTCTACTCACATGTGATGCCAAGCCCTTGAATCAAACCTCAGACCCTAGATGTGAAAGTCAAATACAGCTACACACCAATTGATTCTTAAATAACGATTTTCTGTACGATTTTCAATTTTTTATATCTAGCTAGACAAAAAGTGGTCTGAGCCCAATTATCTACTGATCAGCTACCGCACGTAATTGACTAATAATCTGGAGCCGTTGCGGGTCAATACAATTCAATTCAATAACTTCATTAATTATACAGCTTGTCATTAATCCCATATACTGTCGGTAACTGTCCAATTATTTTCTTAATTGGACAGGTCTTGTTGATATGGGATTAATTAGGCAGCTATATAATTAATAGGTAATGGGATTTCATGCTCCCCAAT
Organism: Actinia tenebrosa; assembly: GCF_029948245.1. Lineage (NCBI taxonomy): Eukaryota > Metazoa > Cnidaria > Anthozoa > Actiniaria > Actiniidae > Actinia > Actinia tenebrosa. The sequence continues at coordinate 4,779,826 of NW_028292582.1, read as the reverse complement.
CAAGAAATAATTGGACTCGAAAAATTCCTCCGACTGCCAAATTGGACTCGGCCTACGGCCTCATCCAATTTTGTCAGTCCTCGGAATTTTTCTCGTCCAATTATTTCTTAATTGGACAGCATGGAGTCCTATTACATATACTTATAACATAGCCACGATTTATTATGTAGTTAGAATAGTACGCGCGCGCTGATTGGTCGAAAACTGTGCTTTATTAGTTAACAGAGCACAGTGTTGACGCCATCCGCGCGCGCGAAGTTCTGCTAGATCCTGCGACCGTCTTTCTTTTTGCGTGAATAAATTCAATACCGAAATAAAATTAGTAACTATATAACAAAACGAATAAAACAGCTTTATACGTGCTCCGTTTAGTAATAAAGCACGCAGGAAGTGGCGTAAGCACGAAAGAAGTGTAAGTGCTTCTGATTCTGACACTTCTTGAGTGTCGTGCTTCTCCTAACACTTGTCTCGCGTTCTGCCAACCCCAGCGTGCTTTATAACTTCACACAGCACGCGCGCGCGTTTTCTATTTCCTCAAATTAACGTGCGCGAGCGTGCATTCAAAATTGAACGGTGCACGCTGACGTGATTGAGTAGAGCGCGCTATGTAATGAAGATTTAGTTAGAACAAAATTTGAATTTTCTTGGCTATGCCTCGTCGGCTTTTTTCGTGCTTAGCAACCTCCCGCGTGCATCAAGAACTGGATATACGCACAGCCTAGCATTGAACATTGCTTTTATAACATAGCAAGGCCGTAAAAAATATTTGATCAAAAAAAATTCAAATTTTGTTCTCGGCTCTACCTCTCGTGCAACTCTTGCGCTACCATCGTGCTCTCCACCTATCCGTGTGCACCATAAATAGATTTACGCACGCTAAGCATTGACCATTGCTTAATTCTTACGATCTCTACTTACGGAGCTAGGCAAAGAGCAGTCTACGCCCTATTATCTATCACTTATCTGGAGCCATTAGTCAGTGTAGTACAATACAATATCTTTATTTCAGGGAATCGCAATATAACAATTAACAGTTTTCTAACTTACGGGTCTATCAACTCAGACAAAGAGTTAGACAAAGAGTAATCTACGCCTGATTGTCTATCAGCTTTTCCGCCCAAATGACGGGTAATTTGAAACCATTAGTCATTAAAGAAAGTTCGACGCCAACGTTAACTATTGCTTGTCAAAGGAGTTAGGTGATTACCGCTTGTGTTTCCTGACTTCTGTGTTTCGAGAAGAGTCGATGAAACCACTTTAGAGCTTTAACCATTCCGAGGTTGAGAAAAAAGCTGGGTGGAGTTGGCATTGCAGTGCATTTTGGGGCTGTTTAGGGGACTAAATGGCCGCCATCTTGGAAATATGTCTCTCAATCTCAGAATGGTTAATACCAAGTGGAGTAGAAAACTAACCGGCAATCAGTGAAATGCATAGTGACCGATATCTTCTCTTAGATACTAAAGATAAAGCATCCCAATATTGGTAAGTCTGTAAAATTTGAATGCGTTTCCGGTTAAAACGAACCAGAGTTACAAGCTTTCAAATGTGTGAAAACTTTTGAAAGCCATTAAATCCGGTTCTTTTCGTCTAATCCTGTTCAAATTGCCAGACTTACTAATCTTGAGATGCTTTCTCAAATGACAAGTTTTTTTTCTTCGTTTCTAAAGTGGCTAGCTTGGCGCATGCGCGTATGGTTCTTAGCCCACAAAGGTAGCCAGCCCACTAGTGAACAAATTCGGAAGCAATAAGTATTTTTTCAAGCTGCAGATGAACAAATAAATTTAAGAATAAACATAATATTAAATCCCTCATGTCATAAGGTGGAATTGGGAATAATAAAAAAATTATTAGGAAAAGTAATGTTTTCGAGTTTGTTAGTTAAATTCGTGAGAGATTTTCTACGGTTTTACGTTCATAAAAATCGAATTTTGAACGGAAAAATATAAGTACAATAAACGTATATTTAAATGCGTTAATAATTCATTTGTTTAATGAGGAAAAGCGTGGAATAGATTAAATCTAGAGAATTACATAAATGTGTGAATTTTTACTGAGAACTAAGAACAATTCGACGACACTTGCTTTCCGAAGAGTGTTAGTTAAAAAATCTTTTTTTTAAAGAAGGAAAAAAGGAAAATGGAAATTAAAAAAACTGAAACATATTTTTTCGTGTAATTTTACTCCTATCACAATATTCTATTCATTAATTCATTCCGTGCGAGTTGTTATTATTCGTCTCTTCCTTTCTCCTTAATAGTCTTTTGTTTCCTTCACCAACGCACGACAAGATGATTAAAATAAACCACACGAGGCTTTTCAAAGTTTTACTAAATTACTTCAGGTCATCATGCGACGTCTGTAATCAGCCGAAAAAGGCTTAAAATTAATCCTTCGAACCAAAAGACCTGCAATGAAAAATCCCTTTTTGAGAAAAGTAGCTCCGTTGTAGGTTGAAAACGAAAGGCGAGCGCGTAAGTGTCATTTTCATTGCTTTAAAGTGTAAAAGAAATGACGAGAAGATACGTTGAAAAACGTGCTCTCTAATTTTTTTTTTCTGGTCGGTCTTTTAAAGCTACGCAAATAATGAACACAGTTATGTCATCACTTATTTGTCGTGAAGATTCAGAATATTACTAGTATGCCACAATAAATAATGCATCGCCAAAGTATCACATTACCAAGTGGTTTACTAACATCCTCTAGTCAAATTCGTAGGAAATCTTAGCCCGAGAGATATCCAATCCAATACTGTTACCATCGAGGAAAATACTATTAACAATAGCCGCGATTCACATCTAGAAATAACTTTTTCTTTAATATTTAATTTAAGAATTTATTTAGATAGGAAACGCAGTTTATTTCACTTCTCAAAGATAGTATAACCCAACTTTAATCTGTTTTTCTGGATGGATTAATGTCAGACACGGAAACAAAAGATAACAGTTAGAAACAAACCCACTTTTTTCCGAAAAAAATAATTAATTTTCCAACAATATTTTTTCATTTTAAATTTAATATTAACATTTTTATCTATATTAAAGTTTAATCATTACAACACCTTTTTGTCTATTCAATACACGTTTTTTTTTTTTCGGACATCGAGTATTTAACGCACGTACGACTTCAGATGCTTTTCCAGAAAAACATTTGTTCAATGTGATTCATCATCTTCGCGACTCGAGGGAGTGAAGCTATCTTGAACTTGACATGGTTTTAAACGATTTACTTATTCCTAATCATAATCTAAATATTATCTTTTTATTTGTTGTTGTATGATGTCTTTATTGAGTTAATATTAGATAGCATATCTTTCTCTAGGGCTGCGCACCTTGGCTTTACCGTGAGCGCGAGTTTTAGCCCGACGCTCTCTGGTAGAAAAAGGCAGAATCTCACCCAGAGCTTGCCTATAATGGCGACTGAATGTCAGGCAGATAAAAGGGTTGACCGCCACGCTTGCGTGAGTTAAATAAATCGAGATAAAGGTAAAAATTTTATTGCAGAAGACTTGTTGATAAGAGCATAGAATCCATCCAATCCAGTACGGTAGAAAACACGCGTAGAATGTCGCGACTAACACCGCTACCATTGTGGTCGTTTTTCGACGAACTAAAGACGCCATTCCAACTTGCTGTTCCCTTAGAGTTTTGCTACACAAGAGTTTGAACCAGATTGCAGAATACAACACCAAAACAAGAACTAAAATCCCTAGAAGTAAAATCAAGAAGACCAAGTAGCTTGTTCTCCACTGAGGGTAAAAATAGCGCACTTTACAGTACAAGCCTGACCCGGGTACTACCAAGAGACCTCCATAGTAAAGCACCGGAGACCAATAGAGCGCTGAAAAAAGCCACATCAGTGAAATCACTAGAATCGAGTTTCGATAGCTTTTCCACGTCAAAGAAGCAGGAGGCTTAAAAACAGCCAGAAACCGTCGAAGTGCAAGCGCCATGACGTGCAAAGCTGAGACAGTGATAGACACCTTCTCGACAAAATTCACAGCTTTGCAGAGAATTTCTCCACCTGTTCCTGCTACTAGCCACTGATCTTCGGCCAGGACTCGAGTTATACGTTCTGGAATACTCATAGCAGCCATGAGTAAGTCAGATATTGCTATACTTGTAATCACAAGGTATGTGAACTTACGAAGCTTCCCTCGGCAATCCGTCTTCATGGCCGACACCACAAATAGATTCCCAGTAATGGCTACGATCAGCACTGCAACGTACGCGACAACTTTAAACCCCTTGGCTGTCTTCGAGTCTTTCAAGACAAGAGTACTATTTGTACCATTGTACTGTAAACTAGCTTCGTACACGATTGAAAAACTAGTCAAATTCGACATGACGTTTCAGCACCAAAAAAAGTTTTTCTTTTGACGTTTGAGTAACGAGTTTTTCAACAGGCTCCTTAATTTTAACAGCGTGAGTTTTCTGATTATATCAACTCTTTACACAGCCTTTAAATAATCATAAGACGAAATGGAAACATGTATGGTAACATTGACGGTAATACTTTTCTCTCGTGTACCTGCTAGCGTCGATGAATCTTCCACTTTCTTGACACAAGTGAGTTCCTCTTGAGCTAGTTTGTTCTAGATGGCCACTGTCGGATCGGTATTTGTAGACACGTCCATTGTTTCCTAAAATCAATTTTCAAGGCTGGGTGCGCATAGGTTATGGAGTAGCCTGGCCTGAAAGCAAAAATAAATGCATTTAACTTCAATATCAACGGTCGAATTCAAATATCACGAACTGATATTGAAGCTAATCAGGTAGTATTTCATTAACTATCTACTCAACCTTGTTCTATAAAGACTTAATACGGCTCTAGAATCCTCTTAGAACGGAGAGCACAGTGTATTCTACAAGTTCATCGCATAGATCCCACTTTATCTTGCTATTGCAAGCCTCCTACGTTATCTGTTCAAAATAATGCTCTCTCGCAAATGAAATAATGCGCTGTCGCCAGTGAAGTAATGCGGCTCTCGCCAATGACATGCTTCATTTTCAAGATCAAATCTGACCGAATCCAATTGGGGGTTTTCTACATAAACCTGTCGTCATCGGTTAGGAATTATACCACTAATTACTTTCCTATCGAGAGTCGTGAAAGTCAATATGAGAAAATATTGGCGACTCGGTCGAAGATATCAAAAAAAACCCACTCTAATAACGTTCACCGCTGTGTAACTCATTCATTCTCTCTTTCTTTCTTTTTTAGTCTCTTTCATTCTGTCTGCGTACACTCTCACTCTCGCTCTGTTAAGCAAAATGTACAGTTTCGTTTCGTTTGGTAAATCACAAACAGAAAAGACGATAAAGAAAAATATTCCGATTTTTCACTCCAATGTAAACATACCGTATATGTGCGTTCTCTCGTTCCAACTCTCAGTTCAAAGAGAGCGGTCAATTAATAATCAAAGAGCTGAATTTCAATATCAAGGGCATGTCAGCCGCTAAGTCTGGCAGAGGTGAATCAGTGAGAATAGAAACGAAATCGTAGAATCAAAACCACAGAAATTATTCAAGGAGCTCATGTAGAGTGAATGACTTGGAAGACTAAACAGCAGCGATCGACTAATCATGGACAAACTTTTCTAAACGTGTTTATTCTAAGCAAACCAAACCTTTTGCAGACAAAATCTAAGCCTTCCATGACCAAAGACCAATTGAGATCTTGATTGTAGAGGAAACCAATCAAGTGGTGGTGGGAAAGCAATGATCAATTTAATGGAATATTTACATGTTTAAGAAGGGCTTGGCTGGTAATACATACAAACAGGAATCGTTGAATTGATGGCTTACCCCAGTCGATCCAAAAAGACTCCAAGCGGCAATGTTATAAAAAATTCAATACACACGACTTGATGTTGTGTTAACACAGCTTAGTGAAGATCGTTGCTATAGCAAATACGTGTTCACGCAATTATTTCTTTCATCTAATTTCAGACACGATCGTTTAGAGCGACTGAGTCGGCTAAAGCACGCCTGCCAAGCTTTAACGAATTAAACCGATTTTCCATTTAGGTTAAATATATTTAGATAACGAAAACAAGAGGACGTAATGTGTCACTTTATTTTTAGCATTTTATCGTTTAACTTTGATAGAAGTTTAGATGAAACACTATATTGTGTGTGTGTGTGTATTTTTCTTTGGCGCTAGATCTTATTTTAAAAGTAATCGAAAAATAGTCGGAATACATCAGTCCTCACAAACGTTTGCGAAACATATCTACGGTTGCATAATGAGCTTTTGGTGGCGCGCTGGGAAAGTAAGGCAAATAGATTTAACATTAAGCATCTATTATCTATATATAGCATCAATGAAGCTATTCTTGATGACAAAGAACCCTAAAAGAAAGACAACAAACTCATATTTTCATCCAAAGTGACTGTGATTCACAATTAGGATAGTTATTATTATCTTTTTGTTAGTTCTAAGTTTGTCAATTTCATTCGTTTCTTTCTTTTGTGTATACAGCATATACACCTAATTGAAAAAACGTTGTCGGGTTCAAAAAAAGATTATATCATCAAAACTAAGACCGAAGGGAAGCATGGGAAGACAAACAATTATGCTAATTTCATGCGTATTGCAGTTTTCCCTTCCTTTGCACATTTTATGCATCATGGCTTTGGCATGTTGTTAATCTAGGTCGACCGACTTTTCTCTACTGTGCATTTTTACATGTCTATATGCAAATATAATAAACATTTCTCGAGCTCGACTACGTTTTTTGAATTAGGTGTATCAAGAGAAAATTAACTATAAGAGAAAGAATCTCCGTGCCCCATCATGTGCACACTTTGATGCTATTTTTAGAATCATGGATGCTATTTCTAACTCGTTACCATACATGCGCGATAATCATGCTTCCCTTTAATGCCTCGTTTTAGGACACGAAAAGCGCCATATTTCGCTACGTCCACGACAAAAACACAGGCTTATGTTTACTGCAAGACTGGAAGCCGCCTACCCTCAAGAAATCAACCAATCAGGTTCTTCACTCAAAATTTCTCCAAGCTAAAAATAGCATCAAACTGTGCACATGATGGTTACAAGGCTATATAGGTAAGATTCCTTCTCTTAGTTCATATTCTCTTGGGTGTATACTATATATTATTATTATTATTATTATTATCATTATTATTATTATTATCATTATTATTAGGATTAGTTTTTACTAAATAGATTTTATGGTTATACATTAGTAGATATATTTTTATCATAGTATATTTTATTATATTAATTTGTTGCAAATATATTTAGATATCGTATTATTATTATTATTATTATTATTATTATAGATAATTTATTTCTTAAATGGTCCAAACCAGCCCCTTAAAAAAAGGTTTGCAATGACTTTTTGTCGGCGAGGAAAATAATTATGTGTGATTGATAAATGACTGAAATGTCTGAGAACTAAAAGCATTTGTCTCCACCGGTGTAATCCGTTTATTTCAAACAAACCATTGAAAATCGATCACTTGCTTCAGGGCATGGCTGACTCACAGATTACTGAAATTGGAATTTAGTGTTGGGTTTTGCGGAAACATGGAAAAAAATTCACCAAAACTAGACAATGACTTAAATCCTGTCGCAAAAGCTAAATTAAGAAACTCGTCTGTGCGTCTAGTCATGAAAATGAAAACCTGTAGACTTCTGACAAGGGTTTTTCATCGTCATCATTAGTGTCCTTTATTACGAATTTCTTGCTACGTACCGCAAATCTCAAACTGCAGTTCGACGTCGGGCGTTTTCCTTCAAACTTTCGACATTTAGCAAGGCGTCATAACGAAGTTGGCAGAGCTGCCACATTGAATTTCATTGAATTTCACATTGATGCTGAGTGTTTCTCTGTGTTTGCGGGCGCTGTTTCTGGGCCTGATTCCTAGGAGTTAGTGGTTAACGGTAAACCTTATGCTAAAGGACTATGTTATCAATATTTCCCATCCACTGTTGCAGCAGGTTGGGTGCCCAGTTCCATCTTCTACATGAGCGGAAATCGCTTTTTATTATGCATTTAATTATGATTATTATGATTATGATTATGATTATTATTTATTTTTATTTTTTATTTTGCATTCTAGATAACCTTTTTTGTATTTTAGAGAATTTTAAAGAGGAACTAGTACGAAAGTCATACGAATTTTAATTCAGCTGAAACTTTACTGGAATAATCTTTAAGGTTATAATAACCACTGGTTACAGTTTTTTCTCGATATTCCGATGGGAAGTATTATATTTTTACGAATTTTTAATAATGTCTGTGGCGTCATCTACTCAATGCTAAGCGTCGCTACATACATTTCTTTGCCGTTATGATTAAATCGTAAGCTAGTTTTGATACTCAAAATTGAAGAAAAGAGACGAAACAATTGATTCTAATCATAAGTAATGCGCGTTAAGTCTCTCAAGCAAACTTTGGGATTAATAGGGATAAAATTATAAATCATGAAGCTACTTACAAAGATTATTGATTATCCTTTGGCGAAATGAAAACTGAGTTAAGCCCCGTTTACACTGGCGATTTTTGCTGCGATTTTTGTGGCAATTTTCGGAAATGTGAAATATTTTGTCTCATCCTTCAAAAGAGACATTCGTCTAGGAAAATCTTGAAATCCTGAAAAAAACTTTACAAGTAAATTCTTTACCATTATTTATTATGGACAAAATCGGAAAAAAAAAAAAATCGCAGCAAAAATCGCTAGTGTAAACGGGGCTTTAGACAAAACTAGAAGATATTGGCTTTAGATCTGGCGCCTCATCGGTACATGTGTATACTGATATAGTAATGCAGGAAATAGTCTTCAGTAGTGTTATGTCTATCCCTGTGTAAATTAGGTGGTTTAGATTGATTATTTGGGAAGATAGATTTGATACTATCTGTCATAATAAAGTCGTTAATATCATTATGATTATTGATATTATTCAATAATTATTATTATGATGTAGATAGTGTTGATAATGATTATGATGGCGATAGTGATCGTAGTGAAGACCACGATGACAATGGTAGTGGTGATGATGGTACGTAATTGTGTTGATAAGAATGCGATGTTAATCATAATAATGAGGGTAATGGTAATGGTGGTGCTGATGATGATAGTGATGTTAATGATGATGATGACACCGGACGATGATGGTTTAAAATGGTGATGGTAGTGAAGACCATGGTGACAATGGTAGTGGTGCATGATGATGGTAATAATCCCCAAAACATCAATAATTTTGCCTAAAATTTGCTTAAACCTGCCTAAAACCTGCTAAGACCTTCCTAAACCTGTCACGGCCCCTGCGCCCGCAACTGTACCTACACACGCGAGAACGCAAATACACACGTGCATGCATAGTCTTGTCGCAAGTAACGGGTGGGGGGAGGGGGAGGTGGACGGGTGGACGGAGGGGGAGGGGGGGGGGATTACCAACAGAAATAACCGACTCACATATAATTACACCACACTAAAACTTTCCACAGGAAATACTTTTCAAAAAATATTAACATTTAAAATATTTAAATTATAAACATTAAGGTGAGAACTAAAAAAATTGAATATTTTAAAAATTTATTTAGAAATTTAGATAATGAAAGTGATAAAAAAATATTAGACATTTAGAAAAATTGAAAAAAAAGGAAACAAATTCGAAAAAATATTAAACATAAAATAGTTATATAACATAGGATAGTTTTAAGAATGGTAGAATATATATTGCATGTTGTAATGATAATAGCTATTAGTATGATTTTAGACTGGAATTTAGAGCTTCGTGCGCTGTGATTGGTCGAGAGACCAGCGATTATGAGACGATATTCACTGCTCGAGCGGCAATTATAAGGGTTTCCAAAGTTTGCCAGATCGAAAGTAATACCAAACGTTTTTTTTTAATGCTGAATTTCGTCTTTCTCTGATATTCAATTCTAAAATTATCGGTCGAAGACTCGCGGCTCGAAAAATATTCATCGATAGTCACTATAATAATTGTAAAATATATATGTATTTAGTTCCTTGTAATTTTTAACAGTGTAATGATACATATAACATTGTAATAATTGTAATATATTAACACTAAAATAATGTATATAACTATAAAAAACCATCTAGAACTGATATGCTGCTGGGTATCTTCACAATAAATCTTTATTAGTATATTTTCAACAACAAAAAAAAAAAAAGAAAAAGAAAAAAAAAAGAAAAAAAATTAACATAAAAATACTATAAAAATAATAATAATACTATAAATATATATAAATAATATAATAACGATATTGTCTTTCGATAAATATTATCAGTAATACCAAAACAATAAGCTACTTCGTTTCTCTTTTTTTAATTAAAAATGTGGAAGTAATGAAAACCCGCAAAAAAATCAGATGGCACTTAACAAAAGAAACCACTCAAAATGCCTGACAACGTTTAACAAATTAGTTCAGAACAAGAAAACAAATGTACTTTTATGATCAAAAGCTATATCTTCGAAATCAACGTATTTCTTTTTCGATATATCCCTTTTGAAATGTCATAAAGATTTAAAAAAAAAAAAAAACATTCTAAAAGCTCGTTTTCAAGAAGAGTTCAAAAATTATATACTTAAGAAAAAGGTTTCAATAAAGGCAATTTAAGATTTTTAAAAAATTGGGTTTCGCGATAAAAGACTGACTTAGAATAAATAGAATGGAGTACCATAAATGACAATAATTTCTAAGTTCTTTTACTTAAGAGCAAAAGCTCCAAAAAAGACAATTTATTAAGCAGATTTTGTGTGAAATAAAATTATTTAACCTTTTAGGAAAAAAAAGGAAAATAAATAATTCGAAAAAAAAAAGAAAGAAAGAAATAAAAAATAAAGAAAAATAAAGAAATAAAATAAAATAAAATGAAAACAATAAATAAATAAATAATAAATAAATAAATAAAAAAAAGGAAAAAATGAATAAATAAATAAATAAAAATAAAAATAAAAAAAGGAAAAAAAATTAATTGGACTTTTTAGTTTGACATCTTTATGGTCGAATGGATATTCAATTTTCTTTTCCAAAACCAAACCACTCTGTTCATCAGCTGTTAATTTTAAACTTTAATGGCTAGAATACACTCTAAAACAGTAGTGGCCCAAAATATTATGCTAGCATTAATTTGTAACTACGATTTAATAAATTATACTCTGTTTATTTTGGATGTGATATTTTTAAAAGACAATTTAGTTAAGACACGTTATGGAGGCTGGGAAGTGTTTTGTGCCTTCACATTATGAACTAAAAAACATTAATATGACTATAATATAACAGCAAGTAAACCAGGTAAGCCAAAGACTATAAACCAAAGATCACAATGAACATGAAAAAATGACGTAAGACGTTGCCATGACAACATCAGAACCCTTGGTGTGTCATCAAAAATGTTTATTTAAAAAATCATAACTCGGGAACGAAATGGTGAAATTTTTTAAAAACCGGAATATTTCAACTTTGTATCGTTATCTTCTTTTTGACAAAAAAAGAAAAATTTCTGTAAAAGGGAATTCGTAAAAATCAATGAAATTTGTTTGGAATAGTTTCCTTTTACAGAATTTTTAAAACTTTTCCTTAAGTTTTTGAAAACATAAACTAAAGCCCTATGCAAAATTTCAAGACATTTCACCGCAGCATTTTTGAGTTTTTTCAGTTTGAACATAAAATTTATGAGTACGAAAATTTTCCTTTTGCAAGTTCTACGTCATCGGACCTAGAGCGCGCGCGCGCTCAAGAAAAACGGTTTCGAGCCTCCTTATTCTCTTTTATTTTAATTTACTAGTGAGTTTGAAAAAAAACTCGTGGAAAATATTTAGTGAACTAAGGCCTAGGGCAAACGTCGAACTTTCTATGCACCGAACTTAATTACATCAAAGAATGCCGCCTCATTATCACCTGATATCCATTGTTTTTAATGAGTTCGGTGCATGGAAAGGTCGACGTTTGCCCTAGGCCTAAATTACTTTATTTCACATTTTGACGATTTTATTGAGCTTTTTAAGTATCGCCATACATTTTCTTATAACATGATACCACAGGAACTTAGCTTGGGCTACCTGTGGAATCAAAATCATATCGATATCGATATTCTTTAGCTTCTAAAGTAGTTTGGTATAAACATAGGTAATATTAACCATGATATAAACCAAAAGGAAGACGGCATATTGTTATAAACATTCTTAGCTGTCTACAGCTTTGTCTCCCCGATTAGTAGGGCGCTTGTGCCCGGCTAGAAGAATTTCGAGACATTGATAAAGTTATTATTATATATAGATCTCGTCTTAGGCCTAGGGCAAACGTCGAACTTTCCATGCACCGAACTCATTAAAAACAATGGATATCAGGTGATAATGAGGCGGCATTCTTTGATGTAATTAAGTTCGGTGCATGGAAAGTTCGACGTTTGCCTTAGGCCTAAATCTTAGCCGACCTATAAAAAGTAGTATCTCTTTCGCCCTGTGTACTTAAATTTTGGATTTAATCAAACGTTAAAACTGATCAAATCCAAAATGTAAGTACACAGGGCGAAAAAGATCAGCTAAGATTTCTTTATTTTATTTCACATTTTGACGATTTCATTGAGTTTTTTAAGTATCGCATTTTCTCATAACATGGCACCACAGGAACCTAGCTTGGGCTCCCTGTGTTGATCCTACAACACTCAAGCTGGTTAAGTTGGTCCGAACTAACTTGTTGGGTCTGTTATCTTTCCTTGTTAGCAAAATTGAATTTTTCTGTAGGAACTTAAGACCAAAGCAATTCGGTGCAGACAACTGTGGCACGCATAGATATATAGATAAAATGAGTATAAAAGGTAATTCATTTAGTTTACAGCGACAGAAGTTCAGGCAAGAGAGACTGGTGGCTTAGGGGGTCTTCAGTTTTGATAGCGCGCAACTCAATCAAATTCCAAAGTACCAACATTTTCACGTCTCTAATATTTTACAGGTTACTTAATCCCTAAGTTTAACTGAATATTTTTTGTCAAGCTGTCATCTTCAGGAAACTTAACATGTCTACCGACTTTGCTTAGTAATTTACAGGATAAGGTTAGTCTGAAACAATAAGGCTGGTGGGAAGGGCTAGTTTTGTAAACAGTGCCACTTTCAGTTATCGTGTAATTCCATGCAAAAAATCACAGGACCCGGAAAAAAAACATAGCTGAAAGAGCGTTTTAAAATAAATAAAACTGAAAAGTTTGAAGGAAGTAAGATGAAAAATCGCGAAGATATGAAATTTAAAAATTCGAAATTTTGTAAGGAAACATTTGTTGGAGGAAACTTTTGCTTCCACCAAAGATTTTCTTACGAAACTCAGACTTTTCAAAAATTATATCTTCACGAGTTTTGAACTCATTTCCTTCAAACTTCACAATTTTATTGATTTCAGCATGCTCTTTCCAGCTAAGGTTAATTATTTTTCTGCCCTATGAGTTTTGGAGGTCCTTGAAATTACATAAATAACAGTGGCGAATCCAGGGGGGGGGGGAAGGGTCGAAGGGGTCTACGGAACCCCCCCTTGAAGGTTTGGTCTTTTAGGTAATAGAAATATGTCTTATGTAAATTTTTATTTAAAAAATATTAGTAGTTTTGCGTTGGGTCGTGTTATTATAGCTTGGTCCGTTACTAGATAGTAAATTAGGTGATTAGAGCCAATATTTTTGTCAAACATCGACTAAACAAAAGAGAATTATACACAGTTTAAGAAACGGAACCCCCCTTTGAAAAATCCTGGATCCGCCACTGCATAAGTGAAGTCTATTTCTCCTAATTCCTGGCTCGAAATGAATGGTAACACAAAGATACCGACAATCCAAGAATACAAATACGTCGAAAATATTTCCAGTAATCTCGCAGATACTCAACTTTTCCGCGATGAGAACAATAGAAACCCATGTAGAACAAGGGGAACACCGAGTACTGGCAACTGTTCAGAACTAATTAAAAACATTAATTAATGAAGATATTAATCTTCACAAAGCTAGCTTCAATACAGATTCGTTCCACAGGCATGCACAATGATAACAGACATCAAATTGGCGTAGGTCATAGCTCAGTGCTCCAAATCAAGAAACATTTGAAAGCATATCGGACGTGTTATCGGATTCAGATATTTTAACTATGTGTAAGTGCTTTTCGAACTATCAAGCTTGGGCTTGCGTGCGGAGAGAAGAAGCGAAAATTTGGCGTGGGAGACCGGAAGTTATAATCCTAGTGGGTTTGCCAGAAGGGCTCAAATGGACTCTACTTCCGCAGAATAATGATGTAATAAAACCATAACTAACCAAATCGAGGCGTCGGTTAGTTGCAAATGCTGCTGGTAATGAGAAACAAGGCACAAAAACATTCGATTTTTTTTTGATCATTTGGAGTGTCCCCACATGGGGGGGGGGGGGGGGGGGTCGGGGCAGAGGACTTAACGACCGAACGCTTGGATCTGAGAGATTTCCAAGTTGAAAGAGTTCTATTCTAATAATATGACTGAGAAGAGTTTCGTTTCAACAACTCTATACTGAAGCGATGACACGCTAAAAATTCATTGGTCTAATATCTTGGTTCTAGAAATAGTCAAATCATTCTGCAATAACGTGTCGAGGTAAGTAATAGCATAGCTGACAAATCAGTCTCTGGTTTGCTCTTTAGTTCTTAGTAATAAGCACTTCTGTAAAGCCTTTCGAAACTAAATTATGAAAACTATGGCTGAAAAGCTAATTGTTATTTGATCACATTAGGCCGATATACTGGATTGCAAATTTAAAGATCTGCAAGTCAATTTTCTTTAGTCTGGCGCCCAGGTCAACTCCCCTGTCCTCAGCTACTGAAAGCTGGATAATATTTGGTATCCTTTAGGATAAATACAAATTATCCTGCCTCGCCAACACATCAGTTCTACTAAGCTGGCAGACTGAAAGACTTAATTGGAGCGAAGATTCAAAGCCGAAGAACTTGTCGCCAAGAGGAAAACTTAAAAGAAAAAATGATGAATTGAGTTTGACAGCTGCAAGAGACAAGAAGTGTTGAGAATTTTCTCAGCTAGACTTGAAATATAGTGAAAATAGTGCTGGAAAGTGACTCTAGTGATTTTGAAACGCCTACAATATGAATAGAACAAGAAATGATACGAGGTCTGCGAGGATGACGTCCGTGTTCGAAGAATCGAATGTATCGAAAGCATTCAAGACCACTGCATATAGTATTATTCTGTTGACAAGCTTGGTCGGTAATTGTCTCTTGATTCTAGCGATCAAACGGAATATTAATGGGAGAATGAGGACTGTGAGTAATCTCCTGATTGCAAGTGTGGCACTGTCAGACCTTATCATGACAGTCTGGAGCTTCCCAGAGCGAATGACAAGAATCTTAACCAACGATTCTTGGCTTGTTCCAGGGGTGATGGGATCTATACTTTGCAAGATTGTGAACTTCGTCGAGAAGGTCTCAATCACGGTGTCTGTTACGCATCTTGGAGCTCTGTCAGTGGAACGATTCCTAGCGGTATTTTCTCCTTATAAGACAGTTATAAAGCTACCATATGTAAAGTTCATAACAGGGGCCTTGTGGATTGGCAGCGTCGTGTACTGGTCGCCTATACTCCTCTTCGGGAATATCATAGTAACAAAACGGGGTCTTAAGTGTGAAGTTCGGAGCTTCATTTCGTCCTGGAGGCAGTGGTATCTAGCATTCATAATAATACTCTGTGCAGTGATGATAGTAATTCTCGTCCTCTACACGGCTATTGCTGTTAATTTATGCCGTCGTAAAGATCCAAGGATGAGGCTCGTCACACAAAGAAAAAAGTCTGATCATATTAAAAGAAGAGTGGTAGTAATGGTTGGAGTGATCATCATCACTTTTTATGCTTGCTTTCTTCCTTATTGGATCGGCTGGGTTTCATGTTCGTACGCTCCGAACATGCCGGAAAGGATTTGCAACCGAACGTACAAGTTTATTTCGATCTTATTTTCGTATATGAGCTGCATGACCAATCCTATCGTATGTTTTCTTTTTATTGGATACTTTAGGTTTGCATTCAAAGCGATTATACTTGACCCACTAAATCGAAAAAGTAATGAACTTCGATTAAGGTTACGAAGGAAAAGTTCCTTGACAGAAATTGATAGCGTGGTGCCGTTACAAGTAAGAAAGAATGGAGAAAACCACGGAATCAAACACGAAGAGGAAGAGACTGACAACTCAAACCACAATGACCAACTTTTGCAACAGAATAATATTAATAGCGGATCTACGAGCATTATAATTCAACAACCCCCGGATGAGTGCTCTTCGCTTGATTCAGAACCACCGAGCCGTCGCGAAGACGAAAGCTACGAAGAAAACAATCCCAAAGACGCTCCTAATAAAACAGAACAATTAGAAGTTGAAAACACCAAAACTAGTCATAATAGAAACACCGCTATATGTATTCCCACAGTTTACGGCACGCCACTTTAAAGCAGTTGGATTTTTGAAAAAAGTCGCCTGAGGCGAAACTAGATCAGTAATAAAATAAATGAGATTGGAAAAACACCACACTTGAATTTAAAAACAAAGCCGTTCGTTCGGATCTTTAAGTGTCGGATAGGCTGTCGGATATAGCTCGACATTCTGTCATCAATAAGGGTTTTGATCTTAAGTGAAAGATTGCTAAATCGGTTTCGCGTAAGAGCTAAAGTAGCTAAAGTAAAGAATTAGGAAAATAAATGCCAGATTAAAATCGTATAGCAAACATCAAATCCAAACAGAGGATTATATGGCTTTTTCAGTTATTGATTCGGTTTAGAAGTAGAAACAAAGTATTGAGGTGTTAAGAATAGTATATCTAACAGGTTGGGTATTAGAAATGTCTTATTGATAGCCGTGATGGTAGAATACCCAGTAAGATATCAGCACAAAAATAAGAAAAAAAGGAAAGAAAAAAAAGAAGAAAAAAATAGAAAAAAGAAAGAAAGAAAAAAAACCCCGCACATTTCTTTTGCTTTAAAAAAATGCTTCGAGGATTTTCCTCCAGGTTCTGCGGTTTTCCTCCATCCGCAAAACCTCAGCATAAAAATTCAAGTTGGCTGCCTTAGATCAGCCCAGAGGTTGTTTCAGGGTTCGATCTGTGAGTTAGCCGTGCCCTGACTTAGATCAGGCCAGATGTTGTTTCAGGGTTTGATCTGTGCGTTAGCCATGCGCTGACTTACATCAGCACAGAGATTGTCTCAGGGTTCGCGATCTGTGCGTTAGCCATGCGATGACTTACATCAGCACAGAGGTAGTTTCGGGGTTCGATCTGTTAGTTAGGCGTGCCCTGACTTACATCAGATAATGGTTATTTCCGCCATTTCAGGGTTCGATAAAAGGGACAGCCGATCAAAGATTTTTTATCAATTACATACATATATATATATATATATATATACCCCCTAACTTATCAAACACATATACCTTGAAATCATAGCTACATACAAACACTTTAGCCCCTGGTTTAGTCCATATAAGTGCCTGCAATATATTAGAACTAACTAATTGTCACTGCTAATGGCCGGATGGCCTCGACGATATGTTTTCCTTGTTACCCGCCATCAAAGCTAAGTGAAAACTAACAAAAATGTCTAATAATTTCTAGTTCTAAGTTGATAAATAAAGGATATTCCGAGTGTACGTTACATGACTGTGTTATTAATAACACTCAGTTATTCTATTGTTCTCTGAAGCTCGAAAAAATGATAAATAAAACGAAGATAAAACACAAAACAATACGAGTGATAAATTGATGTTTCGACTAAAACTGCGTCAGTCTATCGCATGCTGAATATTCGTGTACTATTCACTCAAAAATGCTATGTCGTACACATTTTGCGCCTAACGCCTTGAAAATTCAACAAGATGGACGTATAATTATGTACATTGATATAAAAGGCCATTAAAGGCAAGATTTGCGACAACCAACGTCAATAGCCGTTCAATAAAATGCTGTTCAATCGAATTAAGGAGATTCGAAATAACTTAAGGACTATGGCTATCGCATTTGAAAACCAAGAGCTTAGTTTAGGAACCACTTAGCTATAGGCCATCACCAAATTGCAGCCTAAATTCGTAATTCTAGTTTACTCGATAAGATTTTAGAGCAAGGTACAAATGAGGATGAATTCGGCACGCATTGAGGATCTTCAGAATGCCCTCAAATTTTCTCCCGCGATGAGATAAAATATTCATAACTTGGAAGTCACTAATTTTAATAAATTAGAAAAAGTCGTGGTCCTTTCATAAACGCGCGTGGTAGGAGTCTTTTAAGTCTTATTTTTCTTTGTGTCCATCACTGGTCGTAAATATAGGCCTCCACAAGCCACTGAGTTTTGAAACAAAGGATTTTCAGAGGATTGGGAACAAATCTTTTAATGCCCCGTCCACACGTATCCGGAAATTTTTGTATCCGCCAATTTTATTTGCGGATACGGGTTGCGTCCACACGTGTCCGGACATTTTCGTATCCGTATCCGGAAATTTTCGAAAACGGTCTCCAGAGTGGAAATTTTAGAATACGGATACGTGTGGACGGTCGTATCCGCAAATTTTCGAATACGCTGACGTTAACACGATTTTGCGCATGCTCAATAAGAAAAAACTATCCGTCAAAGGGACTAGGCGATAGCGTGCATCAGGGCGGATCAAGAAATTTCCGGGTACGTGTGGACAATGGAATCGATTCTTAAACTATGAAAAGGCTTATTCGAATACGCTGCGTGCGGACGCGAGCATTTTCGTATCCACAAAAAAGAAATTGGCAGATGCTAAAATTTCCGGATACGTGTGGACGGGGCCTAAGAAGCGGCCTTTTACTCGAAAACAAAAAACAAAAAACGATTGTGATGTGAAATAATCGCCTGATAAACAATAAAAAATAAAAATGGGGTTTAACAGTGGCATTTCTACGAGTAGTTCTTTATTCTCTAAATTCAAATTGTTATTTAGAAGTTTTAATTGGAGAGAAACTTTCGAAGCATAGGAGAGAACCAAGAAACAACTCTACTCGAATATGACTAATGAAAAAAATTAATCAAAATACTAGATAACCGTTATCCTAAAACCATATGCTTCAAAGTACTACAATATTTAACAAGAACTTTAAAATAACTAGAACTCTATTATTTTTTGGTTGAATATTTTTGAAAAAAAAGTGTGAACAATTTATGAACTATACTGAAAAAGCTAACCTTGTCAGATTCATTTTACTAGTACCATTAGTAGCATTGCTTTTATAACGCAATAGTTCTGTTACTTGACCTGTCTTTAATTTTTATAGTAACTTATTAATAATAGTTGAACAATGGACACCGCGCGATATTTATTAACATTGTTTCATGTCGTCTGTATTTTTTCATCATTACTTTACTACTGATGTCGGAGATCTACTTTTTAAGAGCTGAAAGATCATTCTAGTCTTGCTGGTGCTGCTAGAGTGATTTTGCTAGGCACGTCGGAAAAAGATAAGCAATATATAAATCTAGGCACTGACTAAAAGCGGAGCTCCCACTGTTTTAGGCACAGGGAGCCCAATTAAGATAAAACTGAAAGGTGAAAAATAGTGAGCATAATACTGGCATAGTACACTAATTCCATTGTTTTCTTTTGTTTACTTGGCACGAGAAACAAAGTTACCAACAGTCAAAGTAAGATTACTTTACTACTCTCACTACCACCACTATTACTACTATTTAAGCAATAGAAAACTTTTTCCGTGTTTACATAGCCTGATAGCAACACGAGGGGAGGTTGGGAGAATTCGAGACAGTTATACAAACCCGAGACGTAGTCGAGGGTTTGCATAACCGTCGAGAATTCTCCCAACCCCCCGAGTGTTGCTATCAGGCTATGTAAACACAGAGAAAAAAAGTTTTCTATTGCTTTTATAAAATAAATACTAAGGGAAAACATTACCACTTGCAAGAAAATAAATCTTTATTTGAATTTGATTCTCATATCAAAATACAAATTCTCCATACTTCACGAACTTCGATCGTTAGCCAATCAAATTTTGTGTAATAAACGCCAAGGAGGCAAATGTGAAGCGAGAAAGAATCGCTAGCTATTTTAAACATTTATCATTCTAAAACATTAAAACAAATACAAAGAAATGTCCAAAGATTGAATAGAAATCTTAATAAGAGATTTCAGAATTGATTATCTTTACGAAAGTGATCAAAAGTGGATAACAAGTGTCGCTGTGAATGGAATTCTCGGTTGAAAGAAACGTGGTTTTGCTCAATTTGACAGCGAGAAAACATGGCAGCGAAGTTGATTGTTTCGTCTTGCCTCGAGAAGATATTTTGTGGAGCTTAAGAGCTATCGCTGGAAAAAGTTTGAAGCTGCTGACTGTTTCCTTGAAATACATGTATTCTTTATCGGGCGGTGCATTTAAATCATGAGAAAGCACGTCGCTGAACAACCGCAGCTGTCCTGACGGAGGACGTGTGTTGTAGCTCCTGAGGGAATTCTCTTTGCGGTGACCAACGAGAGATTGTCATGATATTACGATCAGAAAGACCTACATGAGACCATAGGGTTATGCCTATGGCCCTGACACAAGTCAAAATTTGGAACTTCGTCTTCAAAATACATTTTTGGGGGCGTTTTTTTCCTCGAAAGAAACTGTAAATTTTTAATTTTTGAACTTGTACTGGGAAAACACGAAAGTTGTGACGTCACAACTGTGTTTACATATCCTCATGCAAACATGGCTATCAACCAATCACAGAGTGCGTACTATTTAATTTATTTTATAAACTCAGATACTGCTACTGCTACTGCTACTGCTACTGCTACTGCTACTGCTACTGCTACTGCTACTGCTACTGCTACTGCTACTGCTACTGCTACTGCTACTGCTGGTACTGCTCTACCAAGGACTCGCCAGTTACATAAAACTTTTGTATTATATCTATTCATTTCGTTATTTTGAAGTAAGAGGTTGAAGACAATAAGAAAATTAGCTATGATTAGCGTACTGTTGCCACGCCCCTTATACCCTTCGACTGTGAACAACATCGCTGTCCAATTGTCAGAAATGTAAAAACGGCAATAAACTAATAAAATCAAAAGCAGAAAAGCAGCAAGATAGAATGACGATAACCTTATCTTTATCTAGTGGTTAACATTACTTTTTAATGAAAGAGTGATCTTTATCATTAGCTTTGAAAAATGAATTACTTTAAGGCGGTTTTATTCGTTTTTTTTTAAACGTGCTGTTTCTTTCTTTCATGTTTTTAACTCGAGAACTTTCATTTAACCGATGCAAGATGCAAGAACAGTTTTATTATGAACCACTTGATGTGTATAATAGATAAAAAGAGTTGACCATAAGCCATTCCAGGGCAGATGATCTCATTAGTTTTATATAGCTTTTCATTTTATTTCAATTATGTTAGTAAATCCTAACGCAATACAGCTTTTGGCTGCAGTAAGTAAAGTAAGTTAAGTAAATAAAGTAACTATATAGTTTCATTATGGCGTAATTGAATCCCCCAGCGTTATTTAATACTATTATTATCACTCATAATCCGGCACCACCATATAACTACCCCTACCATTATCTTTATCTCATCATTACTACTATCATCTTTATGGCTGCCATCTCTATTATTAACACCATAAACACAACAATCATCACCACTACAACCGTTATACATCATTACTACCTGAGAAAGGAGGAACCGGAAAAATTCGTCGTTAGATGCATGGAATCTCACCGCTGAATATACAAAACGAAACCAGAGGATCACCATCACCTTAGCTACCACCATCATCACTACCTCCATTATCATCATAATCACCACCATCATCACCTTCGCTACAACCACCACCATCATCACTACCTCCATTATCATCATAATCACCACCATCATCACATTCGCTACCACCACCACCATCATCACTACCTCCATTATCATCATAATCACCACCATCATCACATTCGCTACCACCACCACCATCATCACTACCTCCATTATCATCATAATCACCACCATCATCACATTCGCTACCACCACCACCATCATCACTACCTCCATTATCATCATAATCACCACCATCATCACATTCGCTACCACCACCACCATCATCACTACCTCCATTATCATCATAATCACCACCATCATCACATTCGCTACCACCACCACCATCATCACTGCCACCATTATCATCATTATCACCACCATCATCACCTTCGCTACCACCACCACCATCATCACTACCTCCATTATCATCATTATCATGATCTCCACCATATTTACAACCACAATCCCGGCATTACCTTCAATAACATCACATTTACAACCACCTATCATCATCATCTCCACCAGAGACCCTGGAAGTTTGCATTTTCACTATTCTTCACTAGACGGCAAAAACGAATCCCTTCCTGACTTTCTTTACAAAACAAAAAACAAAAACAAAAAACAAAAAAACAAAAACAAAAAACAAAAACAAAAACAAAAACAAAACAAAACAAAACAAAACAAAACAAACTCACAAAAAAAAAACACACTTCCCAAAAGGTGTTATTTCGAGCAGATAGTGAATATAATTTGCAAAAAGATTTGGGAAATCAAACATTAATCCACGGCTTTAATTGTCTCAAAACTCTCGCTGTATGCAACCAAAAAACGACAACAGCTTACAACGAACTGAAATAACTTACGAACTCACAATTACAATGGTTATTGTTCATATTCAATATGATAAGCAAATTTCTTTCTCGTTATTACTTTATTACGATTGTAAGCACGAATCAATATATCTAACATTGGTTACGTTGGCGTTTTATCTTTCCATCTTATCAATGACAAGCAAAAATGTAATTAGAATCCTGCTGTGAAATTCCACTGAGCGACTTGTTCGTGTTGCGCCTATTTAGACTACTTTTGAACTAGTTGGAAAATATACCGCTGTGTTTCTCGCCATTGACAAACCGCTTTACCTTAGGCGTAATGTTTTCCCATTTCAAACCACGTGTCATTCCCTTGAAAATAAGATTGTTTATTTGAGTTGTATCCATATTCATGTGTCTTCTCAAATGCAACCGTTAAACAAAGAAATGACACTCTAGGGAATGACGTTATCTATTGCCAAACACATATACCGTTTTTATCTTGGTTTAAAAACACTCATAAATCCCATGGATAAATTGATTATTGTACAACTTTAATAACACAAATACTTTGATAGCGGCAAAGAAATTCGAATCTTATACCCCATTCACACCTAAACGCGTTTAGTTAAACTATGTTTTCATTAGGAAAAAAAATGAGAAACTAGAAACCTACAATATAATGAAAGTTTCTAAAATATTGTCAGGGCAAGACAAAGGATAGTTTACATGCATTATTTTACCAAATATTGTGCAGTGTTCGTAGATAGTTTTCCAAGCCTGTTTAGTTAAACCACTCTAAAACATGTTTAAGCCTTGGTGTGAATGGGGTATTAGACTTCATTTTAAAGTTCTGATAAAACTATTACTCCACATTAAAGTAAAAACGAGAAGAAATCTTTTTTTCATGATTGCTTGCATGTAAATTATGTAAAACAAATTTTTTCTTGTTATTGATTTCTTACTACAACTGTTTCCCCAAATTAATATATTTACTGCACATGCTCAATCAATCAGCGGTAAAACTCTTGTACCCAGTGCTCCTCGACCGACGGCAGTTTGAGACCAATGAGATCAGAAACATGCCCAACTCAAGTCAGGCCCCGTCCACACTATGCCGGATAAATTTGTATCCGAATTTTTATTTATTCGGTTAGGCCTACCGTCCACACTAGTCCGGGCGAATCCGGAACAATTCTTCACCGAAAACGAATTTTTTCGAATACAGTTTCCAGAGTGGAACACTTTTGAAAAACGCCGGCTAGCCGTATTAGTGTGGACGGAGAACATTTCTTATCCAAAATTTTCGAATACGATGACATGATTGTCATGGGAACATGGCGGGAAGGCTAAAAATTTACCGCGGGCTCAATTTCAACTTCGATGCACATGCTCAGATGTGCAACGAAGCGTTTTTGCCGCCTCTGATCGGACTAGTGTGGACGCGAAACATTTCATCCGTTTTCATGTGTGGACGGAAAATTTTTTTTCGGTTTCGGTGTGAAAGTTGCGGATTCAAATTTATCCGGCATAGTGTGGACGGCGCCTCATGGTGAACTATCGCACGTTTCACTTCGTTGGGTGGCTAATTTTCTACTTCACCAAGAATTTCATTTAAAAAAATAATTCTTCTACTGATTGTTATGCGTCTGAGCGGTTTAACAACTTCATTTTCTGATTCTAAGACCAACTGGGTACTTCCTGACTACCATCAAAGCTCTTTACATCGTCAAATAATAACTTTTATGTGTGGGCGATGCTTTTCCTTCCTTTGTCATTACCAGAAATATCCATTCATATGAGAATTATTTCATAAACTGAGAAAAACAAGGGCGGATCCTGAATGTTGTCCAGGAGGGATGCACATTGTAAATTGACATGAAAATAAACGAAGAAAAGAGGTTCCTGACCCCCCCGGATCCTCCCTCTTCACCCGCCAAAAGTAAGATAGCAGGTGCGCTTGGAAAACGTGATTGTTGACTCTTTTATTCTGTTAGATTGACAAAAATATCATATGAGCTGAATTTCAGAAAACTTTTGATTTTTTTTCGATCAAAACTTTTCTCAATTTTGTTATCTATGTTATCATTTTCCCTCATGTTCCTGAAACGGCTTTGCGATTCGTAACTGGCCTAAAACATCATGAGAAAAATACGGTTCCCAGTGGCAAATGATTTTGGTCGCAAAGGAGATTGACTACTTTCCCCACCCCCACCCCCAAAGGAAATCAATCGAAAAAGAAATAACTAGAAATAAAGTACATATCAAATATTGTCTTGTCTCTTGTGAATGAGACTTTATCAATACCATGTGAAAATAAGATACGTTTTTGGTCAATATGAAATGAAAAATAAAAATAAAAAGCATAAATGACATAAAGAGCATGAATCAGACATGAATAATGAATGTGGCATAAACAGCCTCCTCGTTTAACAAATTTAATCTAGATAACGAATGGAAAAAGGAAGCCAAGTATTTGGCTAAAACATTAATCGGTTTTTAAGATGGGTTTTTAAGATAAAAAGATAGGAATTTTAGCGACAGTCTGACGGATAACAAGACAGAGCCGTTGCGGTTTTATATTGCTAGTCTCAATTTGATCGCCATTTATAAAACATTTATAGGCATTCTTGGAAATGTACTTTCAATCAGAGTGGTTTAGTTCTAGTTTCTAGTTTGTCTGATAATGGCTTATGAATACCGAATAGTTAATTAATGTTCGGGTGTTGAAGTAATGTGTGCGTACACTCGTACGCATCCCTCGCGCACTACACGCGGCTTTCGATATTTTGATTAAGTGGGCTACCTGTGGCGAGAGGTTTTCAATATGGTGGACGTATTTTGAAAATTTTGTTCATTTCTCTGAAGAAAATCTTTTTTCAAGTAATAGATGGTCAACCTTTGAAAAGACAAAAATGAACGGCGTTTCTTTGACTGCAAAAAAAAAAAAAAAAAGAAGGGGAAATTGTAGTTTAAAACGGCGAAAATAATAATAACAAACAGAAATGAAAAAAAATCAATGTCATGAAAAAAGAATTCATCATCATTATCATCTTCACCATCATCATCATCAGCATTATCATCATCATCAGCTGCATTATCATCATTATCATCAATACAAATTAAGACGGGGATTGAATCAGTAGCATCAGGGGAATATTCCCCTGGTAGCATAACAAATGCCCTAATCTAGCCGAAGTAACAATAATACAAATAAATTTCGAAAAGCCAATAATAGATAGAATATCTTTACAATTTAGTCTAGTTCATAGCTAAAGCCAAGTCCGATTCAAATTGCCAAATTGGCGCACTCTAAATGATTTGCGCTTGTGTTTGAGATGTTCGTTAAATATCACAAGATAGTAAAATGTGATAAAAACGCTTTTAAACAGAATGAAAGTTAAAATCCTAAAATCCATATGCATGTGTTTATGATAGTCTTTAGCGTGGAGAGGACGGTTTAGCTCAGTTATTATTACTTTTGAAATATTTTTTTTTACTGATTAGCCATTATTATTAGACTGTTACATATATTGTATTAAATGACTTACGCATACATTTAGAGCCAGTCTAACCAATCGAAAAACGTTTGTAAATTTTTATTGGCAATCGTTGGATTTAGTACTGTGTACATCAGTCTGTCTGTGTGTCCGTGTATTTTATATTTTCTTATACGGCGTGTATGGCGTAGCTGTAAGTGCGCGTTATCGCCATTCATATTTTACAATTAAATTTGGTTTCTAAAAATACTTACAAAATAAGATTACCCAAATATAAAAAATATTTTTTAAAGATGTCTCAAGAAATTTGAACGAACATTTCCGGTAAAACATCGTAACTATAAGTAATATAGAATAATATTAATGACTTTAATAACTCATAGAGCGAATATGCCATTTGCTTATTCTCACATGCGCACATTATGAGTTATTAAACTCATAATAAATCAGTTGAATACGAAAATTCGGGAATCCCGCGAGGCGAGAACTTTTCGAATAGAACTGGGATCGAGGGATCGGTAACCCTTTGTTGGACTACCTGTGTCGAACACAGGAAGCCCAGCGAAGAAAAAGCACGAAGAGACGAATGAGATTTTTTTTTTTTTTTTTGAATTAGGACCTTACCTTAGCTTTCAGTAGTATGCTCGATTATCGAGGTTAAAGTCCGTCTAGAGGTAGTGATTGATGTGGTTCCAATTACGTAACTGCAGCCTGTACAAATAAAGGAAGTAATTCATCAGCAGGAGAAAGCTCTCGGTTATATTATTTCTCAATTGACACGGTTTTCTTTGTTATTCACAAGGCTTTATTTTTGTTATAACCCTCATTACAAATGCGAGGTCAATATATAGTTAGTTATTAACCAGGTTTATAACTATATATAGACTTCGCATTTATAATGAGCAACATTTGATAGAAAACCTTCTCAATTGATAAATAAAATACTTAATTACCGAGAACGGAGGCAATAAGCCATATGCATCCCGAGGGCCGTAAGTAATTAATTTTTACTTATTGGCAAGCTGTACAAAGGTCGTTACATCGGAAAAAAACCCAAACCACAGGCAGCCCATGTAAGGGGAAGAAGGGGGGTGGGTGTAGTGGATTGTAGGAGGGGGAGGGGGAAGGGAAGTCTTTTGTGAGTTCAATCACAGCGCACTTCAGAGTTTGGTCATTATATCATTCATTCATTATTACTATATTATATTTCATTTTATTGGTTATAAACTCCAATGCAAATTTATTTATAAGGAGCCAATAAAATACGTTGTTGTTGTTGTAGTTCAGCTAGCTGGAGCGGGGGTCTTACCTATTTACCAGTCATGGTTGCTATATGGAAAAGATAAAATGCCTACAGATTTAAATCCTTCCAAAGGCAACCGTGTTATATACCTTTTAGTTTTCCCAGGAACCGTAGCGCAGTGATCTCTGAATATGTACAACCTCCCATAAACATGACTAGTGTAGGCCTCTTCTTTGGCGGGCTACCGGCAGATGGATCTAATAATTAATCGACAATAAAAACAATTTATTAACTGTGATTAACCATTGATAATTAGTAATTATTCAAGGATAATTAATAATTAATACTCTAATAATTGATAATTAAGTAAAGAAACGATGAACGAGGTGGTTTTAAAAGTAAGGCGCTACCAGATTCCTCTATTGTGTGCACTGTTTACGAGACAACAAAAAGCTGCAAATAAAGCCATGCTGGTCATTCGTAGTAATGATGATGGCGCGTCCATGATGATGTTGGTAGTGGTAATGATGATGATGAAGATGAAGATGATGTTGATGATGGTGGTGGTGGTAATGATGGTTATGGCGATGATGATGGTGATGATGACGATGATGATGAAGATGATGTTGATGATGGTGGTGGTGGTAATGATGGTTATGGCGATGATGATGGTGATGATGACGATGGTGATGATGACGATGGTGATGATGACGATGGTGATGATGACGATGGTGATGAAGATGATGTTGATGATGGTGGTGGTGGTAATGATGGTTATGGCGATGATGATGGTGATGATGACGATGGTGATGAAGATGATGTTGATGATGGTGGTGGTGGTAATGACGGTTATGGCGATGATGATGTTGATGATGACGACGGTGATGGTGATGATGATGTTGATGGTGGTGGCGATGATGGCGATGATGATGGTGATTATGATGTTGGTGATGATGGTGATGGTAATGATGATGAAGGTGATGATAATAGTGATGATGATGATGATGATGATAATGATGATGATAGTTGGGAAGCATGGGTGGCGTAGTGGTGAGAGTATTCGCTTCTCACCAATGCGACCGGGGTTCGAGTTCCTACGAGCTCGGTGTTCTATGTGAGTAGAGTTGTTTGTTGGTTCTCTCCTGTGCTTCGAGGGTTTTCCGGGTGCTCCGGTTTTCCTCCCTCCGCAAAAACCAACTTCTAAATCCCAATTCGATCTTGGGCTTTCACCTAGCATGGATCTGAGGGTTCCGTTCGTGATTGTCCCACTCTGTGATTACAGAGAAAACTGATAGATAGATAGTGCCGGTGCCGGTAGTGGTAGGGATGATGATGGCGATGAAGATGATGATGATGATGTTGTTGTTGATGGTGGTGATGATGATGATGATACACCCCTAGCTTCAATCACAAAATCGTTTACCATTTACTTACGTCTAACCGATGCAGGACGCCTCATCGTTGATACCTCGACACCCATTAACCTTGCCAAGTCCTCGATCGACGATATCCCTGCTCCGTGCTGAATCTGTTCGACTAGCTTGCAACTGATAGGGGTATAAGCTCCACCGAATACATAAGACATGTGGGATGGGTTTTTCAAGTTTATTTCTTCTGCAGAACGAGGAACCTGATGAAGTTGGAAAAGAACTGAATTAAAGGAAGTGGATGTCATCACTATCATGATCGTCAAGGACGGATCCAGGGGGGGAGGCAAAAGGGGGCTGAAGACCCCTTCAGCAGAAAAAAAACTGATTAGATGCTGCTTTTTTTTATTGCTTTTCGTTGTGTTGACGGAAGAAACTCAATTGAACCCCCCCCCCCCCCCTCCAAAATTTTGGCTGGATCCGCCCTTGATCGTGTATATGACCGGTCATCAGGGTTCGTTCCAAATCATTCATCAAACTCTACTTACCAAGTTTAATCGTTTGCTCGTAACTTTGAAAATATTTTTTCTCTGCATGGAAAAAAAAAAAGGAAGACTTAAATGTAAAGCCGAACAAAAGCCTAAAACAAAAAAGAAAGAAAAGGGATGGGGGAAAAAGAAATAAATAGGGAATAAATATGAATCCAGTAAACATAAACAGAAAAAATATCTAGAAAAAAATTAGAAAAAGAAAAAGGAAAGGAAATGAAAAAGGAACATATTGAATAAAAGCGGTAGAAAAAAAAGTCAAGTACTAGCTGAAAAAAATCAATTTTACTTTGTGTTAAAAGCTAAACAGTACGACATGCATTTGACTAGTTCGTGCTGTTCACATTATAACACTATACGTCCATGCCGATGCCTTAGGTGCGGTAATACCGGCAATAAAGTATTTAAAATGTTGCCAATGTTGTGCCATTAACACACCTTTAGGAAATGATGCAGTTCGGCTTAAAGGTGAGTTATTACGGGTAACAAAATCGCGCAACTTGTCGCGCGACATTGTTACGTGCGCAACAAATTTTCATCGTTGCGTGAAGTAAAAAAAACTCTCTCTGCTCTTTGCAAGAGAGAAAATTTGTTGAGCGCAGAGTGGTGATAAGAGCACTATTTGCTCTGCAACTTGCAACGCAACAATGCTGCGAGATTTGGTTACCTATTACCACACCATAAGGTTTTTCCGTTAAAAAATCCTTACATCTGTCTCTGTGAATAATCCAAGTTTTTTGAGATTGACAAACGTATTCAAATGTTCGTATCCATAACTCTGTCGAGAAAAAAGGCAAAATATTTTAAGGATTATAAACAACGAATGAAGACCACGTCGAGCTACGTTGCCCTTCATTACACTAAAATCCCAATGCGGGGCAGGGGATGGGAAATTTTTGTTTAAACAATGTAGGCCCTTTATTACACTAATTTCCAATGGGGGGCAGGGGATGGGAAATTTTTGTTTGAACGATGTAGGCCCTTTATTACACTAATTTCCAATGGGGGGCAGGGGATGGGAAACTTTTGCTTAAACAATGTAGGCCCTTTATTACACTAATTCCCAATGGCGAGCAGGGGGGAGGGGATGGGAAATTTCGTTTTTAACTTAAAAGGAGATGAGGGCAGAGGTGTGTAGGCAAAACAAAAGAATACGCTTCTCTTGAGGATTGAAATCTTTTTGATGTATAACAATCCTAGGTGGAGATTTAGTGCAAGGGGTCTTATGTTGGAAATATTTTGAAAATGCAACACTGAAGAAGAGAAAGTTCGACTTTCTTACGAGTAGGTATTGTTGTTTCAAAGTCTTGTGCAATTTAGGGTCCAATCCTGACAGAAAAGGAATAAAAAATAGATCATGAATATTGAAAAGAAAATTGTTATTTGAAATTAAATTAACCCCCCTTAAAAACTAAAGTAAACACGAAAACTCGTAACTAAGCTTCAACAAACAAATAAAAAAGAAAAGAAGAAAAAAGGAAATGAGTGGAGTAAATATAATAAAAGGAAAAAAGACGAGTGAAGCTTAAGAATACAGACGTTTTTGTTGGAGTTTTTTAGAAGTGTTTTTTACCTCCGTGTGTTAAAGACAATAGACACAGCAGCCTAAGTGCATTGGTACTGGAGAACTGTTGGGAGCAAAAGGAAAAGTAAAATAAAGAACATATCTTGACTGACTTCAAAGCACACGATATAAAAGAGCATAAACTATAAATATATAATGTAGCGCAGTAAAAGGGATCCTTGTAAATGAGGGGCAATAACAGCAAAAGGGAGTAAAGTTAATGATAGAAATGGCAGAAAAAAATAGCAGCAGCAGTTACAAAAGGATGGTGTTAACATGCAACAAAACAACCAACAGAGCAGTTTTCGTATGACTGTGAAAAGCTCAGTGCCGTGTACGTGCCTTGCCGTGACCGTGATGTTTTCTAGAATTTTAATTGGCTGATTATTTTTCTCGCGCAATGTGATTGGCCTGTCAGTGACGTGACCTTGGCGTGACCGTGTTTATGCCGTGTTCCGGGTATTTGATTGGATCGAGAGTAAATTCTCGTGCAATGTGGTTGGTCTGGCGTATCCCTTGCCGTGTCACGACCGTGTTCGTGCCGTGAGCTTTTCACAATTCATACGAAAACTGCTCTAAACAGGAAAGTAATACACAGAAGATTCAAAAATGGAGAGACCACACAAGCACGATTCCAACCTGTCTCATCATACACTCCTCAATATAGACAAGTGAATCTTTATTATCTGCCAGCTCAAGGATATCTAGATAAAAAAACATCAAAGTTTAAGTGATTAGAAGAAAATATAGCGAACTAGGAGATACTAGAGAGGTTTTGATATGAGTAGGAAACTGTAGGGCAAGTACCCAGCCATGCTGTAGCAGTACTGTATGTAGCAGTACTGTACCTTACCCGTACTGTAACTACATTGGGATTGGATGACTTATTGGAACAAGCTAATGGGAAGCCATTTCTGTGTTATGCCTCAATGTACAGTGTACGTGATGTAATTCAGTAATGTAACTACAAACCGTGATTGGATGACTTATTGGAAGATAATGGAAAGCCATTTCTATGTTATGGCACATTGTACGGTGTACGTGCTGTAATTCAGTACTGTAACTACAAACCGTGATTGGATGACTTATTGGATGATAATGGAAAGCCATTTCTATGTTATGGCACATTGTACAGTGTACGTGCTGTAAGTCAGTACTGTAACTACGAACCGTGATTGGATGACTTATTGGAAGATAATGGAAAGCCATTTCTATGTTATGGCACATTGTACAGTGTACGTGCTGTAAGTCAGTACTGTAACTACAAACCGTGATTGGATGACTTATTGGAAGATAATGGAAAGCCATTTCTATGTTACGGCACACTGTACAGTGTATGTGCTGTAATTCAGTACTGTAACTACAAACCATGATTGGATGACTTATTGGAAGATAATGGAAAGCCATTTCTATGGTACATTGTACAGTGTACGTGCTGTAAGTCAGTACTGTAACTACAAACCGTGATTGGATGACTTATTGGAAGATAATGGGAAGCCATTTCTATGTTATGGCACATTGTACAGTGTATGTGCTGTAAGTCAGTACTGTATGACTCCCACTCATATAAAAACGGCTTTTTTCATGTATCCAGGATTTTCCCTGGTACTTACTCCCTACTTAAATCTCAGCAAATTATCCCTTTCTTCTCTCCCCCCCAAAAACATTAACATACAAAATAGACTGTCAATGAGAAGGTGGCTCACAGCCACCGTTGACTCCTGGGCCTTGGATATCTCTTTTAAGATTAGTTTTTTTACTAATGGGCTACCTGTGGCAATAAAAACATGACAAGCCACAGGGATCCCACAAAAGATGAAATTGTAATAACTTACTATGTTCCGTTTGAAGAAGTCTCTCAAAGTCTTCATTTGCTTTCTTCTTCAGGACCACCTCACAAGCACCAATATCTGATAAAACAAACATGTCTCATTCAAAATTCAAAATTCAAAAATCTGCATTATGTTTGAGTTGGATTTTTTTTCCTTGCCCCCTTAACCCCGTGCCTATGCCTCTGGATAGGATACTGGACTTCAGTCAGAGAAAGAAAATGCTGCCCACTCCAACAGCCAATCAAAACGCTTGATTTTTAGGATACCGGTCCATAAAAAGATAAAACTATTATGGAACTACAGGTCTTTGGGATAAGATAGGAATATTTTATGGACCTTAACAGTTGTATACATACGCAGTGCAAGAGACTTGTGCTGTTGTCTTAGATCTTTCAGTTCTACTGATACAAAATTCTTCATGTCTGTCACAGAAGACAATTCATGTCTTTTCTAGTGAAAATCAAAAAAAAAAAAAAGGCCAATAAGAGAAAGAAAGAAAATATGACAAGAAGCCATTAATACAAAACAATGCATTTATTACTGCTAGTAGTACTGATTTACTCGCTGTCTACTTCATCCAACAAAGTCCTTCAAATTTTTCCAATACCCTGCAAAACCTCTGGGCTGATCAAATTTAGGCCACTGATGTTAAATCACAGATGGAATTGGAATTTAGCAAAAAATATATAACTAAATTAAACCTAAAGAAAAGCCCTTGGATCAAGAGACCCAACAAACAAGGGCAGATCCAGGAAAACAAAACAAAACAAAACAAAACAAAACTGAAGAATTAATGCTTTTTAATTTCTTTCCGTTGTGTTGACGGAAAAAATAAACTCAATTAGTGCCCCTCCCCCAAATTTTGGCTGGATCCGCCCTTGACAAACTCTACTCACATACTGTCAAGTCCAGGAATCAAACCCAAGACCCCAAGAACCCAAGAGGTGAGTGCTACTACTGCTATTAACCAAGGGAAGTCCCAAAGCAGTAAACTGCCCATACTTACATCATAGCCACTTTGTAATACTTTAGCTTTTTGACTGAGATATCCAAATACATTTGAGAAGTGACGATCTCTAATATCACTAAAGACCTGAAGATGACAAGACATATCATTTTTTTAGTAAATATATTTCAGAGCTGGGCTGCAACTGTTTAGATCATGTGTCATTCTCTTCAGTAGATCATTCAGTTGTCAACCAGTAACCCTTGAAAAGCATGGGTAATTGATTACTAACAGAGAACAACTAACCGCATCATTTGAGTTTAATAAAAGCTTGGCAGTCTGGTCTTTTCCAGTGACATCGGGACCGAACTCTATAAAACCTTAAAATAAAGAAAGAATGAAGAGCAATAAATAAAGTTTTTTATGTAAAGATTTTGCAGTTTTTGCAAAATCTTTGCCATATATAATGGTATTAATATATAATCTTATACGAAAAATATTCTAATATGCATGTTCTTCCACATTATTTCAATTTATTTACCACTTTTTGTGCCGAAGGTGTCATCTAGTAACCCTTCATAGGTGACTTGTGAACATAAAGGAGTTATTAGGTCTACATCTAGAAAGAAAACATCCATACAATGTTTACTTGATCTGAGCTAATACAAAAACCCTTCAGTTGATGAAAGGAGAATACTGGGTTATCTGTGGTGGCCACAGGTAACCCATCAAAACTGAGATGACCAAAACAGAACTTTTATGAAAAATTGTAAATGTTTGCATGATTTTTCTCCCAAACCAGAGGCTAATGACTACAGCACTCGATGCCAGACCAAAATAGAATAGACCTTTTTACTGACAATGCGGCCATTGTTTAAAGCACTAGTCAATTCAAATGTCTTAAAACATTACCTCTATCAATAATAATAAGACTGCCAATTTCTGGTCCATCTACTGGTTTGTATTCACCCTCTTCTTTAATTAGATCCTCAAGAATCTCCATTACCATCTAAAAAGGTGGGAAAAATTCTAAGATGTCAGCTGTATTGAAAACTTACGAGGAGCAATGATAAATTGTAGTTGAAAGTATCGCAGGTGGGCAGTTTGGCAAAATGATTAGATTTGCAAACCATTTAATTGTCTAATAGATTTCTGGTTGTACACAAGAATTAAACAAAACAAATGCAGTCATCATATGTCCACTACCCTTAAGATAGAGCTTGTCATTCATGTTACCTTTGCACTGCGACCCAATCCATATATTTCTGGTATAGTGCCATACATTGATTGCAATATCATTAGCGATTTTGCTATTGAATACACCCAGCTCTGATCACCATCCTAAGGAAAAAAAGAACAAAAGCATTGATAGTCAAAGGAAATGTAAGAATGTAAGTGGGCATGAATGCAGCATGAACATATCTGATGCGAAATAATGGAAAATGGTGAGGGAAATCATAAAAAACTTGTCATTAAAAAATGTAAAATTGTAA
This sequence comes from Actinia tenebrosa, assembly GCF_029948245.1. Lineage (NCBI taxonomy): Eukaryota > Metazoa > Cnidaria > Anthozoa > Actiniaria > Actiniidae > Actinia > Actinia tenebrosa. The sequence continues at coordinate 4,744,697 of NW_028292582.1, read as the reverse complement.
AAGCGTCTTACATCATTAGGTCATGGTTGCTACAGAACAAACTTCTATGACTAAGCCTGGTTCATGCTAGTGTTGGATTAGCAACATACCCATGCACAGTCAGTAACGCATTTATCACCTAGGTGTGAAAAGACTTTTTGCTTGCAATTCCAATTCTAAAGCTAGTGTGAATCAGGCTTAAGGAAGCAAAGGTGTTGTGCACTGCCTCTCACCAAATTAAATTATGCATTGTATCATCTTTTAGAGTTACTGTAGATTTAATATTGAAGAGTAAAGATGCAAGAAAGGTTATTACCAAAAAGAAATCTTTGAAGAATTCTGGTAACTCTAATGATAATATATCTTGGTCTAGTGGGATGATGTCAAAGGCAAGTTCATCTAGTGTTGCATCTGGTAAATGATTAAAAAAAAGTAGTCATTTGCAGTAATGAAATGAATACCATAGGGGTTTTCGCACATCATGCATACTTACAGGGCGATCAAGGGTGGTGTAGCACAAGGGGACTCATCCCTCATCTCTGGAGTCTTGGGTTTGACTCCCAGACCTAGCCATCACATAATAAGTAGCGGCCATCAGACCTTTCCCTTACTACTCTTTCAAGTAAACCGAGGCTGTTGTAATTTTTTTATCACCGTCGTAGCTTCTGTTATGTTAACTGCAAGTGCATTTCAAATCGACAATGTGATACCAATGTTGTACCACATGGACAAGTTTTTTACACAAATTGTGATCCAAGTGCAGTCAAGTTATTATCAGGTGGAGTAAAAAAATTGTCCACGATACAACATTGGTACCACATGGTCAATTTGAAATACTTTTGCGATTAACATAACGGAAGCTACGACGGTGCATTAAAAAAAATCACAATTGCTTCAGCCTACTAGGAAGAGTAGTAATTTTAAGGTCCTTTTTCAGAGCAATGCCATGACTTTGATCAGCTCAGATGTTAGTTCAGGGTAGCAATAAAATTTAAAGAAGCTGACCTTATCAACACTAAAGAAGCATACAGTATTTTGATATGAATAAAAAACAGCAACTCACCTCCATAGACCCCTTCTTGCTCTAAAACCATTTCACACACGTACATCTGAAAATTAATTTAAAATTTCACTAAATTAGAACAACTTTCATTAATATTGCTGCACTTTTAAAATTTCAATTTTCTTGATTTACCTTTCTTGGTGCAAATACAATTTTATATTCTCTTGCTACATGGTTTTGTTTGTCACTGTTGATGTGATCTTGATATTAAAGAAAATTTCTTAATACAATTATCAAATAATCATTTGGTTCATATGAGTAATTGGTAGTTTTAAGATAAGATACATCAACAATAATTTTAAAAGTATAATGGTAAATGGTTTACCTGCTACGTATCGGGTTAGGACCATACTTGGCCTTAACAGATAAATACGTCTAGTGGAAGAATGGAAAGATAAAGGAATGAATAAAATGGGTAGATGGATTGATAGATGGATGGATGGATGGATGGATGGACGGAGGGAGGGAGGCACAGGGGGAGGGGGGAGGGAGGGAGGGAGGGAGGGAGGGAGGGAGGGAGGGAGGGAGGGAGGGAGGGAGGGAGGGAGAGATGGATGGATGGATAAATCCATAGATAGATGTATTGGTGAATGGATGGATGGATGGATGGATGGGTATGTGGGTGGGTGGGTGGTTGAATTGATGGATAAATGGATAAACCAATGGATATGAATAAATTGATGGAAGAATATATAAAAGTACATGCAACTCTTTTTACACTTACTTATCGCATTCCACATCTAACTTCTGTTTCTCTAATTTGAAAATCTTATTGACACCATGGTCCTGCAAGCAGATCGAACATGGAAGGTTTAATGCAATTTTCATAAAAATGCGAACTCTGTGTCTGCAAGCTGCACGCTGAAATTTGGTTTTTTGCTTCGGTCAATCAAACCTAATCAGTTGGTACCTTTCATATTTAAAAACATAGATTCATCAGGTATTAAAAACCCGACAAACGCTATGTTTCACACAGGTATTCGGACTCAAGCAAAGGGGGAAGTGGTGGGGAGGGGGGGGCGGTTCGTATGTGAAAAATGATTGAAGAAAAATGATGAAAAAGATATAAATAAATAGCATAAAATAAATAAATATTAAGGCAGTGGGTGATTGGAACAGTTGAGCGTACGAGACGTATATGAGAGTATTATGGATATGTATCGTAAAACCAAATTTCAGTGTCCAAATCGCAGACACAGAGTATGCATGTTTATGAAAATTGCAGTAAATGTACTGCATAGAGGAAGCCATATTTATTAGCAGAAACAACAACATCATATTTACATGAGGAAAGGAAAATATTTTAAAAAAATCAAAAACATGTTAAAATACCAATTCAGAAAACTACTTATTATTAATTTAGAAGAATAATAAGATCATAAGGAATAAAAAGTTGGTGAATTATTTTACCTTGAGAAATGTTGCACCAGCTACATGGTCTAGCGGTTTCATTAACTTTGGATCAATGACAAGATCTTTCTTCCCTGGAAACTTATTCATTCAACAAATGACTAAAATTAGTTATCCCTTGAAGACTGTAACTTTGAGGGAAGTAGAAAAGTGTGGTAACATCCACTAATTTATTATTATTATTATTTTTTTTTGAAGTTTTTATAGGATTTACATTCATCCCTTTTTCTGTTCCCCATTCCCTCCCTGGCAGTTTAACCCTCAGTGTCTGGCCTTTACTAATGATTTCTTGAAGGATTGATTGTGGGATGGGTATGGGGATCTTATGGGGTTGGAAATTGGTGCAATGTACCTCAAAGGGACCCTGAGTCCTATTGTGCAGCACCAGCCTGCGGGCAAAATCTCAAATTGAAAAAAAAACTTTTTCTCTCTCTTCCTGCCTCTCCCTGCCTCACGCATAGCACTATACAAATTGACCTTTGCCCCTCTTATCTCCCATACATAAAACCACAACCCCTTTCCTGACCATCCCCTCCCCCTTTCTTTCCACCATAAACTAGCAAATGTCTTATTCCTTTTCTCTCTCCTCACTTTTGTCCAATATGAGACATAAAATCCTCTCTCCCTCCCCTCCCTTATTCCAAAAATAGGGTACCACATCCCCCTTCACCCTCCCTACCCCACCCTATTTCCACAGATAATGACATTACATATTGACACTGCATAAATTTACTTCTCCGAGCCCTCACATCTAAGGTCCCATTCATATGGAGAAAAGTTGTCTTGGATGTGAGGCAGCTTCATTTCTCCAGTAAAACTGAATTTTTCTCTAGGCAAGGTTACATAATTGAGAGCCATAATGACGGCCCTAGTTTGAGCTGTCTAACTCCTAGTATGTGAGATAAGTGTTCATATGAGAAAAATTTGTCCTGCCTCCCAGGTTTGCCCTACCAGCCGAGACGAGTTGTCTCACTCCCTAAGTTGTCTCATTTAACTGAAACAAGTTAAGTTATTTATGTAAATAGTAGGTAGAATTTTTTAAAGAAAGATATGAATAATTAGCTCGCTTGCCAAGGCTAACTGAGGGGGAGAAGGACGGGCTGTCTCAGGTCCTCGAGACAACTTTTCTCTATGGCCTAAAACTACCAAATGAACCCACACTTCTCTCTAATACCATGGATAATAAGATTGAAAAATCGTACTATAGCATGCAAATATTTTGGAAATGGTAGTTTTGGGATGTAAATTGCAATAAAAATTTTAACGTAAGTTTATTAAATTTTCAAGCTTTACTCATTGCTCACAAACTAAGCTCATAAAGATTACTTCTTCAAATTAATAGCGTTTTTTTCTTCTTAGACCTACAATTTTTGTCCAACCAGCAGCACTGCGCAAAGCACCATTTATTCATCCAAAAGAAATACAAGTAATGTTCAGTGAATAGGAAAAACTTTTATCAAACAGTGGACAGGCAAAACTTAGGGATGTGTGGCTAGCAATCAGTACCTTGCACTGCAGTTCCGCATTTCGGACGACAAAAAAAAGTACAATAAAAACAACAACAAAATAGCACTTTTAAACCTTTTGGTTTGTTACTAACTTACTCACCGATTCTAGGACGTCTGTTAACTGGTCCCTTACAATATTTTTCAAGAAGCTAAAATTTGGTAAAGATCCAGTCCCAGTGGCCATCTTGGATGACTGGCTGCACACCACAGGTAACCCATGCTCTAAAAAGTACACTTTCTTAAACTTTGATTAAAATGTTTGATAAAGTTAAATCAGAGATCTGATCAAATCCTATTACCCTTTTCGTAATATAGACCGGAAACTTAAAAAGTAGTCTTTTGGTATTGTTTTTAAAAAGCAATATTCAAAAAAAATATTTCGTGTCGCGCCATTTTTAATTTATGCATAGTACCAGTTTTCCTTTTTTTCATACAAGAGCAAGAGCAGCTGAGATTTTACTACAACTTTTCTTGAAATTCCTCTTTATTTTATTAGGTTTTTCTTATTTCCTGGCTTCAAAAAAATGCCTAAGAAATTCAAAGGAGTGAATACGAAAGCCGAAGAAGCTCGGAGTAGAAAATTAGAGGCAAAAGCTGCCGAGAAAGAGAAAAAAGAGCGCGAAGAAGAGGACAAGTTGTGGGAAGACGACAGTAAACATGTCGCGAAGAAACTGCAGAGAAAGGTAATAATTTTTTTTCCTCTTTAGGAATTTGAACCAAATAACTTAGTGTATAGCCAGCCAATAAACCTATATGTTTTTGATTTGGAATTTATCAGTCTAGCAACAGAATTTGGCATATAAACGCTTCAGTTAATAACTTATAAAGATGGAAAAATTGTATGAATTTATTACAGAGTAGGATAAATGGAAATTAATAACTGTGTGAATGTTTATTGAGTTATTCATGGAAGCATGTAGGTGGACATAAGCATCTGTAGAAGCTAAGCAGTTTACATCTGTACATAGTTAATTTCCCTCCCAACCCCCCTCTCTTGACACAAGTCTACACACTGCACACACACTGTGAAAAGCTTAGCACAAATTTTATATGACTTTCAAATGCTTACAGCTGTTATATGTTACTGTTGCAGTGCGAAATTGACAATATCAATCACAGCATACAAGATTATTGGTCATCAAATCAGAATGCTCAGACACAGAACTTAAAGTGCTTATGAGCCTTTACACAATATTTTCAGAATTGATTCTTTAAATAGTGAATAGTTGATTGTGAAAATAATTCGTCATTTGAATGTCAGGGTCTTTGAGATACGAAGGTTTATATTTCCAATATGTTAATGACTATGACATAACATAAGGGATTTGAGTTATTTTGTGGCAACTTTTAATATTGAACACTGGACATTTTTTGAAAACGAATTTGTAAGAACCTTTACGTGGGTCACGAGTAAAAGGGTGATGCTTTTAAAATACTGTATTCCAGAACGAGTGCAGTGATGTATATTAAATGATCCCTTATGTTACATCATAGTCATTAACATATTGGGAATATAAACCTTCATATCTCAAAGATCCGACATTCAAATGACGAAATATTTTCACAATCAACTATCCACTATCTAAAGAATCAATTCTGAAAATATTGTGTAAAGGCTTATAAGCACTTTAACAGTTGTGGCATTGTATGTTGTCACCAGTAGACTTTCACAAAGACATCCATCCACCCTGTATATTTCTTGTGTGCTCAACAAACTTTGGCTTTGTTTTAATAAAAAATTCCTGCAGGATACAAAAGTTATGGAAATAGTTATGAGGTGAAAAATATTTGTATATTATGTGACATATCTATATGAGAGTGTCTTATGAAAATAAAATGATGCATTTAAAAATGTGCCAAAAAATTTCAAATTTAAAAAACCTCTATATATTATCATTAATTGGACATATGTAGTGCCTTCCCATTGGTTGAACCCACGAAATTTAATGAAGAAGCTTTGAATTCACCTTTTCGGCACTAGTCGTCACGGGGTATAAATTGTTTTAGATTGTGTTACGGTCACCAAAACGTTCTGACATTGTTCTCGAATTTCCGTACTAGCGCCGAAAAGGTGAATTGGGCTGCTCGTGTGGTAGTATGTTAGTTATGTTGGGAAAATTCTCTTGGAAAATTGATAGAAATTTGTCAACCATAATTCTGCCCCTATTTTAATAATTTGTTTTTTGGGGGGGCTTTATATTGAATAGGATGAAAAAGAACAGAAGAGACTAGCAGCACTTGAAAAAAAAGCACAAGCAAGACAACTGTTGGAAGAAGAAGAGAAATCATTGAAAGGAAAGACAAAAGCACCACCTTCTCAAAAAGTAACACGAGCTCAAATTACAGCTGAAAAAGAAAAAGAAGCACTTGCTGCTAAAGGAAAACAAAATGGAGAACAGAAAACGACAATTCATGATGAACCGTTAGAGGAAAATCCTAATCAAAAGATGGCAGAATTGCTAGCAGCAGAGGGAGCAGTGGAAGCGAGGAGCGTAGAGGAAGCCATAGCAACGCTCTCAGTTGATTCGAAAGTAGAAAAACACCCAGAAAAGAGAATGAAAGCATCCTACTTGGAATTTGAGTCAAGGGAGTTACCACGTCTAAAACAGGAAAATCCGAATCTTAGGTTGTCACAGTTAAAACAAATATTAAAGAAGGATTGGATGAAATCACCAGAAAACCCAATGAATGCAGCACATATTGCCTACAATGCAAAAGTACAATAATATTTTCTTCCTTTGTAAAGTTAAAGTTATTTTCTGAAATTATTTCAAAGATTCACCTTATTGGACTTCAGTTGATGAGATATGAGGTCTCTTTGTTTCTTGGGTATTCACAGGTATCCCAGGCTTACCAGTTAGTGTTGTATGCGTGGAGAGTAATAGATCTAATTTGTCTTGGTGCACAATGTTTACCCATTTCAGATCAAGTGTTGCTTAAAGAATAAGAATCTTTGAGTCTTTTCATGCACAACTGTATTCTTGGGAATGACACATGCTCTTACATTGGAAAACATTGCACCAACATGACTAAGATCTATTTAATTACCTAGCTGCAATTGAGATGATATCTAAGTAGCTTAAGAACCTCATAAAATGCTTCTATAAATGGCATCATTATCTGCAAGAGCATTCAAATAATAAAAAATAAAGAAATAAATAAATTAGTTTGAATAGTGCTAGCATTTAATTTCAGTATTAGCAAAAATTCTGAGACCTACATAATTTGTTCCCATTGATTCTCTATGGACAGTGAAAAAACCAACTTACCCCTCACCCTCCCCTACCCCACTCCCAAGAAATTCTATATGCATGTTGCCCCCACCCCTCAAGAATGATTTCTAGAAAGGGCTATAAATGGATTGCTGAGAATAAAGTGTTTCCCATGGGAACGGGAACCATACCCATGCATTCAGCCTCTATTCTTGCAATTTACATGTGCACTTGTGCTTTCTATTTTTGAAGGTGGCTTCCTTTATTTAATTTCCCTTTTATCCAAATAGGCCAATATATTAGAGTGCAAACAATTAATCCGTGAAACACTAATTATTAAATAGAACAAAATAGTGCTAATTAAACAATAGAAAACAATGGAATTTCCATGAAATTGTTCTATTTAGTATTACTAAAGTTTCACGGTTATATTGTTTGCACTCTATGGTTGTTAATTACTATAACAGCCGGATTGATGCTAGAGTACAAACATTAAAAGTGTGCAACACTTTGCACTATTTAGTAGTAAATAGTGCTAATTAAACAATAGGAAACAATAGGATTAGCAAAATTTAGCAGTATTTAGTGGTATTTATGTTGCACACTTATAGTGTTTGTACTCTAATTAATATCTCAAAATCTGGTGGGTAAGTGATCTAATACGATCAATTCTGATATTTATACAGCACCGTTATATAAAGTAGGAAATGGATAATTTTCGTTGCGTAATCGGCCTTAGAATGGTTGTTGACGTAGAAACGTAATCGTAGCGTTCAATGTTTTTCTTACTTGATCTGTGTCAGAGTTTAAATAGTTCCTGATGCAATGATTTGCGGAAATACTCCACTAGACCGCATCGTTGTCAGTAAAAGAAGATTGAAAACATTCATCTCAAGATAGGATAATTTATAATATAAGAGTAATACAATTTAAAAGAAAAAAATATAAGGTACGCTTCCAGTTTGCGTCTCAGAGTTCGAACTTAATACCCTGCGGGATCCCTGTGTCGTAGCTTATAAGTTCCTGTTGTTGACCTGTGGTAAAAGTTTGGCTCCACTGGACTACTCGATACAAAAACTGCCTCATCGACTGAATTTTACAGATTTTTTAACGTAAGTGGAAGGATTTACTACAATGTTACTGTCTCATTCTTATTTTATGAGTATTTTCGTGTTGTTAGTTAAAGTCGTGATATTGCAAAATGCATCGGAATGTCTGTCATTGTTTTAGAGTCCTCGCTCTAACTACTTGAGTTCTCTCTCAAAATAATTTCAACAATTTTCTAATTTGCTCAGTACTAAAGCTTACTAACAATTCAGAGAATGAGCTCTAAAACTCAATTTTATTGTTTTAATTATGAATTAGTTTCTATTCTCTGTCTTATTATCGATAAAAATCCAAACTTCTTGTCATGACATGACATATAAAACATCAAGTTACATCGTTGTAGTTGGGTTTCAGCTTCGTTCAATCTGTTGACCAAACGCTAGATCTAGCAATGATGTTTCATCAAGATTTTTAAGAAAAATGTTAGACTCCTAACATCTTTATTAAGCGATTTTCATAAAGAAAGTCTATGGAAAGTCTTTTGCGCCCGATGAGAAAGTTTGCAAAGCTTTAGACATTCGCAATCGATGTAATAGAGTGCGATCAAAATATCAACGACTTAGATTTTTTATTAGGTCGTTTATATTACCACACCAAGAATGCTAAATCAAATAGTCGCATTTTACGGTAAGGATAAATATCTAACATTTTCCCAACTTATTTGGAACAAGTAATCCAAGTATGCCTTTGAAGCAATTTATTTATTAATTTTTTCAATCAAAATAGTATAAATAGTATAAATAGTATAAATAGTATAAATTTCAGAAGATTTTTGATGGTCACATGCATCCATTTGCTACATGTCTGGGCCACAGATCAAGAATATGAAGAATTTCTCTCCCTGTACCTAGGAAAGTTATTTAGCTAATAAAAACGTATAAAATTAAGTAATAAGATACGTTTAAATTGAGATTTTAACTAAGCTTTATTGGTTTTTATTTCAAATCTGTTAATAACTTAATCAATTTTGATTTCAAATTTATTCTTGTAAATGTATTTGTTTGAGTTTCATTATTTATTTATATTACTAATGCCTTTCCATGGTTGAAATATTCTCAACTACACAGAAATAGAAAACTCGAACTATTTCCTGGTTTAGTAAAATAAGGCTGCGTTCATAATGTATGGCGCGGGGGGGGGGGGGCGCGGGGGGGGGGCAGGTAAAATTGAGGGGGGATCGCGAAAATTTTGGCAGGAAAAAGGGGGGGATGGGCAAATTTTTATCAGAAAAATGGGGGAAATGCACAGTTTTTTGAAAAAGTTACAAGCCTTGCTTAGGGGGGATTGTATTTTTTTGCATGACTTTACGGGGGGGTGTTAAGAATTATTCTGGACATTTCTAATTTTTGTGCCTGATCCCCCTCTGCCATACGTTATGAACACAGCCTAAGAATGAAGGAGAAGAAAAGGGAAAATCGGAAAAATAGGAACTAAAAAAGGGAAATAAAAGTAAAATGAAAGAGAAAAAATGGAAATTGATTTTTAGAAAAAGAGCGAAAGGAAACAAAGATCATTATTTTTATATTTTATGAAAAGAGGCAAAAGGCAAAAAGTAGGAAATAGGAAATAAAATTAAGTAGGAGTAATAATAATAATAAATACTTTATTCAACAAGGGTGGCACGTAATAGTATAAAAATACTAACAAACCTGTGGCCCTTAAAAACTATGCATTAATTACAATATATATAACCTGCTAAATCCCTTTTATAGAAAATTACTTAAAATATCAAAATAGTAAAAATAAAAATAAAAATAAAGGAACAGATAAGAAATGGAAGGGAAAATTGGTGTATTTGCAAAAACAATTGCAAAACTAATGTTCAAACTAATGTTAAAAGGTAATAATTCATATTATACACTGGGACCAAGGGAAACCATGTGTTGTGGTCCCGACACAGCTATTTGAAAACTCTAAGAAAATTTGTAAACATTTCCCATCAAATCACTTCCAATTTTGTTATTCACAGGGGAATGTGTAGTTTTGAAAAATAACCATACCTTCAGCATAGAGCGTATATTTTGCAAAAGAACCGCCTACCCCCATGAACTTCCAATTTTCTTCCATACGAACTCCGTAATTTTGTTCTTTATCTGACACCCCTCCCCTCCAGAATTTCCGATTTCCTCTGTGGTTGGGGTATGGATATTTCCTGGAACTACACAATATAAATGTGATATTGCCTGTCCAGAACGGTTGCCAGAAAATGGAAATTTTATGGCCATCAAGTGGCATTATCTTGGCCAATGAGAAAAGGAAAAAATTGGACTTTGCCACTTGGTATATAACAATGAACTATGAATATGATAAATATTATTTTAAGATCAATTAAGGTGATAATGACGATTATGAACTTTAGAACAAAATATCTACTTAAATTTGAGAGTCAACTTGAGGTACTAATTTTCTTGTTTTAAATTCTTTTCAGTATCATTCAGGTAATCAGATGTCCTGATAGAGATTAACTAATTTTGTTTAAATGGAAAAGAAAAGTAACAGGATAAGAAAGCTTCTCCACCGAGACAGTCTTCCTATACTGTCATTTGGTCCCGGTAAAGATAATGCTGCTAAAGAAACTAAGGTATTGACAGTAAAATATTATTATTTATGTCATGACATGAGCGTTAAGAGTGATTTTCCAGGGGGCATTATCCATGCATCCATCCGTGCATCCATCCATCCATCCATCCATCCATCCATCCATCCATCCATCCATCCATCCATCCATCCATCCATCCATCCATCCATCCATGCATCCATCCATGCATCCATCCATCCATCCATCCATCCATCCATCCATCCATCCATCAATTGTTGATGCAGTCAGTCACTATCAATATTCATATATTCCAATTTTTTCCTTCTTGTTCTTACAAGTGGTTATGCAGACAGATCTAGATTCATCTCATAAATTATGTAACATTGCACTCAGTTTATACTTTCTTATTTATAGGCAAGAAGAAAATCAGAAGGAACAATACCTGAACATGTTATTGAGCGAGAGCCATCGTAAGTAACAATCTGTAGTTCCAGAAATTATCCATATCCTCCGCAACCCCCTCCCCTTTCCCTCTCCCCTTTCCCCCTCCCCTTCCCCCTTCCCCTTTCTACTACCCCTGGGAAATTCCAATATTCTTTCATACAAACTGTAATTTTGTTCTTTCTCTGCCCCATAATCATTTTATACCATAGACCGTATGAAAGAGTTTGTGTCCCTTGAGATACCTTAGTTCATCAGTTATAGAAGACAACAATATTATATTAGAAAGAGTATATTGAAATTAGTGATCTTCCAAAATTTCAGTGTATTAACGTAAATTATAAAAAGCTACAGCTGTTTGAGATAAAAAACGTTCGTATGGAAACAACAACCAAGGGCCTACCAGCCTCAGTTATCATGTTTTGGGTACCTTTTAACTGCTTATGACTCTTTGGGGAATTAATGTATGACAACAAAACTTTCCGAAATTACTAATTTAGACATGGTCTTTCTTGTAATGAAAATATATATTTTTGAAATCTTATTGTTTGTCGTGCTGTTTCCAGTCTTTTTCACATGGTCTATGTGATAACTAGTGCCAAAAAGGTGGATTCTCAACCGACACACTAGTATGTATTATTTTATCATTCACAATTAATTCTTTTATTCAGTTGGTACTTGAAAGAAGTAAAAACAAGAGATGCAGCAGAGGAACTACTCACTAAACAGAGAGTAGGAACGTTCCTTGTTCGTGACAGTGAAACATCCAAGTTACCTGGATCCTACACTTTATCTTTAAGGTATATATATATATATTTATCATGTTGACCCGTATCTGCCGGGGCGCACTCTCTTAAAAAACATTCGGGAAAATGGCATGAGCAGGGCCATATGGCTTTGAGCGAGCAGGGCAGTACGAATCCGTACAGCCCTGCTTGAAACCAGCTTTCTCTTTTTTAGCTTTTATTTACTATTTCTTTCTTTATTATTTTTCTTTTTGTGAGAATCATATGATGAAATACTTATTGACTGAGTTAGGCCAGGTAGTATGGGAAAATATTTGGCTCTCAGTCATTTGTACGGACCTGAGCGCAGTGAGCATCACTTCAAGCCAAATATTTTCCCGTATGGCCCACCCACTCAGTCAATAAGTACATAATATAAGAACATGGGGAGGGTCTTAGAATATATATATATATATATATATATATATATATATATATATATATATATATATTGAATTTGTAGTTTCAGAAAAACATTCTGAAGGTTATTTCCAAGAGATAGAAAGCGATATTGTGTAGTTTGTAGCCCTGTGGTTTTAGGGTTGGAACTTTGAGTTAGACATGCCCTGACTTTGATCAGCCCAGAGCTTGTTTCAGGGTTTGATCTGTGAGTTAGTTGTGCCCTGACTTAGATCAGCCCAGAGCTTGTTTCAACTAGTTATCAAAGAAATTAAAATTTGAATGTTTTTCTTTCTCATTCGCCACTCATAAGAGGGGTGGATCCCAGGGGTGGTAAAAGGGGTGACTAGTCAATCCCCTTTTCCTTGCATTCCTGGTAAAATCTTTGTAATAGTCACCCCTTTTTTTAAATTCCTGTATCTACCCCAGCATGATTAGCTTAGTTAGTTACATGGCCTTCAAAATTCACATCATTTTCCAGAAAGAGGCATATATTGTTTTGGGAGAAAGATTTTAGCACAATGGTCATCTAATTATTTTGTTACTATTGTTTTCATGTGCCAGGCACAAGGACAAGTTCAGACATCATAAAATAGAAACTAACCCGAGGAATAGTAAATTGGTCATTAAAGGATATGAAGTAAGGAAAAATAATAAATGATAATATCTTAATATTAGCAGATGTGTTAATACCTTAAATGTAAGTCTTCAATCATTTCGGTCATTGCATACTCCTCGTCATTTTCATCATTTTCATCAGTGACTCCAATAATAAATGATAAATGGTAATACTTGTCGTCATTTTCATCACTCCATCAGTGATCATCAATCAACATCATCACCATCATTCATTATCAGTCATCATCATTGTTATATTAATAACAATAACACATAATATATATCAATTTCAGCATCATCAGGCATCCTCACCATAACATTCATCTCTATCACCATTTAGTCTCCACTATTTAATACCATCATCATTATTATCAATCATAGTTGCAACTGTGACCATCCCCACAATTTTCATCACCATCACCTGTCCACCATAATCTAGATTAATAGCAAATCATTTCCAGTGCAGGATATAGAGGATATTACATGGGAGCGCGGAGATACAAATTTTATCTTCGAGTGTTCAATTGATATCTCACGAGTGAGTGCAGCGAATGAGTGAGATATCTAAATTGAACACGAGAAGATAAAATTCGTATCTCCAAGCAGCCATGTAATGTTCTGTTTATTATATAGATGTCGATGAAACTTAAATAAAACAAAAGCTCAAAAATTCTTTATTAAAATACGTTACTATGTCAACAGCGATATCTTCACATAGAAAAAGATATTGTATCTTCCAATGGTGAAAGATATCAAGTTTTCGACACTAGAGAAAACCTGGTATTTCATCGATATCTATATAATAAAGCCAGATGTTTCATCAGCTATATAATTAGCAATATTAGTCATCAAGCCAGAATGGGATATGAGTCAATAGCCTGTGAGACTCAAGGCCAAATGGGCCATTGACTCATAGACATGAGGGTGAGAGGACTAATTGTTTTGCAACTTGTGGGTCAAATATATAGATGCAAAAAGATTTCGAATTAAAGTTAAATTTACTACAATTTTCGTAAACATGCAAACTCTGTGTCTGAGAGCTGCACGCTGAAATTTTGTTTTTCGCTGCCGCCAGTCAAACCTAATCAGTCGATACCTTCATTATTTTTTACTGGTGGCAGCGAAAAACCAAATTTAGCGTGCAACCCAGAGACACAGAGTTCGCATGTTTATGAAAAATAAGGTAATGTTTTGGTTTTTAAAGCCAGCACTTTTCCCTACTACTAGGCTATAATTTATAGCCAAGTAGTAGCTCATACAGTCAGAACACACCATTGATGATAGAGCACTAGTTAGATTTGATTAAATGTATATATCTTTATTTACCATAGAATCATCAGTTTGATGATCTTGAGAAGTTGGTTGACTTTTTCATAAACAGTCAAAGAAAAGATATTTTCTTGAAGCCATACGATCCTAATGCAGGTACGATAACTGTGAACGTTTTATATCCTTAGAACCTTCAAAATGTGATGGCAAAAATCAGTGTCGCTATAGGGTGATAGTAGTCATTATATGGGTTGACTATCTATTAGCATTTTGGTTTTTAAAATTCTTAGAGTGTTTAATTGGTTGACAATCAGACATGGGCTATCAGTAGGTTGTTGGTAGGGTGCTGGTAGGTGTAGGATCGGTAGGTTGTTGCAATAGACCAGTTTCAGGATTCCAAATCAGTGCTGTTTTCCTTGCTTACAGACTCATTTACATAGAGCTAGGCTCATATGAGTGTCTAAATATTCACGAATATCAACTGTAGAGTAAAAAACGCAAAACTTCAACAATACAAACACTTTGAAATTTGGCAGGCCATGACTGGAACGCATGGATATTCTGCACAAAATCGAGGCTAACCCTCTGTAAATGAGTCTGTAATCAAGAAACACAGCGGTAATTTAAAAACTCAAAAAATGGTCTATTGCTAGACAATTGATAGGTTAACAGTGCTGGTAACTAATTCAGGGCAGGGGGGATGCCATAATAATTCTTATCTTAAATATTTTCTTGGTCATATAATAATTCATACTTTGTTTCTTGCCTGTTTATTGTGAATAGAGTATCAGGATAATGGCAAAGGAAATAATGAAGAACAACAAGCTGCTTATGAAGAAATGGATGGGTCTGAATGTCAAGATGCGTATCAGCAAATGGAAAATGGTAAGTAGAATTAATGACAATTGACATTATTTTAAAATAGCCTTGTTTTAAGACTCAGGATAGCACTTAATAGCTAGTGGCTTACAAAGCTGTGCTCCTCACAAGTTGATTTTTGTGGTGGGAGGAAAACTGGAGAACCAGCTGGGAAAAAAAAACTCCTTGAAGTACAGAAGAGAACACTAAGAATATGACACTGAGTATGGGAATCCAGCCTGAGTTGCATTGATTGTGGTGTGCACTACTTAAAGCACAGAAGAGAACACTAAGAATATGACACTGAGTATGGGAATCCAAACCTGAGTTGCATTGATTGAGGTGTGCACTACTTGAAGTACAGAAGAGAACACTAAGAATATGACACTGAGTATGGGAATCCAACCTGAGTTGCATTGATTGAGGTGTGCACTACTTGAAGCACACAAGAGAACACTAAGAACATGACACTGAGTATGGGAATCCAAACCTGAGTTGCATTGATTGAGGTGTGCACTACTTGAAGCACAGAAGAGAACACTAAGAATATGAAACTGAGTATGGGAATCCAACCTGAGTTGCATTGATTGTGGTGTGCACTACTTGAAGCACAGAAGAGAACACTAAGAATATGATATTTAGTATGGGAATCCAAACCTGAGCTGCATTGATTTGAAGTGTGCACTATCACGGCTATGTCACCCATGCTTCCCATTCTACCCTGGAAGCAGCGATCATTTTTTAATATTTTTACTTTAAATTGAGTTCTTTTGTTTAACCTAAAAACATATGGTAAATAACAAATAAATTAGAAATAAGCTGTAAATGTAAAAAATGATTCGTAAGTTGTATATTCAACACAAAAATATTTTTTTATTTCATTTAGATGTAGCAGCATCAAAAATGTCAAGGTATGGCTTTATCAAGACTCAAGGTTGGTGAATAAGATGATGATATTACTTGTCAGGGACTGCGAAGCAGAGGGAGGGAGCCCCCCCCCTCCCCCCCTTCATTTTTCCTCTACTAGACTCTTATATTTTCCAATCTTAGCTAATCTTTTTTCCATGGTAGTCTCAATCTTAGCCACCCTCTTTTTAGGTTGCACCGTGGCCCCTGCTTGAAAGGTGTTTTTCCACTTACAAGTAATAAACTTGTTCAATGTCATTCATAGTGATTCGTAGGAATAATAGGTGAAGGCATAGCTCAGTTGGTTAGTGTGAGGCCTTCAGAGCTAGAGGTCCACGGTTCAATACTCAGGATCTCCTGACTTGACTTGTTCTGTGTAGCTCTGTTTAGCTTTAGCTTTCAGAGATGGAAGTTGATCCACAGGATCTCGATCCACATCTGTGGTATTCTGTGTGTTCTGTGAGCTAGAGGCAGATCCAAAGCTTGATCCTCAGGATCTCAAACCACATCTGTGGTAATCTCTGTGTTCTGTGAAGGTTCAGCTTTCAGAGCTAGAGGCAGATCCAAAGCTTGATCCTCAGGATCTCAAACCACATCTGTGGTAATCTCTGTGTTCTGTGTAGGTTTGGCTTTCAGAGCTAGGGGTCTACAGCTTGATCATTTAAAAATTAAAATTAAGTTCCTTGATCTCTTTAAAAAAATCCTCCATGAGAGGGGCTGGGTATGAATAATTTCTGGAACTACTCAATCATGGTATTGTTTGATTGGTTTAACAGGGCCACCCCCAACCCTCCCCACAAGACCATCTGATCAAGGGGGGTATATGAACATAGCTCCAAAAGGTAAATATATTGTAGAAATAGAAAACGCGTGCGCATGCTATTGTTGCAGTTATATTTAGCACGCGGGGTTTGGCAGAACACGAGAGAAGTGTTAGGAAAAGCACAACGGGTGTGCTTATGGACACTTCTCGAGTGTTCTGCCAATCCCCAAGTGCTTTGTAACTGCACACAGCACAGCAAGCAAGTTGTTTTATTTCTTTTATAAAATACAAATTACGATAACCATTATTTTAGATAGGAATGACGCAACTGGAAGTGTACATGTGTGCTGTGTGCTCTCATAATGACATGATGGGGATGGGGGGGGGGGGGGGATTAGTCAGTTTGGCTTTGCATCATATTGTAGGACTATTGTAGAGGACTTATTTCCAACATGGCGTCCCCTAAGACAGTCTGCCATGACGCACTGCAATGCCAACTGCACACAGTTTTTTCCTCAACCTCAGAATGGCTAATACAGAAAGGCAGTATCCATTGAATTTAGCGTATTAGGTTTCGTAGAGGGAAGAAAACTGGAGACTAAGAAAAAAACTCTCAAATAAAGGGATAGCTAAAAAACTGTACTTAACGTGATGTCGAGTCCAGGAATCGAACCCAGCACGGCGAGAGGTGAGTGTACGACATGTACACTCAATTCACACTGTACAACATGTACGACACCCTTTAGATTCCCTTTAGCACTTCTATGTTAAAAAAATGTAACTAACTCATGTCATCTCTCTTACACAGGTGTCTCTACTCCACCTCCTCCACCCCCTACTAAAACGTACACTCAAAGTTATGAGAACATTCCCTCAAGAGGTAACCAAAATTAACATCCATAAACAAAATACACCACCACCCCCACCACCCTCCCGCCCCTTCCCCAACAAGCAGCATAGAGTAAGTTGGAATTTTCAAAAGGGGAAGGAAGAAGAGGAGTCATATAGGACGTTCCTGTAAATGAATAGACCTCTTATTAAGTGTAATGTTTAATTTGAAATAAAAAGTAAATATACAGCAATTATCTCTCTACATGTAGTTAGTATATTGTTTCAGATGGAATACACTAAAAATAGAATAAATAATGATTATTAATCCTACTTTAGACAATGTAACAATGACCCACAATGCCCTTTGGCCTTGGAATGCAGTGTTCAGTATTCAACCTTTTTTGAAATAGTTGTATATGGTATAATGCGAGTACTGTCGACACGTCTTAAAAACCGCTGTGCACGCGCGAAAATTCCGAAAAACAAGATGGCGGACGTGCGAGTACTGTTTGCCTAAGGAGGCAAGTACTGTCTTCCAAATGCCCAAGGGTGTAACTTTCACACGGTATAACACGGCTGTATCCCATAAGTTTCTACCTCTAAGAGATCTACTTTACCTCTTGTCTAAAAAAATTACGCCCAGCCATAGTCAATGGATTATAATTTTGGAAACCTATTCTAGGTATTTGTTCGAATTTTCTTTTTCTTTTCTTTTTTTTTTTTGACGTTGATAAAGGAAAAGTTACCCCGTTTGTTCATAGTAATTAACTATGGTCCAGCTTATGTTTATCATATTTAGATTTTGACACTAAGAAACAGTAATATTATACTAATCAATCTTATATTATTTCTCATTTTTTCAGAACGATCTCCTCTCCCACCACCCCCAAGTTCCAAGGATGCCCCACCCAAACTCCCCCCTAGAGTGCCGGCTAATACAGGTCCAGGAAGCTATGAAAATATCCCAGGAAGACCACCAAGAAATTACGAAAACTATAACACCGATCGGAAGTATGAAAATCACCAACAAACGCATTCAGCACCTGGACACAGCTATCAAAACCTTCCTCCAAAAAGTAGGTATCACAAGGCAGAGATTCGTGTAGAGGCTTTGCACCATGACAGGAGTATTTTTCCCATGAGAAACTGATTTATTTCTCGTAAATCATGCGGACTTTCAAGGGCGGATCCAGGGGGGGGGGGCAAAGGGGGGCTGAAGCCCCCTTTCAGCATTAAAAAAAACTGAAGAATTAGATGCTTTTTTAATTGTTTTTCGTTGCTGTTGACGGAAGAAACTCAATTAGCCCCCCCGGCCCCCCCTCCCTCTCTAAAATTTTGACTGGATCCTCCCCTGACTTTCCAGCCCGAAAATAAGTATATATATATATATAATACATATAGTCTTCCTTGACCGGACCTCATGTTCAAAGTACCTGATTAAGTGATATTTCTTTAACAGTTACTCCGAGGAAAGCACACGGCGGCAGAATGTCTTATTCAGATGAGTAAACCTTGCCACCTCGTACTAAGCCGTCCGCGGCTCTTCGTCGATCCCAAACAGACACCGCAAATGACTGGCAAAGGAGAGGATACAACAAGTAAAACAGTACGAAAAGTTAAGCTTCTAGACTATATAGATTTCAAGGTCTTTTCTTACTTTTGCTGTAGTACTAAAGTGATTTTGCTTGGCCCAAAAAAAAAAATAAATAAATAGAGTAGGCATAATACATACTAATCGTCTATCACAAATCCTGGCCTCTGATTGGCTGAGCTACTAGTGGTCTAATAGTGATAGACTTCTGGGCCCGGTGGATAGCGCTATCCCATGGATAAATCCTCATTCATTGGATAAATCGATGCTGTTATCCAATAAATTTATCTACTGGATAAGATTTATCCGTCGGATAGCGCTATCCACCCTACGTACAACCTGGCCCTAGTGGGTGTCCTAGACTCCTGCGCACGGCAGTCCTTAGTGTCGTTCCCAGATCCTCACGGGTCCGGGACGATCTAGGACCGATACTAATGATGGTGAAGGAGAGTACTAGTAGGCCGAGTCAATAGACCTCTTCGGCTTTGGGTAATGTTTTCCCATTTCAGACCATGTGTCATTCCCTTGAGAATAAGATTCTTTTTTTGAGCTGTATCCATATTCATGTGTCTTCTTATGTGCAACCGAGCGCAAAACTTAAACAAAGAAATGATACTCTTGGGAATGACATGACGTCTGAAATGGGAAAACATTACGTCAGAGCCGAAGAGGTCTATGACCCTTTTGTAAGGGGAGAGGGAAGAGTAAGTTTCGAAGTAAATTCATAACGGAGAACGAATTCTGCTCTAAGAAATACGGATTGTAGTTTTTAGGCTTTTGCAGTGTATTTATTACTTCGAAGTCATTTCATAATGTTTAGAGCTGTTTATAATTAGATATCTTTGAACACCCCTTTTTCAAAATCTGTCACTGATTGATGCTTGATTCACCATTTTAGTCCATGTCATCATTCCCCTTAAAAAATAGGCTTCTCAGAGTTACATACAGTTATAAACAAAGAAAATATGCTAAAGGGGACGACACGTTTCTGAATAGACCTATCCCGAATTCGCTTGACTGGTTCACAAAACAATGGTTTCAAGTCGAGGTCGAACTTGATGAATAAAAGAATCAAGTTCAGTCTCGACTTCAAACCATTGTTTTGTGGTCAGTCAAGCGAATTCGAGATAGGTCTATTAGAAAAAAATAGAATACTTAAGGACATTCATGGGTATTGTTCGCGCGCATCCTTTCTACGCATGAATTTAGTGAGCGGGCGTTATCTCGTACCCAGAGCGCTCGTTTCTTCTGGCCTGCGGCGAAGAACGAGTACTTACATTGATTATGTTTCGCTTCCGAAAAATTGCGAAAATTGCAAAAAAAATGGATTATGCCAAAGCCTTAGTTTTTCGCCACAAGCCGGAAGAAACGCGTTTTTACCATAAGAAGGGCGAACTTCCAAGTATTCTGTCCGCTAAACGAAGTCGGGGACCCCCATTTTTTATTTGCTTATTTTATTTCTAGTATGATATTCTTTCATCATGCAAAATTTTAATAAAATCTGAAGATGGGATCTTTTGCCCATGAACGTCCTTAAGCTAGCTCGATCTATTTTTATTTTAGAATAGACTTTATTAGAGCGGTATTCGAACCGAAGTGGGAAACGATACCAGCGGTAAATTGGTGGCCGTTCTGTAGTCGTACCCGTATCTTACCGTAACCTTAACTACGCGTTTTGATTGGATGAATTACTTGAAGAATGGAAATCCCTGTGTACATGCTGCAAGTCCAGTACCCATTCTCATGGGAAGCCATTTCAATGTTACGGTATGTTGTATCGTGCTGTAAGTCAGAACCGTATGTTTCCCACTCACGCGATAACCATTTTTATGGGAAGCCATTTCAATGTTACGGCATTTCGTACCGTGTACGTGCTGTAAGTCAGAACCGTTTGTTTCCCACTCACGCGATAACCTTTTTTTATGGAAAGCCATTACAATGTTACGGCATTTCATACCGTGTACGTGCTGTAAGTCAGAACAGTACGTTTCCCACTCATACCAGAAGCATGTAAAACCATTGTTTTTAGTATGTATAAATATATAAATAAATAAAGGCATAAACTTTTTAACTCAGTTTTTAGGAAAAATTATAGAATTGTACTTTAAATAGGATTTGAATATTTTCTCGAGAATGACAACTTGGTGGTCATATTGGAAGATGAATATCTTTTTCTTCATCCAATATGGCTACCGTGACGTCATCAATTGCATCGACAAGAATAATAAATATCGATGTGTGTAGTTTATAGAATGCAAACAATTAATCCGTGAAACACTAATTACTAAATAGTACGAAATAGTGCTAATTAAACAATAGAAAATAATGGAATTTGCCTGAAATTGTGCTATTTAGTATTACTAAAGTTTCACGGTTATATTGTTTGCACTCTAATGAATTAGAATTCTAATTAGCTTGATAATATAGAGAAGAACTAATGCCACGCGTCTGCCCTATAGATGGGATTTTCAAGCCGAGTTGGACGAGTTTCAAGAATGTCCCTCGGCGGAAGACCTTTTTTGAAGTTTGAAAACTGAGCAAGGTGCATTCTGGTCTAGCTCGGGTACAAACGACACCATATAAGGCATGATAGACAAAAGATGTTTGTACCCAAGTTAGACCGCAAAGGAAAGGTCTATAGACCAAATTCAAAACTCGCACCGATGTGAGGCTTAAGTTGTGAACAAAGGGATCTGGCGTGACTCAAAGTAATCTGGCGTGATTCAAAAGTCACGAATCACGCCAGATTCCTTTGTTCACTACTTAAGCCTCACATCGGTGCGAGTTTTGAATTTGGTCTATTCCCCGTCCACTTTATCGTGAAATTAAAAATTTAGAGATTTTTTATATTTTTATCACTTTATAATATGATAGCTTTTAATAGTTAATCACTCTTTGTAAAAATAAATGTAGGATGGTCATGGATCAGATTAATTGTAATAAACACACATTATTTCAGTTTTGTTAGCATTTGGGTTTCTTTCTTTGTTCTTTCTTTTCTTTTTCTCTCAAGAGTATACCATTTAAGTGTCAGCTCGCATCAAAGTCAAGACTCTGTTAAGAGCTTGAAAAGTCACGAAAAGTAAAGAAGTTCCGGGGTAAATATTCCAACAATGCTAGAGCCGGAAATATTCGAAAATCTTAGGATATTGTCACACTTGTCATTTATCGGATACCATTTAAGTGCCACCGAAGAGGGGGAACAGTCAAAAAAAGGCTTATCAAGTATATGGGTGTCATGGAAAAATATAGAGACACGATATTTAAGGCAAAAATAGAGGGTTTTGGTATTTATAGGAGGATACGGGGATATTTAAGAAAGTATAGGAATACTTAGAAGACTCCCCTCTCAATGATTTTGGGCTTTACATGTCTCGGTCTTCAATTGCAACGATATCGGAGTCGGAAACGCATCAAAAACGAAATATGAAAAATCGAAAAGTTTTGCTTGGCTCATGCTTACGCTTATGACGGCGGTTTTCACTTGCAATTTTACGTGTGAACTTTTTCCACAAAACCAGGCTTTTGCATTATAATCGGGATGAAAGTTTAAATTCAACGATCTATAGAGGCCGGATAATATGATTTGTGAGTTTATTCAGTGGGAGAGGCAACCCAGGACGCCGTTTCGCAGCCCCTCCCTGTGCAAAGAATGTTACAAACAATTCGTTATTTGTAAAGTAGAGGAAATATTCCAAGAATTAAAAAGTATTCCAACAATCTAAAATATTTTCGTGCGTCTCTCTTAACTGAATACCATTTAAGTGTTAATCAGGAGAACCCTATAAAATGCATTACCACTTAATACCATTTAAGTGTTAATCAGGAGAACGCTATAAAATGTATGTTGCACGAGTCTCAAACGAGTTCTGAATACAGTATTCCAAAAATCTCAAACTGAGATACAAACTTTATTTTTGACGCCTTCAAACTGTTTTTGAATCTTTCTGATAGATTTTCAACCTCAATATCAATTTTTCTTTTAATTTCTTGCACTATCTTTTGGCTTTTTTCTCTTTTGCTTTCTTTTTTACGATTTCTTTAAATTTTAGCCGATGATTGACAGGAAAGAGATTGAAACTACATGTTTTTGAATCGCATTAGAATTTGATTTTAAAGTAAATATTCATGATATTTCTCCGAAGAAGAACGAAAAAGTCTTGTCGAGAAGAAAAGACGAATGTCATACACAAAATCCCCCTTTGTACCAGAGGCCAGACAACACTGGTCAACACACACGGGTACTTATCAAATCGATCTCAGGAATCAGTCAAAAATGATCAAAACTTACGAATGAACGAACGAACCGGCTGGAACAAAGACCAATCAGTCTTTGTATATAATTCATCATGCTGTTATTGTATTAAATCTATTATAATTAGACCAAAGTTTGACAATACTTCTAGTATGAAAATGCTGTGGTCATAATTTTACTAGTATTAAGATGTACTCTACATCACTATGGAAACAGGGAACGGCTCCCGAAACTCAACCCTACTTGTATCTCTTGTCTCTCTTTGTTTGTCTTTCTCTCTGAAATCATTGCGAAATACTCTGCTAACACAGTGTCAATAAGAGAAAGACATGTTTGAAATTCTAGTGAACAGAGATTGACTTAAAGATCAAAAGAATCGTGACGTCATTTGGACAGTGCAGGCTGTTTGGATAGCTCCAGCTCCAGCTGTATGTCACATTTTAGTTAATCGTTAATTTATTCTAAATATCTCTTTTACTCGGGTCATTATTTCACGACACCAGTGGCTGACGGAAGAAGGTGGCACAGCTCTTGTCTTGGCGCATCCTAACACTTTTCCAGCACAACCATCTATAACTAACACTGAACTCTCCATAACAGCACCTGGAGCGACTTCCCAAGATCAAAATGACAGACCTATTTAGTTGTTCGAGGAAAGAACCGATTGAGAACTTCTACGACATAGGAAAAGAGCTTGGCCGGTAGGTAGTGAGCGCTAGCTCGGAGAATTGATTTTGAAAGTGTTCAATATGAATCGAATGGGTTGTTTTTACCGATGTGGCCAGCTCAGCTCTGATCTGCTTGGCTGAATTAACGCGCTGAAGTGATAAGAGATTTGGGGTTAGCGAATGAGACTTCTGGTCAAATGTGGATTGGAATGATTTAGTTACATTTCGATGAGTTTGCCTGTACATCTGTCTAGCAACATCTAAAAATGAATTCTTATTTCAACTTGATTCTTTCCCCAGTGGGGCATCATCCGTCGTCAAGCTCTGTCGACAAAAGGGCACAAACAAAGAATATGCAGTTAAAATTATGAAGAAAAATGTAAGTATATGAATTTTCTTGTTTGTCTAGTGAATGAATTTGGTGTTTACTCGGACAAGAATCACCTAAGTACTCAATCTTTCTGTTACTGCATCAAATCAGAAATCTATCAAGCGATATCGCGAAGAAAGCGGGCACCATAATACAGCACTAAACCCATTTATTTGATTTGGAAAGTGTTTTCGATTTAAAATGAATCTCGCGTATTAAATCCTCGCTAAATGCTTAAAAATCTAGCGTTAAATCTATCCTTTGGTAGGAATCACTGGGAGATAAATATTGCCAATCTACCCCTGTCGCCTTGTAGATATAAACAAAACTTCTGGATACCTTACCGTGCTACTATGGCAGAAACAAACGAGTTCACATGTTTGTTTTCAATTTCAAACTCGTTGGACGCTAGACGCCTTGACGACGGATTTCATTACAATCTGACAATGTGGCTTTAGAGTTTTGATGTCCATTGTCTTAAGGCTCATAAGAATTGATCCTTGAAATTAGATTTGATTCGTCTGAGCCGTCATTTATATCGTTTGCGCTCTGTGAGTTTTTAACATAGCAGAATTTTCCTATACCTTTCCATAATTTATTTCATTTTTTTATTTTCATTGGTTATACAAAAAAAATTAAATTCTGCAATGGTTTTTGTAGATGAGTTAGATCCTGCACTCATACAAACCAAATAAATGGGAAAAGAATGAGATAGAAGGAAAATGAAAAGATTCGTGGACATTGAAATTTAATCCCAAAAAATGTTCTCATAGAGAAAACTGCATCATTATTATTGTCCCCCTTCAAAAAGTTTGATAGAAATTTTTGAGGTAAAATCAGCTAAGTGATACTATTTTCTATCAGTATTAGTTTCTAAAATGACTTAGATTACTGCAAACACTCCTAAGTTACATATTTATAAGCAAATACTATGGAAATCACTAGAGTGGTAAAATTTATTTCTGTTAAAAATTCTCCATCTCTGGGGTGTTTTTTTTTAAAATCAAATGATCGTTCCTGGCCAATCATTTTGTTCAAATATGATCACCTGGTTAAGATAAATAAAGTCAACCATTTAGTACAGATTTGTGGGCTCTGTTTTACCTCAACTGATTGTCATAATGACTTTATCTGTGCTGGTTTTTAAGCCATGAAACCAGACATTTTTTTCTTTCTTCTTTGTTGTTCACCATAATAGTTTTGACAGATGTTTTACTGTACTTACTTGCAGCAGAAGGGCATCTAATGCATCATTTTGGTTTTCAACTGCATTAATTTTCCTCATTTCGCTTTAACGTGTGGGTTTTCGGAACACAATTAATTATACAGACCTATACCAAAGATGTAATTATAATGTCATTAGTCTTATGTTGAATATAGGAGAAATGGCATTGAATATAAAATCAAATATTTATAAGGATTTGTATGGGGAAATGTCTTCGCCATCCAGCTTATTTTCCCATACAAATCCTTATAGATATTTGATTTCAAATTTAATGCAATTTCTCCTTTTTCGTTTGTTATGAGCTAAGACTCTGCCACCCTCTACTAATATCGAGGTGCTCTTTTCATTCCTGATGTTCATTTCGACACAGCTGCTCGTTTAAAGGGAGGTAGGGTCGCTTGACCTGTTAGTGCAAGTCATCTATTTCACTCATTAAATTGTTGATGGACTGGCCGCACTGTCCATAATTGCATGCACTGTTTGTGTAAAGAGGATAGATTTATTCACTATCAGTAACATTGTGTAAAATAATTAACGTGTATGAGGCTGGATTTTATATATTTTATATATTTGAAGGCAACGAGTTTATTAATACCTTTGTACTATTTAGTATTACCCTCAATAAATAAAGGCTTTATTATTATTATTATTATTATTATTATTATTATAGATTACCTCGGAAAGTGTGACTATCTATATATGACTACTAATATTTGAACAATTACTTGTGAATGCAAAGAGAATACAAAACGGTTTGATTATTATTCAAAGCAAATATATATGAAGAATTAAACTTCAACTTTGAACCTCCAAGCCACATGGTAAACAACTGCATGCTTATGTATGCCTAATTTCAAAATGTTGTTATTAAACTCATTAATAATTCATGAGGAAAACACAACAGAAATCACGACCATGAAGAGTTTTGTAAATCAGATACAGAATCCTGTTCATTTGCATAAACTTTAAGATGGATTTTCTTGGCCAGATTCACTTTTATCTTGAAATTTTAGCGAAACACAAAGGAACTAACCTAGACGTTTAATAAGTAATCTACAGTATTCAGTGTCCGTGTTGTATCCGATATACAAATTCTCGGCTACGCCTCGAGTTTGTATATCGGATACAACACGGCCACTCATACTGTATATATTACCTACAGTTTTTCTCCACCTGGATTCAGCTCCAGTTTTCCTCACTCCTCAAATAAACCTTTCCCGAAATCACTTGACTGATCATGAAGTCAAGGTTGAACTTGATGGATGAAAGAATCAAGTTCAGTTTCCACTTCAAACCATTGTTTGGTGGTCATCCAAGTGAATTCGGAAAGGACTATTAGTCAATAAGTTTCAGGCTTTGATAAAAATTGGAAAATCTGGATTCATACGGAAAAAAATATTTATTTTATATTATATATGGTTTTAGGATTATGGATTATTAGGGACGGTCTTTATGGAATAAAAATACCGATTATTGTCCACTTAATTTAAAGATTTTTTATTTTTATTTTTTGAATATAAATTATTTGTGTTGCATTTTAAAACTATAGATTACTTCTACCTCCCTTCACCTTAATATTTATGAATTCAAAGGTAGTAACATTACAATTTACTTTAATTCTAGAATTCATTAATTACTTTAGTTCATTGTGTTACTAATTGCAGGTTGACAAGAAGATCATTCATACAGAAATTGGAATTTTATTAAGACTAAAGCACCCAAACATTGTAAGTACGAAAAGAGCATTCATATAGAGGTTATTACACTGCTAGTTGTGTATTTATTGCTGGATAATTTTACCAGTGAAAGCGGCCATATTTTTTCATTCCCCACAGGGACATAAATAAAATCATCCGGCTGTAATAATATACAACTATAGCAGTTTTACAGTAATAAATTGCTTAAAGTAGGAAAACTGAGGAAGAGTGCATGCATGAAAAACAACCATTGTTATTGCAAACAAGCAAACTTGAAAGTCACGAACTCAAACTATTGATGTGAGCAACACGAAGGAAGGAGAAAAATTTATTTGTGCTGACATCAGCAAGAAACCCTGTTCAAAACTGGTTCTCAAGCAGTGTATTAACGGAACTTGAATCTGGGTTGCATTGATGAGAGGGGAGTCCTCTAAGCACTATGCCACCCTTGCTTTTTTCATTATCATCATTATTATCATTGCCATCATCATCATCATCATCATCATCATCATCATCATTGCGAATCCAAAGAACAGCCACCCTAACATAAATTTTGTGTTTGTCATATGGAATGTCATATTATAATTTCTAAATTTTATTCATTCATTTAGATTCAACTGAAAGAAATATTTGAGTCTAAAACACAGTTGTTTATGATACTTGAGTTAGTAACTGGAGGAGAACTGTTTGAAAGGTAAGGAGAACATCTCTATTGATCTGAGATAGTCAATTATTTACTAAGCATTTCAGGAATAAGGAATGAGAATTATTGCTGATAGAAAATTTGATAATGCATTAATGATTTAGGGTGGTAGAGAAGGGATATTACAGTGAAAAGGATGCAGCAGGAGCAGTCAAAGAAATTCTGGAGGCTGTTAAAGTAAGTGCATAGAAATTCCTGAAACTTGTTCACAAAACAAGTTTCTATTGCACAAGTGTAGAAAGCAGTTCTATTTTCCATTGAACTTTCTCTCAATGAAAATTTCACAAAGCCTGATTTGACAGTGGCCTTAAAAAGCTCATTTGAATTCACCTGGGTTTTCTTCGTCCCTCAGCTCTGGTGCTTGACCTTCATAGCTATAGTTGTATTAATTGAATTCACCTGGGTTTTCTTTGTCCCCAGCTCTGGTGCTTGACATTCATAGCTACAGTTGTATTAATTGAATTCACCTGGGTTTTCTTTGTCCCCCAGCTCTGGTGCTTGACATTCATAGCTATAGTTGCATTAATTCTAGTTTTAAATCAGACAAATACCTCATGGTTATCACTGAGTTGTTCCTCATCTTTCTTTTTTCGTTTCTTTCCCCAGTACCTGCATAGTAATGATATCATTCATAGAGATCTTAAGGTAATGTAATGCAATATTTAAAACATAAAACTGGAAGTAAATAAAAAAGCTAGTTATTCCAAATTCACCATTACCGGCTATCCTCTCCCACCCTAAACTAAGCAGTTTACATGTGTGAAAAAGCTTCAAAATGAACCATTAGGTACCTGTCATAAAGTAATAAAGGGGAGAGTGTGGAGAGAAGGTGGCGTGAAAAATCGATTTGAAGGAGCTCTTTGTTTGCTGGCCCAGTATAAAATAAATAAAAAGAGCATCTCATCATTAGGAAGAACGGATTTCAACTCATAATGTAGCTATTATTATTATAGTTATTATTAATGTTGATTGTTGAAATGGAATTATAAATAAGATGAAAATTTCATTAATTTATTAGGATTTAAGACTTAATTTGAATGGAAAATTTTATTGGATTGCAAGTTGAGTTATGTCAAATTATTGTTATTTTTAGATGGTAACGTATTGTTAATATTAATTTCCAGCCAGAAAACCTTCTTTATGGAGACCAAAGTGAGACTGCACCATTGAAAATTGCAGATTTTGGTCTCTCAAAAATGCTGCTCAATGACCAGGCCACAAGCACGGTCTGCGGAACTCCTGGCTATTGTGGTAAGCCCTTACAGCCCTTACTTACCTATGGTACTTGTTTAGCCAAAAGAACTTATAAACTTATAAACTATATAGCTTATACCCTTGATGGGTGTTCTTTAGATGAGTCTCTGGAAGGTCGCAAGACTTTACGCCGTTTTTTACTCGGCTTCAAGTTCGGATTTACTCGGTCTTTTACGAAAATGAAACGACGATCGCACGGAAATTTGCGAAAAAAATATGGGGGGTTTCACCACAGGTATCCCATGCTCAATTTTAGTGTCAGTCGATCTACATTAAATCAAGGAGGTGGAGTTTGATACCTGTGGTTCCCACGAGTTTTGCGTTTCCCCGAACACAGGGCACTAGTGTTTTTTGTTCTCTCCTCCCCTCCCCCCTCAAACATATTTAGAAATGATTCTCCTTCCAGATCAATAATTTAATCGTCTCTCTAAAAAAATATTCTAGGGAAATTTGCTTTTTAGCTTTTCAAACAAATAGATTTATTTTGTTTTGTGAGTATTCTCAAAGCTGCAGTTTGCTATCAGAACGACTTACTTGTCGGATATTAAATGTTTCCCGTGAACCTCAGCGGCCTGAGTTTTGTAGGTTTTTGGTGAGTAACTTTATTGAAATAATCTGTGGATCGTTTTGCCAATAGCACCAGAGGTTTTACTGGGTCACAAGTACGACACAATGGTGGATATGTGGGCAGTTGGAGTCATAGCTTATATTCTGTGAGTAACATTAACTTGAAACATATAAAGAAAAATAGGGGGAAAAGGGAGAAAGAAATGACCAATCAATTGAAAAATAATATTAAATAACGAACCAAACAACCAATCGACTGACCGACCAACGAACGGATGGAGGGACGGACAAACCAGTCAACCATTGAACAAACGGACGGACGGACGGACGGACGGACGGACCAACGGATGTACAAACGAATAAAAAGTATTAATATTAACCTTTGAGTTTTTTACCTTTAGTCTATGTGGATTTGAACCATTTTTCGATGAACGTGGTGACCAAGCGATGTTCCAAAGAATTTTGAAGTGCGATTATGAATTTATATCTCCGTGGTGGGATGAGGTGTCAGACAGTGCTAAGGTAAGGAATAGACCTTTTCAGGTTCCAAATTACCGCTGTGTTCCTTGATTACAGACTAATTTACTCAGGGTTAGCCTCGAGTCAGTGTCTAAATATTCACAAATACCAAGTAAAGAATGCACAACTTCAACAATACAAACACTTTGAAATCCGTACGAGCTTGACTGAAAAGCGTAAATATTCGCGTGAATTTTGATTGGGTGATATTAATTTTCGCGCAATGTGATTGGTCTGACAGTGCAGAGATTTTGATCGTGCATCGCTGTGTTCGTACTATGTTTAAATCGGTTATTTGATTGGAAGAGTAAGTTTTAGCGCATTCTGTGTGTATATACCTTGCCGATAACCGGGTTCGTGCAGCCATCTTTTCATTTCATGCGCTCAATTCAGTATATTTCCTTTGTGCACAGGATCTTGTATCAAAGTTAGTCGTAGGTGACCCCAAGAAACGACTTACTGCAGCACAAGCCCTACAACATCCATGGGTGAAGGTTGGTGCATCAAACCTCTCTAATACGATCACTGGTCATTACGGACCATACAGTGAAACCTCTGCAATACGATCACTGGTCGATATGACAATGCGGTCAATCATTTCTAACATGGTTACTGGTCGGCATGGACAGGTTGTAAAACCTCTCTCATACGGTCACTAGTCGTTCTGACATGCAGTCGAATCTCCTTTATAATACAGTCACTCATGATCTTTATAATTATGCAGTTAAACCTCTAATTATACAGCTTCTCATTAATCCCATATAGGTAGCTGTCCAATTATTTTCTTAATTGGACAGGTCTTGTTGATATGGGATTAATTAGGCAGCTATATAATTAATAGGTAATGGAATTTCATGCTCCCCAATCAAGAAATAATTAGACTCGAAAAATTCCTCTGACTTCCAAATTGGACTCGGCCTACAGCCTCATCCAATTTTGTCAGTCCTCGGAATTTTCCTCTTCCAATTATTTCTTAATTGGACAGCATGGAGTCCTATTACATATACTAATACAGTCACTGGTCGTTATTACTTGCAGTCAAGCTTCTCTAATACTACGGTCACATGCAGTCTTTCAAACCCTAGCTTTGTAGTATAAAAACTGTTATCAAATACCTATAACTATCAAACATTTTCTCTCGTATAGGGCGACAACGCACGACGGGACGACTTGGAAAAGACCCGCCAAAAGTTAAAGGAATTCAGCGCCAAAAGAAAATTGAAAGGAGGCATGCTTGGTGTGATGGCAGCCGCTGACTTTGCCAAAACTGCTGCAGGCGCAACAAAAAAATAACTGAAACCGTTTCCTACAACGTTAACTAGCTTTTTTATATTTCCTTAAACGTAACCTCTAAAAATATAGGTACTTGTACAAGCCTGGCTTACATTGTATATTAAAGTCGGATGTTAGAATCTAGTTAATAATATTTGAAGACTGTAAAATTCGCTTAATAATCTTTAAATCGTGCGATTCCATTTGCCCCGGCAAAGTACGCCATAGCGGGAATAGGTAGGCGGCAAATTCGTAGCTGTGCTGTACCCGTAACTATACGCGCGTTTTGGTTGAATGAAATACTGGAAGACAATAAGAAGATAGAGTTTTAATCTTGTGTTACGGCATGCCTCCATTAGTCTTCCCGTAAGTTTCCCAATTGTACCAAAACTATTAAAATATATGCATTATTGTTGACAGGTGTAAAATTGCATTGATCTTGACGAAAATCATTTTGCATGTATAATAATGCGATAGATTCAAGGGCTCACCCAACTAACTCTTTTTTCGTTGCTATACCCAAAGTTAATTGCTGGTTTGCAATCATTCCCAAGAGAATGAAATGACAAAAGACACGTTCGCCATGTTGGATGATATAACGAAAGAGGCTAATGACGAATATTTCGTTAAATTTATCCAGCATGGCGCGCGGCTGTGAAAACCATTAACTGCTGGTTTTCAATCATTCCCTTGGGAGTGAAATAACAAAAGCGGGGCCATGTTGCTTAATATAACAAAAGAATTCATTGACAAGTCTTTTGTTAATTTCGACCAAGATGGCGAATATGACATCAAATGCAAACGAAGAATAGTATAGACTTTACAGCCGTTAATCGTACTCTGGATGTTTCTGACGTTATAGTTGCCATTTTGAATAAATTAATTATAAGATTGTCGTGCTATCCAACATGGCCTAGTCTACATAGTCTACTGATGAATAAATTGGTTGTCTAGAGTACGTAGCGGTCACCGGGTTGTGGTGATGTTATGGTAACGAGAAAATATTCTGTTTGTAAAGATCTTTAATAGACTCTTCCACAGTCTCTCGCTCGTCCGTTCCGTCTCCACGCTTATAGACTGTAACGGTACAATGACCGAAAGGACTTATGGGTCCCGAAAACCTGGACCCAGCGTGCTTTGGGAACCAAAATACTCGTCCACAGTCTCTCTCGTTTTCGCCGCCATCTTGAAAATATTGGAACAAGAGAGACTGTGGACGAGTAT
Source organism: Actinia tenebrosa (assembly GCF_029948245.1). Taxonomy (NCBI): domain Eukaryota; kingdom Metazoa; phylum Cnidaria; class Anthozoa; order Actiniaria; family Actiniidae; genus Actinia; species Actinia tenebrosa. The sequence continues at coordinate 4,711,664 of NW_028292582.1, read as the reverse complement.
TTTGGTTCCCAAAGCACGCTTGGTCCAAGTTTTCGGGACCCATAAGTCCTTTCGGTCATTGTACCATTACAGTCTCTATGCGTGGAGACGGAACGGACGAGCGAGAGACTGTGGAAGAGTCTAGATCTTTAACGGCATATGTTCCAAATAGCTCTTATAGCAGTTGAGCACGTCACTCTGACAGACCAGCGGCATTTCTATGAAAGTAACATCAAGACGAGACTATCGGGTCGGGCTCCAAAGCGTTCCCTAAGAAATTCACTACAAATCTTCGAGAGATCGCTACAGTTTTGATAGATATCATTGATATACAAAGTATTTTTTTCGTTTTTCCAACCATGGTCAAACGCTATATACCTTTTGGATGAATGAATAGAGTTTTGAAGGCAGAAGGCAAAGAATTCGATTGGCATTCCCTTTAGATATAATGCCTCCCTGTAGTGGTAGGTGGTGCAGCGATGATAATTATTCAGCAAGTTCCAAACTAGTCTCATTTATGTTACAGCGTTCACCATACGTAAAACTCTTGGTGGAAAACCCCCTTATTCCCATGACAACGTAACTGAACGTACTGTCCCAAGTTGCAATAAAATAATCACTTTCACTAAGAAGAAAAATGTCCACCAGAACGTCCAGAAACGCAGTACTATCTTTTCCCGAATATTCAAGATGTTGTGGATTCATTTTTAAGGAAAATACGTTCAAAGGCAATTCTTTCGTCCAATTGTTTTTGAGTTTCGCATCATCGGCTGCCAGAAACCAAGTAATCGGACGTTTTCCGACCGATTTCTTCGCTTGTATAATAGTCTGGACTCTTTGGGCGCATTCTAGAACTCTTTTAGGGTTTTTAGTCCTGATGCTATGTGGGTTTGACGATCCAAAATGATGGTCGCTCGTTCGAATGTGGATGCCAATGTAAGGGCGTGATCGAACACCAAGCTCCTTTCTAGCCAATGCTAGCTTGTTGTCTACAAACACTGATCTATTGAACAAAAAATCCATGGCGCAACCAAGCATAGAAAAGGGAAAGTCGTCTTGAGCTGGAGGGAGTCCTAATTCTTTAGCTCGCTTAGATAGATGAGGATTTTTCCAAATCTGATCGGCGAAGTACCAAATTGTTCCAATGGCTTCCACATCTTCTTTCAAGAAAACATCAAAGTTTTTTTTTTCAACCCAGTTTAAAAACTTTGGATATTCCTCGAGTCGAGATTCATCGTATCCTGGCTCTGGGCCCGAAACACCCCAGTATTTTCGATGCATTTTTACATTTTGTAAAAGCCGTCCATCATAGGTCCAGTTGATCGTATTTGGTTGAAGAAAGGTTTCCAGGTTGCCTGGTCCACCCCAGTTGATTAAAAATACCCTATTTGTTAACATTGCGAGGTAGAAAAGAGATACGATTCCGTTGATTCTGTTACCCAGTCCCCCACACCCATGATGCTGGCCATGACACAGGTAGACCAAGAATCGAGTATTGTTTCGATCAGCGGAGTTAAGCTTAAGGAGTGACTGCGCATGAAATTGTTCGTACCACTTTACCCAAGGTCCTTTGCAGTTTCTGTAGGTGTTCGGCTGTTTGTTTTCTTTCATAAGGATAGAACTATTGTCCATTTTTTTGAGATACTTCTCAATTCTTGGGCCTAAAAGTCAACAAAGATAAATCAATCGTAAGTATTCGGTTCATTGGTCAGTGCAGTTTTCGTATGATTGTGAAAAGCTCACGGCACGAACACGGCAAGGTATACGCCAGACCAATCACATTGCGCGAGAATTTACTCTCCATCCAATCAAATGCCCGAAACACGCCATAAATACGGCGCGGACACGGTCACGCCAAGATCACGGCACTTTTAGACCAATCACATTGCGCGAGAATTTACTCTCCATCCAATCAAATGCCCGAAACACGCCATAAATACGGCGCGGACACGGTCACGCCAAGATCACGGCACTTTTAGGTCAATCACATTGCGCGAGAATTTACTCTCCATCCAATCAAATGCCCGAAACCCGGCACGAACACGGCGAGGACACGGTCACGCCAAGGTCACTGCACTGCCAGACCAATCACATTGCGCGAGAAAACAATTAACCTATTAAAATTCTAGAAAACATCACGATCACGGCAAGGCACGCATGGCACTGACGGCTTTTCACAGTCATACGAAAACAGCTCAAAAGTTTACTGTCCAACACGTTTTTCCTGGTGTACGTTTGGACAACACACCTTTTACAACTAAAAATCAATTAGACATGTAGGATTTCAGTTTCAATAGAACTTTTTACTGATACGGCGGCCATCTTGAATTCTATTGCTTTAAATAGAGGATATTACATGGGCGCGCGGAGATACGAAATTTATCTTCGAGTGTTGAAAAGATCTCTCACAAGTGAGCACAGCGAACGAGTGAGAGATTTTCAACACGAGAAGATAAATTTCGTATCTCCAAGCGCCCATGTAATATTCTGTTTATTATATAATTATCCATAAAATCAACTAAATAAGCTTTTCATTATTATAAAAAGTTTTTATTTATAAACTAATAGCTAAAATACACGTGGTAACGATATTTTCACATGTGAAATAACATGTTATTTTCACGTGAAAATATCAGTTTTTTGAAAAGGAGAAATATAGGTATTTTATGGATAATTATATGATAAAAAGAGATTATGCAATGCCAAGGAAACGAAAAAAATCGAAAAAAAAAAAAAAAAAAAAAATTGCTGAAAGGGTGTCTTTTTATATACTTTTTTGTTATCCGATATAAAAAACAGTTTTAAAAAATGAATTTCCTGGTATTTGGACTATGTAAAACAACTAAGCGTAAAATCATTTGAAAAAGTTACTAGTACTTCGTCACTATTTGCTCATTTATAAAGCTAAATATTGCTAAATATTCCAGACCTCAAAATTGCGATATGAGACCAAATCCAAATAACTATAATTACAGCCATTCTCAATCACACGCGCCCTCTAGCGATTGTTTCTGTCGCGACATGAATTAATTTCTAAATGCCGCCACGAGAACAGGTACTACTTAATGAACACCTAACGGTTTACTCTTTAATGAACGCCTAACGGTTTACTTAATGAACACCTAATGGTTTACTGCACACTCACTGTAGTAACTGTTTAAATTTAATATTGATTTATATATCTTTTTATAAAATCTAGAATAACTTGTAAATATAAACAATTATGATTTGTTATATTCATTTCTATTTAAAGTGTGTGAATAAATTGAATTGAATTGAATTGAACAAATCCAGTGAGCCGCAGAACAATAGATATACATTGTCTGTCGGATGATCGCGTAAGCGTGAAACTCAGAGTATAGACTCAAGCATCCAGATTTATTAGAGTTTTTCCGCACAAGTACCTTACACATGCTAATGTACATTTCTTGACCATAGGTATAGTAATTCTTTGACACCCTATTGTTTTAGAGTTGATAAGATTGATGATAGCACAACGTACACCAAACTTATGTAAACAGTTATAAAATTCGTGCAGTAGGCGGGGTATCTTGAAAAGGGGTACTACATAGGACGTTCACGATTGTCGCAGTCCTATTCCTGTAGTCATCGTTTAATCAAACGAAAGTATGTCACTGTGGAGACCCTATGTCGATGATTTGGACAAAAGCAATGGCCATTCAAACCCAAAGGGAAGCCGTGTGAAGATACACCAGTAGGGAATCATGAAAAAAGCATTGTCAAGTCTGCGTACATGGCCTGCAGCTCACAACACTGAAGGAAGTACAAGAAATCATCGACGAAGTCCCTTTGTCTTCTCGTCTAGTGGACTATTATCTTGAAAAAGATTCAGCCACTGCCATTCGCCGCCTGAAGAGAATCGTGAGAGAGGAGTTGAAACATGAAGCGGTAGCGAGAGCAAATAAAGAGGATGCAAGCCGGGAGAGAACCAGACAGTGAAAGAGCGTAACGGAACAAGTTCAATAATACTTGATGATCAAATGAAATACGCCAAAAAAAGAACACCAGAGCAGCGAAGACGAGAAAAGATGGCCGAGTTTGTCGAGGACGCGTCTACAGGTGAATCGGGTGATGAGCAACCGGCTAAACGGAAGAAAAGCTAGAAAGAAGCAACCTATGAAGCCCAAGAAGCCTATGTGTGAACAGGCCACGATGAGCAAGGGTATCATGAATAAAGCATGAGCAAAGCTAGACAAAAAGCTTGAGGACCTGTTGTTTTTGAATGAATTAAATCATAAGTTTTTGAAGCTTGTAGCTTTCATTGTTATATAATCCCCCTTGCTAGCAAAAATCTCGGCTAACTCTAAAAAAATTGGGTGTCAAAGAATTATCATACCTAACAAGAAATGTACATTAGCATGTGTAAGGTACTTGTGCGGAAAGACTCTACTATTATTGTTAAATAAAAAATAGATTTTGGTGGACGCCAATCAAAAGGGTTTCTATCGTATCTATTGGTTTCTACAGCAAGACCGACGTGACTCGAGCAAACACCGTTGCCCTTATCTCATACTTCTTGAATACCAAAACTGAAATTTTCGTTTGTGATAGAGGTCTCGTTGGTCGCGTGACTGGGAATCGCAGTAAAGCATGTTGCCCAAATGTTATGCTAATCAACAACACATTTTTTCACACTTAAACCACGCTAGTGATTTTCTTTGTTTTGTTCTCACGAATTATTATTGAGTTTGACAGGTATCTTAGATTTTTTGGAAAAGTTGGTGTAGTGATTGCCAATCGCAGTAAATTTAGTCCAATAATTATATGAGTTCGAGAAGCCATATGAGATCGGTGCTTTAAGAGACGTTACATTTCCCAACTGATTAGTATTTATGAACTTTTAGAAAAGTACGATAGAAGGCTCTACACTAGAATTCACCATCCACTGTTTTCTCTACTTCCTACAATAAAAAAATCATCAAGCAGAGGCTTCGAACAAAAACCTCTCAAATGCCCTTAGTAAATACTGAAAGATTTAAAAATAGTTTTGTAAATAAGGCTACGTTTTAAATATAATTTAGCAGAACAGTTTTAGTACCTATTTTAGCTTTTCGTTTACTTAACTTTTATCTGTACTTGCTATAATTATTAATATAGGTTTTTAGATTTTCATAGATTTTATGATTTTTTTTACTATTGTTGTAACCTTCAATATGTCGTTTATTGATTGAATTAAGACCCATTATTATTATAATTATAATTATAATTATAATTATATGTTTATTTCAACTTCAGACATTTTTGCTACATGAATACAGAATATTGCGGGCATGAATAGTCTAAGCAAATATCTGCAGGACTGGTTTTACAAAGATGTATACAAATTTAACAATTGTACAGACGTTTCACAATCTCTGACACTTACAATTTTTAGACCATCAGTGAGACCTACATCAGCCAGTTTTCTAATCAAATCCGTGGGATACCCAGATAGAAAATCAAATGATTATTATTATTAAGCACTCTATCCAAACACCTTCAAGTTGGTCAATAACATTTCTCTGATTTCTTGTATTTTCAATATGCCAAATAAACCATAATATTGATCCAGTAAAAAATACTCTTCTTATTCATTTATTTTGCTTCTTAGTGAGAGGAGTTAAACTACCTTTGTATGTATTCCCCTTAATTTAGATAAGGATAAATTAATTTGTAACAAAACTGCGTTAGCTTTTTCAAGTCAAAGTAATGCCTAAACGTTTGTATGTTCTTAGCTACTAGTTTTATTATATGAAATGGCAGAGGACCCGCATAGTTCACGAGGCAAAGTCCGCTTATAGATCTATCGCGAGGAATAATGTTTAATTGACTCCAGAAATTCTCCCAAACGCTCTCCATGCTCGTCCGTCCCTGATGAGAGATGAAGCACTGAGGAGCTAAAATTACATGAGCTATATTTATAATAAATCTATGACAGATGTCAGTCTCTAATCAATGTGATAATATCGTCGAATAATGATTGGCTAAAATAATAAGAGTGAAAATCTTGGAATTAACCATAGCTTAAACTAAAGTTAATATATGAATATATTGTAAATGTATAGAAAAGGCTACGAGGAATATTTCTATTATAAGATTCAAAAGAATAGTGCTAAAATAACTAAGCAAAGGGGTAAAAGTTGTTTAGGGCGTAAACAGAGCTACACATGCTAATGGGAGGAGCTAAGAGGTTTACTTGTGAATTCAATGCTTACCGTTATTTAAAATTGTGCGTGATGGTAGCCTTACTGAAATCTTAGAGTGAAGGTATTTAACCCGTGAAATAAAAAATACTAGTTAACGTGTAATAGTCAAATAGACACAAAATAAGACAATGGAATTAGGGTCTGCTAGTGTGTATTAGTCTAATATCTATTTCACGGGTTTGATGACTTCACTCTATATCGATACTTTTATATAGCTAATTGATCATGCTTTATCTTGTTTTCATAAGATAGTAATGGTAATTAGAAAACTGATGTCTTGCTTAGTTTGTCTGTAAAAACATTCATTTTCTCTCTCATAAAACGAGACAAGAAACTTGCTTTATTTCTGAAGTATTTGACAGGAGAAACATTTCTCATTCATATATATATAGTAGAAAAATATTTCAATAAAATGGTATCATTCTCAGTGAAAGGGGTTTATCTAAGCTTGCATTTGACATATTTTTACCGCTACCCGAGAAAGGGCGTTCTTTGTAGTATCTGATGTATGTGCTTTGTTGTAGACTTTGCAGAACGAAACTTCCCTGCTAGCAGAGTCCAGCTGAGCAGAGTCTCTCCTTGGCGATTCTTGGCAGAAAAATTTCTCTCTGCCAAGAACCGTCGACGAGGGAGACATTACATTACGGCCGCACCAGAGGTATAAATACCATCGACTGTCTCTCGTTTTCTCACTGGACTCTGAAGATGACTTCTGCTCAGGTTGTCGAAACGTCAGTCACCAACGACAGTCTTTCTCAAGACTACACTCACCTGGACGATCACACCTCACAAATAACTTCAACACCTAGGTTCAAACCATTTACTCTTGGGGGAAACTCTGCTAGCAGGGAAGTATAAAATGAACGGTTTGTACCAAATCTGCTTGCGACTGAGAACTGATGGATGTAACTTCAAAATTCAAAAAAGAATGTATAACTAATTTTGAGAATAATGATGATGATATAGGTTTGAACAGGTGAATAAAAAGCAGACTCAAATCATCATCATTATCTAGTTCTGATTTGATATACTAAAGGCCATGTTACACGTTGAAACTTTAAGCAGAAACGTGCTTGCAACAGCGTTATGTTGTAAGGAGCATTGAAGTTATCAACAGCACAATTTTCGAAATTGTTGCGAAACAAGTGGTAACAATCAACGACTGCGTCTCAGTTATTCCAAGAAATGTTGTAGAGCAAATTAGGACTTCTGTCAGAAAGTTTCACGAAACTGAAGTAGAACTGCTTTCTACACTAGTTCAACCGCATTTTGCGTCGCGAATGAAGTTTCAGGGCGAAATTGCACCTTGAATCACCTTTCGTGATTGTCTCTCAACGCCGTTGCACGCAAGTTTCACTGAGCTGAAAGTTTCGACGTATACACATGAACACGGCCGTTATTACCTGAAGGAAAAGGGTAGAACCACAGAAAGAACGCCAAAGAGACCACCATTAACTTGAGTACAAAGAAAGACCTTTTATAAAATCGCATTTTGAACCTTTCGATTATGGCTGAATCCTGAATTACGTGAGTTCGTATACACCGAATTGAAATATTGGCGACCAATTTGAATATTCCTTGTTCTGCACTAGCTACCCTTGTGTTCACGTGGAAACATGAAAGCGTTTTCGCATGAATGAGAGGCTAGCCAGTTTCAAACTATATATAGTTGTACGGGATTTCTCAATAATATCGTATCAAAAGGAAACCACTGCCATAGTTGAGTACGCAAATCCTTTTTATTCTTGCACTATTGAATCTGGTAATGATCTGGTCAACTAAAATAAGGATTATCTATAGTTAGCCTATTGCTCTGTTTACAATTGTTGTTACTTATGGGAAAATGATTCACAAGGTGAAATACACAACAAAGTAATCAGTTGTGCTACAGATTAAAAGAAATACAATAAGGTTGAGGACTTACCAACGTTGGCGGGTCAGTTAAAACAATTACATAAAGATATTAATCCCGAAAGTTCGTCTTACTTCAAACGAGTGTTACACTATACTGAATTAAAAGGGTAGAACGCTAAGAGATTAAGTTAATCTCTTGTCAATCAAATAATTGCTGAATACGCTGATTACTATGGAAACAGCTACATGGCTCCCCTAAATTGGTAACAATTTACAAAAATACCTAAATCATCAAAGTTCTTTAAACATATAAACCGTAACCAATTATAATATGTAAATGAAAGAAAAGAAAAGAAAAGAAAACATGAGTCCTCTATAAAGTCCCTATCCTATACTATGATGTCGGCTTTTGTGGACACCACCGTGGCTTGCGCTGGTTACTTGGTTGGCTCCTCGACGGGGATTCCCGGTCTGCTGTTTTCTTGTTTCTGAAGCAATAGCACTAACTTCTGGATAGGTCTTTCCAAGACAGATAGCTGTCCATTTCTTTTGCCGCGTGGTGATAGGTTGGGGCTACCAACGAGCAGCTTCACCTTTCTCACAAGCCCGTCGTCGTCACGGATTACTTCTGTTATTCTGGATAGGCGCCATTGGTTGCGGGGACTATCGTCGTCCTTGATCAGAACGATGTCATCAGGTTCCATGTTGCGTCGTTGACGCGTCCACTTTTGCCGTTCCTGGAGAGACAGTAAATATTCTTTCCTCCATCGAGTCCAGAATTCGTTGGTTAGATGCTGGACTCGTCGCCACCACTTCCTGGAGTAGAGGTCAGCCTCTTGGAAATTCCCTGGGGGTGGTAGTATGACCTTGCTCTTCATCGTTAGGAAGTGGTTCGGTGTGAGAGCTTCTATCGGCGCGGTTCTACCGTCTACCGTCAGGGGCCGTCCGTTGACTACGGCTTCGGCCTCACACATGAATGTGCGAAGAGCTTCATCATTTAGCTGACTGCCACAGTTGGAGAGTAAGGCTGATAGAACGCTTCGCACCGTTCTTATCTGACGTTCCCAGACGCCGCCCATGTGGCTTGCGGATGGGACATTGAACTTCATTTCAATCCAATCGCAATTGGACTTCAGCAGTTCTTTCTTCACAGCCTCATGATCCATCTCAGTCAAGGTTTCTTGTAGCTCTCTGCGCGCGCCAATAAAATTAGTCCCTCTATCACTGCGGAGTTGTCGGACTGGACCACGGCGGCATATAAATCGTCTTAGAGCGTTGATGAATGAGCTGGTGTCTAGACTGTTGGCTGTCTCGAGGTGGATCGCTCTGGAGAAAAGACAGGTAAACAGTACGCCGTAACGCTTAAGTTCTTTGCGCCCTTCTTTAATGATCCAGGGACCAAAATAGTCCACAGCACAATAGGTGAATGGGGGTGTCGGCTCCAGTCTATCGCTCGGCAGGTTAGCCATCTTCTGTTCTTGCCCTGATGCTCTCAGCTTTCTGCAGGTAACGCAATCGTGGATCAGCTTTGAGACCATCGGGCCACCAGTGACTATCCAGTAGCCGGAGGAACGTATCTCGTTCAGGGTTAGGCCTCTTCCTTGGTGTTTGGTTGACTCGTGGCAGTTCTTAGCGATAAGGTATGAAATATGATTGTCCTTGGGAACTATAACAGGATGTTTGAGCCCGAAGTCGATACTCGCGTTTTTGATTCTGCCACCGACTCTCAGAATGCCATGTTGATCGATAAAGGGATCGAGGCGATACAGGTCTGACTTTCTTTTCAGTTCGCGCTGTTCAGCTCTGCTGCCGTTGGTGGGGTTCTCCCTACCAGTTGATAGCTCTTTCATCTCTGTGACATAGGCATCCTGCTGAACTTCTCTCAAGATAATACGCTCTGCTTCCTGGAGCTCTACAATTGTAGGGGTTGTGCCTATTGGTTGCATAGTACTCGTTGGAGTGGACTTCTTCTGAACTCGGTACCTCAGAATCCTCAAGTATTTCAGGCAGTTGGCCACGGCTCGTTTGGCTCGAAACCAGTCCGAGAAGTAGCCAAGTCTCTTCGTTAGTGTTGAACATTCCTTCACGACTGTGGAAAATGCGGACGACTTCTTAACCTCTTTATCATCTGCTGATATCTCGTACGTATCGTTGGTGAAGTCTTGCCATTTCTCTTGGAGCTCCCATAGAAAGGAAGGTCCTTGCAACCATCTTGAGGTCCGTAAAAGACTTCTTGGACTCAGGCCGCGGGAGGCGTCGTCCGCTGGGTTGCTCCTACCTTCCACGTACTTCCATTGGGTAGGGTCTGTGTGGTCTCTTATTTGCTGCACGCGGTTCGCTACGTACGTGTGGAAACGACGCGCTTCGTTATTAATGTAGGCCTTGACTACTTGGCTGTCTGTCCAAAATACCTCCTTGTCGACTGGTAACGTCAGTTCCTTGTGAAGCATTTGGCTGACCTTTACCGACGTTACTGCTGCAGCAAGCTCCATACGAGGTATCGTTACTGGTTTCAGTGGCGATACGCGAGCTTTCCCCACGACGAATGAACAATGAACTTCGTCCTTCTCGTTCACCAGACGTAAGTAGGAACACTGGCCGTAGCCGTCAACGCTGGCGTCAGAGAAGTGGTGCAGCTCAACTATCTTGGGAGATTCAAATCCATCCGACTTGTGGCATCGGGGAATATTCATCTTCTCTAGTAAGGGCAGTTCTTCCCTCCACAGCTGCCATTCATGTCGCAACGAGCCTGGTATGTCATCGTCCCATCCCACGCCTTCCTTGCACAATAACTGGAGTATCTTCTTGCCTCGAAGCATGAATGGGGCGGCGAAACCTAGAGGGTCGTAGATGGAACTAACTGTAGACAGGATTCCTCTTCTTGTTAGGGGCTTATCCTTCAGATGAACTCTAAACTGAAAAGTGTCATTTTCTACGCACCATTCCACACCAAGTACTCTCTCGATGGGTAGAGCATCTTGATCCAAGTTGAGTTCCTTAACTCCTTTCGCCCTGTCATCGACTGGCACTGACTCTAGAACTTCTTTACTATTGGATACAAACTTGTGAAGTTTGAAGCCTCCCTTTGCGCACATCTCACGGGCATCTTTGATGAGTGACACGGCTTCGGCGGCCGTAGCGGTGGACATGAGTCCGTCATCTACATAGAAGTTTGTCTTCAAGAACTTAGCGGCGTTCTCGTGGCCTTGTGCATTGTCGTCAGCTGTCTTCTTTAAGGCTAGGTTGGCACATCCGGGCGAAGACGTAGCACCGAAGAGATGGACTCTCATGCGGTACTCCTTCGGAGTGGAACTCGTGTTTCCCTTATCCCAGAATAGGAATCGAAGGAGGTCGCGCTGTTCTTCATTTACGCGAACTTGACAGAACATACCTTCGATATCGCAGGCGAAGCATACTGACTCTTGACGGAACCGACATAGTACGCCCGCAAGAGTGTTCGTTAAGTCGGGGCCTTGGAGTAGATGTTGATTCAGAGAGTGGCCCTCGTACCTAGCTGAGCAGTCGAAAACGACTCTTATTTTGTCTGGCTTCTTCGCATGGTAGACACCGTGATGAGGTACGTACCATACCCTTTCGTAGTGGTTCGGTGCCTCTTCTGCATAGCCCTTTGCTAACATGTCCTCGACGAAGGTGACGTAATCTTGCTTATACTTTGGATCCTTGTCGAAACGGGTCTTCAGTTGATTCAAGCGTACCTCTGCGAGCCTTCGGTTGCAGGGAAGACTCAGGCCGTCTTCTCTTAATGGTAGCGGCATCTCATAGTGGCCGTCCTCGGTTTTGTGGATCTGCTCGGTCATCATCTTCATAAACCTTATATCTTCTTGTGATAATGACTTGTCGGAGCATTGCATTTCAGGGAACTCGTGCTCGAACATCCTTTTCACGGCAAGAGGGGTCATAACCTCCTTGTGAGATGGGGGCTGCGGGATAAGGAAAGACGTCCCGTGGTCCGTATCCATCCTCTTAGTCGCGACATAGTGACATCTAACGCTGCCTTCTTCGCAATCACTTCCTACCACCTCTGCGCCTATGACACCCCAGCCGAGAGCTGTGCGCATAGCGTACGGGTCAGTTGCACTCCCAGGGACAACTTGTCTTGGCTTGATAGCGCGAACACAGTTGTTGCCAACTAGGAGGCCGATCTTTAGTTCTTCTCTGTATGGTGGTATCTGGTCCGCTATTGGTTCGAGGTGTTTCCACCCCCTTGAGATCTCCGGTCTTGGTATCTGTTCGCGTCTAGCAGGTATCTGATCCCTTGAGTACGCTCTTGGAAGAGGTATGTTAACTTCTCCGTCCTGGCGAGAGACAACCAGTCCTTCGATTTTTCTTGTCAAGATATTTTCGACGGAATGCATTGTTCCTAGCTCCAATGTTATTTCCGGACCAGACAAGGATAGTTGAGAGCAGGCGTCGTCTGTGATGAAACATGTGTCGCTCTGGTCATCCAAAACGGCATACATTTCTACCTTACGATCCTCGTTATCTTGGTGATATACCCAAACGGGGACTATCATGGAGGTCCTGGCGTTGTTGCAGTCATTCAGGTGACAGACCTTGATACAGTGGTTGGTTGCTTTAGCTGTCTCTGAGGCTGGTTTACTTGCATCAACTTTAGTATCAAAGTGGAGCAGGGTTGCGTGTGATTTCTCGCAAACACCGCATTCGGCCTTCTTCCTGCAGCGTCTTGCCATGTGCCCTTTCGTAAGGCATGCGAAACAGACGCCTTTCGACTTGCAGACCTCCACTCTTTCCTTTGGCGACTTTTCAAGAAAGATTTTACAGCGCTCGAGTTCGTGAGGCTTATCGCAGAGGGGGCACATGCGCACATACGAGTTGTTCGATGAGTTGTTTGCCCTTTCTTTTGTGATCTCGTGTCTTGAAACGGAAGTAGCGAAAGTCGATCCTTGTGAACGTTTGGTTTCATTCCTTAGGGCGTTTCGTCCTGCTAGGTAACCGCCCTTTTCTTTGTTCGTGTCTAGTTCTTTCTTCGTAGCTGATAGTGATTCTAAAGAGAACACTGGATGTGTTGCATCAGAGGCGGCATCCTGAACGAACTCCACAAGGTCATTGAATGTATACTCGCTCTTCTTGGCTTCAATCCTCTTGGCGCTCTCCCTCCACCTGTTGCAATAGTAAGCTGGCAGTCTTGTAGCGAGCTGACGAATGAACATGAGGCTATTAAGCTCCCTTAAGTAACCAACTGTTTTCATGGTTTCTTGCGTCATCACAAGGAAGTCACTTAGCTCTTGGAGTTCCATCCCCGATTTGCAGGTTGGCCAACTGAACAGCTTCTTTCTGTATTCTTCGTAGATTCTATATGGATTGCCATAGCGTTCTTTCAACATCTTCCTGGCACGAGTATAGGCATCTTCCGTGCGAAGTCCGAGCAGCCCATTGATGGTTCTTTGGGCTGCTCCCCCTGTATACTGCCCGAGGTAGTAAAGCTTACGACTTGGGTCGCCGTCTTCTTCTATCAGAGCCTCGAAAGCACTCTCCCACTTTGGATATTCTAGTATGTCGCCTTGGAAGATTGGTGGTTTTGGCGCTGGTAGCATGAGACGCTTCAGGAGATGGACTTGCTGTCTCTGGATTTCGGTGCTTTCTCTTTGGATGGACTGAAGCTGCCAGGAGATGTCCATTGGTGGCGAGGTGTAAGACGTCGCTGGAGTGGAGCTGGCTCTAAATTGGGGTGTGGCCGGATCGATAATTCCACTCATACGAGGGTTCCTTATGGGTTGGAGTCTCGCTTGTATTCCTGTCGATCCGTTTTTCTCCAGAATTGCTCCTAGGTCTATTTCATCCGTTTCGCGTTGACTTGGACGCCCTATGTGTAATGGTTCCTTTACTTTGGCTTCCTCAGTTGGGTTTCCTGTGTACAGCGTTTTGACTTCAGCTGCTGGGTTTCCTGTGTACGACTTCTTAACTTCGGCAGCTGGGTTTCCTGTGTACTGCCCTTTAACTCCAGCTGCTGGGTTTCCTGTGTGTTCATATTCTGTTTTCTTGGTGGGTGGCGTGACTTCTTTGGTAACAGGATTAATGACGTCGGATACGTCACGTTTGTTGGTGGTGTATTGACTAAGCTGGGAGATATCCCACGGGTCTTGTATTGCTGTGGGGATGGCTATCTCTCCCTTCCCAGCTTCAGTTTTCTCGTCCTCGGCGTCTTTACTGAGTAATCCTTTGATGGCTTCTGCGGCGTTTAACTCTCCTCGGAGCTCCTCCTCTTCTTCAAGGCGTTGTAGTTCTCTTTGTTGTCGTTTTAATTCGTCTTTTTGCCTGTCAATTTCCTGTCGTCTCTTCAAGCTTCTCATTTTCTCTTTTAGCGTCGTGGCTTCGATTATAGCTTGTTTTGCGATCGATAGGGCGTTAGATCTCGACGTTCTCGATGAACGACTGCTCCTCTTAGAAGATCTCTGTGATAGCATCTCCGATCTCTCGAACTCTAACTCCTTTTTCTTTGTTTTTAAGTCGGCCATACACTCCAGGGAGGACTCCCACAGCGTTGTAAATTGACCGTCGTCTTTGTTATCTTTATCATCACCCATCTTTATCAAGAGGTCAAGCACTTGGTCGTTAATAGCTCTGAATCTATTCATTTCCATTTCTAGACCGTCAATACTGGCGGTAAGCTTTACAAGATCAGAAGGAATTCTCAGTAATTCATAAGAATCCTGTATTCGTTTATTAAGATCCTTTCCTGCCTTGGTTCTCTTCTTTTTTGCGTTTTGTAAGTCCATTTCAAGACCCTTTTCGGTACGTGTTCGCAAGCGACATTCCGATCGTGCTTCGCATATTTCTGTGGTCGTGCTTTCCTTCGTAGTTTCTTTCTCTGGTTCCAACATTATGCAACGTTTACTTTAAAACGGCAGTTATTTCACATTAACTATAAGAGTTTCACATTTAGAGTTTCACAGTTTCACAAAGGAATCGTTGGTGAATATAGAATCACTTATTGACTTATCTCTCGGTGGATTCCCTCGTTGTTGACTGTACGGGATTTCTCAATAATATCGTATCAAAAGGAAACCACTGCCATAGTTGAGTACGCAAATCCTTTTTATTCTTGCACTATTGAATCTGGTAATGATCTGGTCAACTAAAATAAGGATTATCTATAGTTAGCCTATTGCTCTGTTTACAATTGTTGTTACTTATGGGAAAATGATTCACAAGGTGAAATACACAACAAAGTAATCAGTTGTGCTACAGATTAAAAGAAATACAATAAGGTTGAGGACTTACCAACGTTGGCGGGTCAGTTAAAACAATTACATAAAGATATTAATCCCGAAAGTTCGTCTTACTTCAAACGAGTGTTACACTATACTGAATTAAAAGGGTAGAACGCTAAGAGATTAAGTTAATCTCTTGTCAATCAAATAATTGCTGAATACGCTGATTACTATGGAAACAGCTACAATAGTTATTGAAATTGGTCGCCACATTTCGATTCGTTGTATGGATCAGAAAATGTAGACAAACGATAAAGAACTTTGTACAGACATCAGTAGCACTGAAATGAGTGAGACAAATTTTAATTCGCCCAGCTGAATTAGCATCCATACTGGTGCTTGCTTTATGCCACAGCAGGGGCCGAAAACCCAATGAAGCATACACTGGACAATATTTATAGGATTCAAAATCTGAAAAAGCACTCCAAGGTAATGTTCTCCTAAGTTAAAGTGGCCTCTTTGATTTGATCTGAGTTATCGCGGTTGATGCTCAAGTTTAGTTAGCTAATAATTGCTTTCCAAGACCATCACGTTTCCATGCTTTGTCTTTTCTTCGGCCTTCTTTTGTCTCTTTTTGTTTTCTTCGGTTCATTGCGTCACTTCAAATTCAACATTCCTTGCAGTAAGAATTTGAGTTTATCCGTTGTTTGTTTGTCTCCCCTTCGTTTGTTCCACGAGATTTTCAATTATCTATTTTACAACGTTTCCTCCAAAAGTTAAAGTTCGTCATTTCCCCCCCTCTTCTATAACATTCATGCTCTCTTCTTTCTTGTTCTGCCCTCTTCGTCGCCTCCGCGACTTGGAGCTAACTTCCATTGGACTTGCTAAACTAACCTCATTTATTTCCTCACTCGGATTCAACCTCGAGTGTATTTCACATTGATTCGAACTTTTGATCTCCTTTTTCCGTCTTCCTTGTTTTTTTCTATCTACCTCCATTCGATCTACAAGTTTTTTGTTCCTCTCGCACTCGGCTTTTTCTTCTGCCGTTTTATCATCAGTAGTGTCCTTCAATTCTAAATTATTTTTGATTAAAGCCATCCTGTCAACTCGAGGAAGCGTTGTCGTAAGGTCAGGACGAATATCTATACCCAGTATTTCTGGTAACATGTTGACTTTTAACCAAGCAACTAATGGCGTACGCCCATGGACGTAATGAGTCCGTTTATGGTAAAACAACAACCCATCGACCTTAAGACATATAATGATTGAAAAGCATAAGGTAGAATCGATAACAAGGGTACTAGATGAATATATTAGGAGTATACTTTATTGCATTTGTTGCGCTTGACTTGCAGAATACTATTGCCATTATCATCACCATCATCATCACTACCATCACCATCACCAGCACCATCATCACCACTACCATCACCATCACCATGCTCATCACTACCATCACCAACACCATCATCACCACTACCATCACCAACGCCATGTTCATCACTACCATCACCAACACCATCATCACCACTACCATCACCAACACCATCACCAACACCAACACCATCATCGCCAACACCAACACCACCTTCATCACTACCATCATCATCACCATCACCTTCACCATCTTCATCACTACCATCACCAACACCAACACCAACACCATCACCACTACCATCACCATCACCATTATCGCCAACACCAACACCACCACCATTTTCATCGCTACCATCACCATCACCTTCACCATCTTCATCACTACCATCACCAACACCATCACCACTACAATCACCACCACCATCTTCATCACTACCATCACCAACACCACCACCATCTTTATCACTACCATCACCATCACCAACACCATCATCATCACTACCATCATTAACACCATCACCACCACTACCATCACCACCACTACCATCACCACCACTACCATCACCAACACAATCATCACCAACACCACCACCATCTTCATCACTACCATCACCAACACCATCATCACCACTACTACCAATACCAACACCATCACCACTACCATCACCATCACCTTAACCATGTTCATCACTACCATCACCAACACCACCACCAACGCCATCATCACCACTACCATCACCAACACCATCATCACCACTACCATCACCAACACCATCATCACCACTACTTGAAGTTATGACTGCTTTTTTGGAAGAAAAAATCCAGTAATAATCGACATGTGAGTCGAGTATTGTGTGCATAAAATAGTAAATGAAGTGGTAGTGAGTGTGAGCAGAGAAAGTAGGCCCACATCAGCAAATGCTGTCGAAAATAATCAGCCTGCTCTAACAAATCAAATTTTACGATTATTATGATTATGTACATACCTCTTGTGGTGAAGTTCCATCTAGAGCTGTTTTAATTTGCTCTGGTGTACAGGCGGTGAAACTGAGTTCTATGAATTTGTACTGTAGATTTAATCAAGTAAATATTAATGAAGGACTAAATAATGTTTCCGGAAAACTCCAGACCCGGTACATTTTCTCATGTTATGGCTTCCAACTATCTTATAACAGCATGCAGTTAGTACATTTTTGCTAAAAATCCAGTCTTGAAGTTATTCAGTTATATACTGTTATCGAGGTGTACATGAGATTTATCAACCTGAGGCGAAGCTGAGGGATAATATATCTCACATCCACCAAAGGTATGAGGTATATAACCACCTTATAGATAGATAGGTAGATAGATAGATAGATAGATAGATAGATAGATAGATAGATAGATAGATAGATAGATAGATAGATAGATAGATAGATAGATAGATAGATAGATAGATAGATAGATAGATAGATAGATAGATAGATAGATAACTTTATTTAATCTCGAAATGTATAATGAGCCAGAGACTCATGCTAAATACATTCGAGGAGCTTTATAAAATCTAATTAAAAATATATAAACTATAAATCACAATGCTGCGATGCTACATGATTGAAAAGCTAGATATATATACCACATAGACAGAAAGTGGATTCAAAAAATAATTATTTACAGCTCCTCCCCCCCCCCCCCCCCCCCCCCCCATCTTCTTCATATCATCATTGGGGAAGTTTCTTAAAATGGGGTTAATAACTAGATATCAACATGGACATTCCTTTGTTTATTTAAGTTGGGTGAAGATGAAGCATAAAGACTGCCAGTGAACAAAAGAAACTGACTCAATGATGATATAAGAAGTCATACACAACAAAACACATACAGGATTGGACGACGATCTTTGGTTCAACCCTTGCTCTTCTTTAAGCTTGGTGTGAAGCCAATAAAATCGAAACTCTGTCTAAAAATAAATACAAAAATTAATCAAGAAATAAAGCTCTAAAATTTAAGAGACATTGGAAAATTCAAGTGCAGTTCCTATTGTGTAAGATTGATACTATGATATTAAATAATCATGATTTTTTAAAGCTGTATGGAATACTAAGAATTGCACTAGTACATGTTTTTTCTTAGAGCGCATGCAGTAAAACCATGAAATAAAAACAAAGTTGATACTGACAAATAGTAGCTATTAAGTGACTAATAATTGCTATCACTCAACCAGAGCATTCATTATGCAAAGACAGATACACAAGAGACCATCTGTGTCTTTTGTTTAATAAATGTTCTGGTTGAGTGCTAGCAACTATTAGTCACTAAATAGCTATTATTTGTCAGTATCAACTTTGTTTTTATTTCATGGTTTCACTGCATGTGCTCTACTGTGTTTTCTTACCTCACTGTCATAAACAGGGTGCCCTCGCCAGCACATTATATCCAGAACATAGAAAGTACTGGATACTTCATTAAAAATGCAATCCAAAATTGTGTAATCTAAAATTTCCAAAGGACAGAAGAAAATGACTTTTTGATGCTTTTTGCAAATAGATGATTTTCAAAATACTCAAGCTCTTTTAGAAGGCAGAAAACGAGGTATTTTCGGTCAGCATAGGAAAGCCATAGAGTCGTAGGCAATCTCTAAACCTCTTCAAGAGAACATTTTGTCTGAAGTGAGCTATATCTCTTTAAAAAAAGCTAGAATCCTGCTTCTGAACTGCACGAACCTTGAGGTTTAATTATTCTCTTTTCTGAGAGAAGAGAAGGGAAGGAAAGAAAGAGGAGAAACCAGACAAAAACCCTCAAAGTACAGTTGTTTGCAGCTAACAGACTACCCACGCCCGCAAAACATGTTCTAACTGCGTGTCAAACATTTATGATTGGCCACCAAACATGTGACGTTTGGCACTTTGTTTGGCAACGTTTAAAAAGCAAACTAATGGAAACAGCGATCGAGGAGCGAAAACAAAAAGAAAGAAAAGTCATAAAGAGAGAAGGAGAATTTTTAAACCTGGAGTGAGATGCCCAAGTTTGCTAAAGTTTGAGGCAATTGAAATGGCTGCAAAGCATTCATTTAAAGAAATAAGTAGACAACTGAAAATTTATCCTTCAACTGTTGCAAAGTAAGTGCGATTGTATAAGGAAACTGGAAATGTTGAGCAACCAGTGAGAAATGATCACCAGAGAAGTGCAAGCAAGCTTTCATTCCAAGACTCTTTACTGCTAGAAACAATAGACCTTTCCTGAATTCGCTTGGATGAACACAAAACAACGGTTTGAATTTGAGGCTGAACTTGATTCCTTTATTCATCAAGTCCAACCTTGACTTGAAACCATTGTTTCATCATTAGTCAAGCGAATTCAGGAAAGTTCTATTGTGCAAACTAAAGGATCATCTTCGCTTTAGGAAATCTCAGAGGCGTTAAATATATTTGGTGACTGTGGCGAGGTTTCCAGCGCTACTGTGTCAAGACACGTTCGAAAAAATAACATTGCCTAACAAAGCACCAAACGTCACACATTTGGTGGCCAATCATAAACATTTGACGCACAGTTAGAACATGTTTCGTGGGCGCAGGTAGTTGGTTAGCTGCAAATGACTGTCAGGAGAGAACCATTAAGCAACTCCACTCACATGACACCCACCCTGAGAATCCAGTACTGATTGAGAGAGAGGTAATACATTAGTAGTGCACACCATTCATATTTCATACAGACATAACTGGCACATAATATCATGATATCATAGCTTCCTTGCCTCCAGGCTTTAAAGTATCAGGACTACCCCCAGGGAGACGAGATATAAATTGATTAACTCTGAATCCACTCTTGGTATAGGCTGAAGTATTTCCCTGAAAGAGGAATAAATATTTGTTTAATAACTTACTATTCATGCACAAGTAACCAAAGGAGGCTATCGAAAATGTGTCTTGGAATGACAGTGTGTTTGGAGTGCTCTGGGAAGGAGCAAATGAGCTTTCACCTTGTAACGGTAATTTCAAAATAAACTCATAGGATAGAAGACTAGCTAATAGTGAAGAATAGCTGGAAAGAGCATGAAGTGTGAAGTTTGAAGGAAATAAGTTTTATAACTCATATGAATTTTAAAACATCAAAAATTTTGAAATAATTTCAAGACATTTCCTGTTTCCAGCAAATGTTTTCTTACAAAATCATAATTTTCAAAAATCATATATTTGCAAGTTTTGAAACTATTTCCTTCAAAACTTCAAAGTTTTACTGATTTTAAACATCTTCTTTCCAGCAATCATGATAATTATTTTCCTGTTTTATTAGTTCAAAGATACCTGGTAAAAACTCATTTGTGCCTAAATTCCCCTCTATTTACAGATAGATTTTAGCTTTTCCCATATTGAATAAATAAAGGGACAATAAATGTAACAATAAGACTTAGTTACTTTTTTTTTTAAAGTAAGTGATTCTTAATTATAAAAAAATCACAAAAACTAGCAAATTTCTACTAACAGCAGATATTATTAGGACATTATTAGATTATTTATTATTTATACATTTCAGTACTCACATTTGAAGCAATTACAAGATTTCTTTTCCCATGTGGACAGACAACCATTAGCCATTCATTGGTCAGATCCTCTGGCACTTCAATCAGCCACTCAGAAAGCATTAACTATCACAAATAATAACAATAATAAATAAATAATAAATTTTATCTGTTAGAGCAGCAGGCTAATTATTCTGGCAGCTTTCGTTGATGTGGGCCTGCTTTCACTCACACTCACTACCACTACATTTACTATTATATGCACACAACCCTCGGCTCACATGTTGATTTTTACAGAGGGAGGAAAACTGGAAAACCCAGAGAAAAACCCTTGTGACACAGGAAAGAACAACACATTAAACAAACTCAATAGGCCCTTTGCAGTTAACGGTCACGTGTCTGTACTGGATTTTTAGCTACTTGTAAAGAACTAAATGAAAACATGTGTATCCAGTGTGTTATGAAATGCAGTTTTATTACAATCTCTCGAAACAGGCTGTAGAAAGTTTGTTTGCAGTCCAGTAAATTTCACCCATGGGAATAAATATGTTCATTCATTTGCTCTCAGTGAATTAATCAGCACGTGATTGCATAGCTGCAAAGGGCCTATTCACATGTGGTGACCACAGGGCTCGAACCAGCATCCCGACCCGTTGGACTCACAGCAGTGAAAAAAAAAAATTAAATAAATAAATAATAAATGGGATCTAGCAGTGGCATCTCTACAGAGTAGCTATTCATCCACTGAAATTCCAATGGGAATTAAGGAGTTGATTTTTGTAGATGACACATTAGCAGCGTACGCAACCCATGCCACCAAATTATTCGTGGTAAAGAAGAATATTTGATATTATTAGCTTTTATCCTTAGTGGATAGGAATCAAAGGTGGCATAGAGGAAGTACAATTGCCTTTCTCTTCTAGGGTCTGAGGAGTGTTTCTGGACTCGGCATTACATGTAAGTAGAGTTTGTTAAGTCTCTCTTTTGATTTGAGGGATGATAACTTTTTCCTGACTCTCTTTTTTCCCTCCCTCCACAAACCTAACAAGATAAATAAATTTCAAATTGATATGTGAATTAGCCATGCCTAATGAACTGATTAATACCCAGCAATAGAGTGTGTGCAACCATGTGCCTCGAAATCCCTCGAGATATGAATAACGATGAAACAGCCACCATCCTGGTTGATCTATCAAGAGAAGCTAATGAGGAATGCTTTGTTATCGTCAACCAAGATGGCGGCTATGACATAACATCCCAGGTTGAGCATCTTGATAAGATCATGGAAGATCTTGCAAGATCATGGAAGATCTGGCAAGATCTTGTATTAAGTTATTCAAGATCTTAGGTATTCAAGATCTTGGCAAGATCTTGGCAAGATCTTGTTAAGATCTTGTCAAGATCCTGATAAGTTCTTGGTATTTCTTAACAGAGGTTTTAAAATCATAAACTCATAAAATCTTGCCAAGATCATGTGATGATCTTAACAAGATCTTAATAAGATCTTTGTCAAGATCTTAGTATGATCTTATCAAGATCTTTCCAATATCTTGTAATTATCTTTGCAAGATCTTGTACAATAGTTTAAAAGATCTTATCAAATTCTTGTCAAGATCTTTACAAGATATTTTTAAGATCTTGTCAAGATCCTGATAAGATCTTGTATTTCTTAACAGAGTTTTTAAAATTATAAACTTATAAAATCTTGCCAAGATCATGCCATGATCTTAACATGATCTTAACAAGATCTTAATAAGATCTTTGTCAAGATCTTAGTATGATCTTATCAAGATCTTTCCAAATCTTGTAATTATCTTTGCAAGATCTTTCGTCATCAGAACTGACTTCATCACTTGGACTGGAGTCTGTAGAAGTCCCTGATTCAGTATCTGATTCACAACATTGGAAGGCAAAATGATTGCAAATATTGCTTCGGTGAAGTGAAGCAGTATCACAAACATACTCGTCAGAACTGCTTGAACTGCTCGGTTTGTTGTCATCTTCGTCGGAATTGCTTGAACTGCTTGGTTGGTTGCCTTTGTCGATATCCCTAACATCTTTTTCGGAATCCCTTTGACTGCTGGGTTCTTTTTCTTCAAAGACATCATGATTTTTTTGTCGGGGTAGGGTGAACTGATCAATTCTTTCTTTTTATGGCCATCACAAACATCTTCGTCTGAATTGCTTGAGCTGCTCAAGACATCACTTGAACAGCTCAGTTCTTTATCAGAAATATGCAAGTTCATGCTTTTTTGCCTAAGTAACTGTTTAATTAATTGCCCTATTTCACTATGACGTCACTGCTTGTTTATGTGGGGGATAGAATCACCAAATTCAATAGAAAATTCAACAAAATTTGCTCCTAGCAAAATAGTTTAATATAAAATGGCCTGGTTTTCAGATATAATATGTGTTAATATGCACTAAAAATATTCTGAGCATTTGCTGGTTATTCTACTTGTCTTCGTGGATTGATACGGGTTTTAGAACAATTTTCGGTGAATTTGCATTGATTTGACCCCGTCCGATGACCATGATCCTTTGCGTTTAAACCCAGGGGGGGGGGGGGGGGGGTACTCTTGCCAGTTTAGGGTACGGATGTGCCGCTGAGCCCTCTGAATCCTGACCCTCAGTTCCAGAGTAAAATCGCTGAAATTCATACCCTGTTCCAGAGCAAGATCGCTGAAAACCATAATAATTATTATATAATAATTATTATTCCCATTATTCCAGAGAGGAGAGAGCGTGATTTCGTATACCCTGTCCCAGAGCGAGCGCGATTTCATACACCCTGTTCCATACCCTGTTTGGCGGCACGTACGCGTACAGCGAAAATAGGGGAGTACCCCCCCCCCCCCCGGGCGTTTAAACAATAGATTGTTTTGATGTGACGTTATAGTGAAATAGGGCAATTCAAACTGTTCATTTCTCTGCCTTTCATATTTTTGAATAATAAAAAATCACGAACTTTACTCTCGATTCTCCACTATTTATGTAATCGTTGGTCAGTGTTAGGCATTTCCCGCGCACATCCCAATCGCAGGAAACATTTTGTACAATTTCTCGTGTGTGAGCCAATCAGAAAAGGGCATCAAATAACAAGAAAAATTTCATTGGTCTACAGGGTCACGTGTATTTTTCAAAGATTAAGAGTCCTCACGTGCTTGTTGTATTTCAAATAGTTTCAAGCGTCAAAGAAGGTTAACGGAAAAAAAAACGGAAAACTATCTCGCTACTATGACTTCAAGAACAGTTATAAACGAACAAAGGTAAGTTTTGTCTTCCCATTATTCCAAAATATAGTTGATACAACTTTTACGATTTAAAAAAGCGATATATTGATCTCTATGAGAATAACGCACAAACTTTGAAATTTAGACTTTGATCTTCCCTTCGAGAACGCCGCGCTTATTCTTTCAAAAATGTTGGACCGTATAGTGTGATCGTCCCTTCGATATGCCACGCTATTAAAGTTCTATCAAAGGTGTTGGATCTGATCTTCTCTTCGAGAATGCCGTGCTAACTTAGAGTTCTTACAAAAGTGTTGGATCGCATAGTGATCTTCTCTTCGAGAATGCCGCGCTAACATGGAATTCTTTCAAAAGTGCTCAATCGTACGGTGATCTTCTCTTCGAGAATGCCGCGCTAAATTCAAAAGCTTAGAATTCTTTCAAAAGTGTTCAATCGTACGGTGATCTTCTCTTCGAGAATGCCGCGCTAAATTCAAAAGCTTGGAATTCTTTCAAAAGTGCTCAATTGTACGGTGATCTTCTCTTCGAGAATGCCGCGCTAAATTCAAAAGCTTGGAATTCTTTCAAAAGTGCTCAATCGTACGGTGATCTTCTCTTCGAGAATGCTGCGCTAACTTAGAATTCTTTCAAAGGTGTTGGATCGACCTGATCTTCTCTTCGAGAATGCCGTACTAATTTAGAATTCTTTAAAAAGTGTTGGATCGTATAATGATCTTCTCTTCGAGAATGCCGCGCTTATTCTTTCAAAAGTGTTGGACCGCATAGTGTGATCGTCCCTTCGATATGCCGCTCTAACTTTCAAAAGTGTTGGATCGTATAATGATCTTCTCTTCGAGAATGCCGCGCTAACTTGGAATTCTTTTAAAGTGTTGGATCGTATAGTGATCTTCTCTTCGAGATGCCACTTAGATTTTTTTTCTTCAAAATACGTGTTGGATCTGAATTTCTCTTGGAGAATGCCGCGCTAAATTTCAAAAACCCTGATTAATCAGTACTTGATGGCCAAACTTTACTTTCACTGGTTTGAGATTTAACGAGTTATTAGAAAATATAAGCTATTTTGTGATTTGATAAAAAAAACCTAGCCTTAACATACTTGAGCAGATAAAAATGTAAATTTGTATCAGCGCAATATAAGTGTACTTTAGTTAAGGTTACTGGAGACCTTCAGGGGTATATTTGTCTTAAACTCTCTCTACGCAACACGTTCAACAAGACCCCCTAATACTATGTATCGTTTAAAAGGTCGTTTTGTGATTTTCTAATTTGAAACAATGCTGGAGCCTTAAACACAAATCGGGCACGTTTCGTAGAGGTGAATTAATGGCATTAGCGTTAGCGTGTATAGCCAAAAGAACCTCACTATGTTAATAAGCAAAAGATAATATACAAAAGGGTATGAGCGATTTTTGATATTTTTCGTCTTTTATGCAGTAAAACATTAACCGGCATTGAAATTTTTCGACTTTCCAACTTTAAGATTCGATAACTTTTTAAAGAAGCAAAATATCAAAAATCGCACACACCCTTTTGTAGTTTATCTTTTGCTTATTCACATGGTGAAACTCTTTTGGCTATATGCTCCAAATCAATGTCCAATAGTTCACCTCTATTGAACGTGCCCGATTTGTGTTTAAGGCTCCAGCATTGTTTCAAATTAAAAATTCTTTTTTAAATAATATCATTTTCTGAATCATTAGTATATGACCTTTAAAACGATATATAGTTTTATGGGGTTTTATTTAAAGTGTTGCGTAGAGAGTCTTAAATGAAACATATCCCTGAAGGTCTCCAGTAACCTTAATAATATTTCCATGGCTTTGAAATACAGGCTGACTCAGATCAATCTAAGAATTCGAAAATGAAGCATTCGCTTCAATTTTTCTAAGGCAATAATGTAATTCTTAAGAAATTATTTCCTTTCACAATATTGATACATGAATAAGGTTTATGTAACTCAAAAATAAAATTAAAAAATATTTTTCTGAAATAGAACCTAATCATTCAGAAAACAAACTAATTTTCTTTTTTTTCTGTTTTAGAGGTCACCTGCATGCCAATTATGGCAGAGACAAAGTTCAGAGAAGCAACAAATTGTAAATTGTCAGGAAATTGTCAGGGAAAATGAGTACACTAACAATTATTCAGGGTGTTCTATTCAATTTTGTGCTATATCCACTCAATTCCTCAATTATGAAATGAAAGAGTTAGTTACTAGTTAATTTTTCACTATCAAATGAGAAGGTCACTTCTATTAACTATTTCAATAGTCATTGTCGTAACAAATCTTTATAAACTGTACTGTATCTGTCATTATACAGTTATGATAAATTTGATCATAGTTTTAATAACAAATTAAAATTAGAATCAAAATGGTGGTAACCATGCTTTAATCAAGATTCTCATTTTGCATTTTCGACTTTTCATTTCTTGTTTGTTTAGCTCAATATGACTCACACATTCAAAGTGTTTAGAACATTTCTTCTTCCTGTGTTTAAAACATTTAAGCAATGTGTATGAAATATTGTTGAACATAGAATATTGTCAGTAGAGATTTGCATGAAATTTAAGTTTAATCTAAGATAGCTTTTAAATTTTCATGTACTTTATCAGGATTTGATACATTTGTTTTCAATAAAGTTTACATAATTATAATAAAGCCTTACAAGTTTCATCATTATCTGAAATCAGAAATCATGTTTGCAAGCCATTAGAACTTGTTATAACCTCCTGCAGAAGACCCTGAAAGATCTTTAAAATATCCTGTATATCCTGAAAAGAGCCTGTAACATCTAGGCATGGCTATGAAAAAAGACTTTGTTCAAGATCCTGTAAGATCTTGCCATGGCCATAAAAGATCTTGTCCAAGATCTTATAAGATCTTGCCATGATTAAATAAGATCTTGCCATAACAATGAAAGATCTTGTCCAACTTCCTGTAAGATCTTGCCATGATCATGACAGATCTTACTAGGACTATGAAAGATCATGTAAGATATTGCCAAGATCATGTAAGATCTTATCAAAAGCATGAAAGATCATGCCAAGATAATAAATAAACTTGCCAAGTTCATGCATAAACTTGCCAAGATCATGTAAGATCAGGCCTGATCTTGCATGATCTTGGACAAGATCATGTAAGATCAGGCCTGATCTTACATGATCTTGGCAAGTTTATGCATGAACTTGGCAAGTTTATTCATTATCTTGGCATGATCTTGGACAAGATCTTGTAAGATCCTATTTAAGATCTTGCAAGATTCTTATAAGATCTTAACAAGATCTTAGCAAGATGTTCAACCTGGGATGCACAAGCTCTATAGGCACGTATAGTTAGCTTAATCCTCTTCTAGTGAGCCAATATTATATGTGCCATTTACCCCCTCCCCCAGGGGGAGAGACACTAGGGATAAGTTATTGTATCTCATACATTTATAGAACAAAATGAATGACACATTTAATCCTACCTGGTGTGCATAGGGATTGAATCTTTTTCTTTTTTCTTTATAATCCATGGATTCCATTTCCTATTAATAACAGAAAACGTGGGTATATAAAAACATGTCGAAAGGCTATTGTTTTCTTCTGCTTTCTGATTGGCTCCACTAGACTCAAAGTTGGAATGTATTGTTTTTATTCTACAATTTGATTGGTTCTTGCTGTCTAAGTGGCCCCAGTTATAGTAGTTACGCTGTAACCCTCAACCCTCGAAAGCAAATTACCTCATTTCCATTATCATCCTCTAGATCTTCTTTACTCAAAACACCATCGGCTAGCTTTCTTGAATAATTTGCAACATCAAGTCTTTTCCTAGAAATAAAGTCATAATAGCAGCACAGTTTAAGCATTTTATATTCTCCATGTTAGAACCTGTTATTTTTCTAACTGCCTTATAATTTGTAAGAACATCAGTCTACAAAAAATCTACAAAGCTTTTCGCTGTTGTATCACATCGTGGGACAATCACAACAGCTAGAGCTAGGCTCCAAACTAGGTGAAAGCCCAAAGATCGAATTAGGATTTAGAAGTTGATTTTTGAGGAGGGAGGAAAACCGGAGAACCCGGAGAAAAACCCTTGAAGCACAGGAGAGAACCAACAAACAACTCTACTCAATACGACACCGAGATCGGCAGGACTCGAACTCGGGCCGCATTGGTGAGAGGCGGCGCATTAGCAGGGCACACCACCAGTGCTTCCCTGTCTGTCGTGAGGGAAGTCCAAGTTTACATCCTGGCCTGATCAACACTCAGGGTCTTAAAATAATTGAGAAGGCCTTGGCTTGGATGTCCTGATCATTAATGGCATTTCCAACCCTAATCAACTAGAGACATTAAAGGAGGACTGCTAGTTTATCAGTTGAATTACTGTCAAGTGCCATCCTTAATTCTAAACAACGTTGAATTATATGATAGATGTGTTATATATTATATTTGAGAGGGAGGGGTGGGTGGGAGGGTGTATGGACAAGCTAAACAGTAAATCTGAAAATTTGCCATTCATTTTAGGGAATGTATTGAATTATAAATAGAAGTAGAGTGTTGGTGGTGGTGGTGATATTGGTGGTGTTGGGTGTGGGGGGGGGGGGGGGGGAGTTGGGGGTGGGTTGGTGGTCATCCTGCGAATAACTTTTTGTCATACTTCTCATACGCAAACCGAGTCTTAGAAGTAGAAATTTTAAGAATGAAAAATTTGAATTTCTTAACCTTTTTTGCCGTTCAAGCATTCGATTTCTTCTAGTTGTTTGATCAGGAACATTAGAAGGCTTTTCTTTGTACTGGGTTAGTCTAAGTAAGAAGAAAATAAAAGAAAGATCTTTTTAGACAAGAGGCAAAGAATCATCTCTGACAAAGGTCAAAAGTTTTAAAAAATTTTCCAACCACAAACCTTGGATGAGGCGCTGCAGTATCATTAGGATCCGAAGAAACCGAAAAGGCTGACGAAAAATTGTCTAAAAGTGACTCCATATCTTGAAGATGTTAAATAATAATAATAATAATTTGTATAACTTGTGACTTTTTTTGTAGTTGACAACTAGAATGTCGTTCAAAAAACGTTAAAAACATTATTCGACTTTCGGCTCAACTTGCAAGCGGTGAATATGTTGAAAAATGCGCGTAAGCTACACAACAGGAAGCCCATTAAATCCAACATTTTGTACTAAAAATATTCAAGAAATCGCTTTTGAAATATATTTTCTATTCAAAAAAGAAAACAAAAATACTTTGGAGTGAAATTTGGTATTTTTGTATTACTGTCTTGTTGGGAAGTTTTTGGTTATTTCGCAATAGGTTTACCACAGGAAGCCCAAGCAAGATACTCTTGTAAAAAAAAAGCGTGTGCATCGATAATAGCTGCAAATCCCGTACAAAGAAAAAAGACAGCAGCAAGGATACAAAATTTGTACGCTAAATGCAAAAATTACCTAAGAAATTCAAATACTTTTCTTTGTATAAGTTTGCTTGGGCTTCCTGTGGGTAACTAGGAACGCCTGGTAGCTTTTGCATTCCATGTGCAGCGAAGATTCAAAATGGCTTCTGCAAGTAGAAGTAGGCCGAATATTCTCATTACTGGAACACCGGGAACTGGAAAAAGCGTTATTGGTACAGAGCTAGCGAAGCGGACGGGACTGAACTATATCGACATCGGCGAATTAGCGAAGGAGAATGATTTGTATGAAGGATGGGATGACGAGTTGGATTGTCATATTCTGAATGAAGATAAGGTAGCTAAAAATTATTTTATCGTTATCCTGAAACAGACTCTAGGCTGATCTAAACCAGGGTACGGGTAACTCACAGATGGAATTGGAATTTAGCATATTAGGTTTTGTGGAGGGATAACCGCAAAACCCGCAGTAACACCTTGAAATCAAGGGAGACACCTAACAAACTCTGCTCGTATACATGTGATGGCGAGTCCAGGAATCCATTCCAACACCCCAGAGGTGCACTACTGTTACGACAACATTGACTCCCTAAAGTAGTGACAAAATTGTCCTCGTTCTATACATTCTGCCTTGTTAAGATATTTCTCTGTCCTACAGGAAACTTAATTATATTTTGGAGGATAATTTTACTTAATTATAAAATCAGAATAAGCTAATTAAGAGCGTATGTCTGTAAGCGTCGAGAATCTTAAATCAGTTTCAAAAAATCGAATTTCTTTTTATTGTACCAAAACAACCCTTTGGGTAAGTTGTTTTAGGAAATAATATCAAAATGTCCCAGCGCGCTTTTATTTTTGAGAAAATTGCAAAAGTTTGAAAAATCGATTAAAATGGGTAATTTTCCTAATTAATATGCAAAAATCGATGGCCATCTTTAAAGAGCTCTCAATAGATCATAAAGAATCCAAATGAATTCATATTTCCCAGGTAGTTAGATCAACTCTATATCTTTAAGAATGGTTCAAGAATTTGTAATAAATTGCTTTTTAAATACGAGAAGTCGGCCTTCTAAAACATGTTGTGTTTTTATGATCGAGCGGCAGTCAAATTATAGGTGAAATTCAGCCTCCAATATCGCTGCTGGTACCTAATAAATCGAAAGAACACTTGCACAGCACGAAAGTACACATATTCTAGTTTACTTGTGCCAAGTTTTAGCTCCGACTATTAAAATGCCACCGCGTGAAGGAATTTCAACTTGTAGCGTTCAAACACGCTATACGGCTGATCAATTACACGGGTTGTTTATCAATATAACACTAAATCGACTCAATATTTCTCTTTTTTAAAATTTTTGTATTAAGATGGTTTGCCAA
Source organism: Actinia tenebrosa (assembly GCF_029948245.1). Taxonomy (NCBI): domain Eukaryota; kingdom Metazoa; phylum Cnidaria; class Anthozoa; order Actiniaria; family Actiniidae; genus Actinia; species Actinia tenebrosa. Next base: position 4,680,540 of record NW_028292582.1, on the reverse strand, counting down.
GAGTATAAAAAGCATAACTAGAGAGTAAATACTCTTCAATCAAGTGGTCCTCTGTGTTAATCCACGATAATCGAGCACAGCTTGAGCTTAAAACCATGTCACACAATCTGGGGTCAGGACAAATGCACCCCGTTGTCGGTGGCTTTAGCTAGATTTCTTCTCCAATGCAAAAGATTTATCTCCTACTCTGAGATACCAAATGCTCTATGAACTTAGCCGGTTTTTAAACTATTGAAACGGTTTTTGATGAATTATTACCATGACTGTCTTGAGACTTGCATGTAAACATTTAACGTCCTAGCGAGCTGTCAATGGCACTCTAAATAAACACATGAATTCTACCAAATCCCCCGGGGGGGGGGGGGTACTTTGCCAGAATTTGGGTAGGGGTGTTCCCCTGGGATTCTGAAAGGAGTACCCTGTTTATGACAAAAAAACTCAAATTTGTAGACCCTGTTTATGACAAAAGATATAATTTATTGCACTGAGTTCCTGTTTCAATTATCATGTCCTCTCGCGTATCGTTTTTTTACGAACTCAAATTTGTAGACCCTGTTTATGACAAAAGATATAATTTACTGCACTGAGTTCCTGTTTCAATTATCATGTCATCTCGCGTATCGTTTTTTTACGGCCATAATAACCAGTTTCGGTCAATACGAAAGTAGAAACCCTGAATATGACAGGAAGCTCAGGGAGAACTTGGAACTTAAATGAAATTGCATACCCTGCTTATGACAAGAAGATCGAAAAACCATACCCGGATCATTATCGTAACTTACCAGTTACCAAACCACCAAACTTTGATTACTTGGTCTGAACAGATATTGCAAGTTTCTTTAACTCCATATATCATTAAGCATTTTCCCTGTTTTAACGGATGGCAAGACTGTGGAGTGACAATCGGAGCATGCTTTGTCACTACAAGTTGAATTAATTTTCCCAAAAAAGTTAATCATTATCTATTTGAAAACTTTAGTCAAGCCCATCCATTATTTTCCTTAAAATGTTGAGACTTCGTTAATGATTTTTTACTATTCCAATTAGAATTGCAATACTAGCCTTTTTGTGATTGAGCAATTATTCAAGGACTCTTTTTTATTTAAAACAACTCTCTTTTATCTAATAACTTGAAATACCACTCGAGAGCTGGAGGACACTACATGATGAATATGGCTCTTTTCGTATTCTTTAGCTTTAGGAGTGTTTTAAAAGAAATCTAAGCCTGTTATTTGATTTACATATTACATTTTGACGAGCAAAGAAGTATAATATTTTTGAATTATTTTGTACAAAAGTGGAAATTGACGTCATTTATTCATTCGTTCATTATTTTTTCTTTCATTCTTTCTTTCCAGTCTTTCCGGTTGTTTTTTCTTTCTTTATCTCTTTCTTTCTCTCTTTCTTTTTCTTTTTCTCTTCTCTTCTCTTCTCTTCTCTTCTCTTCTCTTCTTTTTATATTGAACAACGACAATTAGAGTGCTGGATCTAGAACATCTACAAACTTGGCTCCAAGTTGCTTAAGAGCCTTACAAGAATACATGGATGTGTTTGACTGTAAGCTATGATGAAACTCATTGTTGACAGGTACAATTATTAAACACGTCTTTCAGTAGTTCCAAATAAGGGGCTTTGCGACGAATCGGAGGTTTAGGGACTTGAAGGCCAAGATTTTCACATATGAGCTGCAACATTCCAACTTTTAGATTTTTTTAAGGTATTATCTTCAGTCATGGCACAAACGTTCTAATGATCGAAGACAATAGGATGCTGCAGATGGATGGATTCTATTGCTTTATCTGTGGCAGCTGCAAAACGCTCTTCCTCCTCGACAGCATGAAGGTCAAGCTCTGATGGTGTTTGCTTTCGGATCTTGGCCACAAGGCGTGAAAAATAGGAGGCGATTTGCTGAGTACTCAAAAACTCTGGAACTTCGAAGAGTCTCTCTCCATCTTGACCACGCGCACGCCTCATCTCCACAGCAACAGCTTCAGCATTAGCTTTCCTCCCAGTCGACAGACCAATTTGGAATTTTGCGGAAAGATACGATTTTTGGTTTTTGTTAAAGCGGTACGCCTTTTTCGTTGCTCTGAGAGCCCAGGCTTGACTAACAGGGGTGACGCTTGTTTTCCCCCCTTGAACTGGAGCTGCTTGGAGAGTTGGTATTACTCTAACACCCTCTTCTAGCTCGCACTTGTATCCCATCTTTGCGAGATCCATAAGGGAGTGCTTCTCGAGGGCCCTAGTACATTTTTCGGAAGTCAGAACGTTTCTAAATTCCCGACCTTTTGAAAAACACGAATGCAACCATCATGTGGGCAAGAGAAGAGTGCTTGGGAGGTATAGTCTGTGCTCATATCTTTCGGCTCAACATTCTGCTCAGCGGGTTCGGTTAGCGTCTCCGATTGGGTCTTGCGAGTGGCTTGGGGAGTAAAATATTTGAATTCTCCTGGTGAGAAAGACGAGCTAAGCCATTTATGATTGGCCTCCGAAAGAAAAGGGTAAAAAATTAAGTGGCAGAAAATGGCAAGAAATCTAACTCAGTAATCCATTTACCTGTAGTCGAGGGCTTTTCAATTCTGAGGACTTTCCCAGTGCCTATGCCATAAGCACGCCATACTTTAATTTTCTCTCCCGACACAAACTCAAAATTGTTAAGCTTACTTATGCTTGGGATCTTTTGTGTGGTCTCTTGAGAGTTAGCAATGGATTGCAGTGAAACGACTCGAACACCCTTTACTCCCCCATTGGAAAGGATGGCACTCTCTTGTTGTTTGGCGGTAACAACATCATTTCCCTCATTAATATACATGCGATGTGTGATTTGCATGTTGCTGCCAACCTATCTGCCGCTCCTTTACCTCCCTGAGGATCACTGAAATCAAGACGGGCTATTTTTACTCCAGTAGATCGTGATATTTCTGGACATGAAAGGATCGTTGTGGCCGAATGATAACACCCAGCGTTGTCTTGACGGAGGTATGCCTTACTGATTTCAGGGTGTTCTTGCTTCAAGGTTCGAAGCACATCCTGCATTATAGAAACAACAGCTGGGCTATCTTGGCTGCACGATTGAATCACATGAACGAATCCCTGCCACTGTAGCTTGTCATCAAGTCGCCGGTACACAACAGAGATGTGCCAAGAGATACCACGCTTACCGGTAAAAGGCAGGCAACGATGAAAAATTAATAAAACGCAGACTATATTACCTGCACGAGCCAACAATAACATCATTTCATTATGCAGGGACGAATCTTCACTAATGCCAAATATTTCCAGATGCCTGGAAATGTCTTTTTGACAGCCAGATATAGCAACAGAGTGCACTTGATCTGGATAATCTGTACTGGTCCCGCAAGGACTATATCCAATAAGAGCCGAAAATCCACAGAGCGCCATCGTACCTAAACAACCCAAAAGCGGGCTTACCAAGCTAATATTAGCGCGTTGTATTAAACGCTTATAGATAACGATTAATTTTTTTGGGAAAATTAATTCAACTTGTAGTGACAAAGCATGCTCCGATTGTCACTCCACAGTCTTGCCATCCGTTAAAACAGGGAAAATGCTTAATGATATATGGAGTTAAAGAAACTTGCAATATCTGTTCAGACCAAGTAATCAAAGTTTGGTGGTTTGGTAACTGGTAAGTTACGATAATGATCCGGGTATGGTTTTTCGATCTTCTTGTCATAAGCAGGGTATGCAATTTCATTTAAGTTCCAAGTTCTCCCTGAGCTTCCTGTCATATTCAGGGTTTCTACTTTCGTATTGACCGAAACTGGTTATTATGGCCGTAAAAAAACGATACGCGAGATGACATGATAATTGAAACAGGAACTCAGTGCAATAAATTATATCTTTTGTCATAAACAGGGTCTACAAATTTGAGTTTTTTTGTCATAAACAGGGTACTCCTTTCAGAATCCCAGGGGAACACCCCTACCCAAATTCTGGCAAAGTACCCCCCCCCCCGGGGGATTTGGTAGAATTCATGTGTTTATTTAGAGTGCCATTGACAGCTCGCTAGGACGTTAAATGTTTACATGCAAGTCTCAAGACAGTCATGGTAATAATTCATCAAAAACTGTTTCAATAGTTTAAAAACCGGCTAAGTTCATAGAGCATTTGGTATCTCAGAGTAGGAGATAAATCTTTTGCATTGGAGAAGAAATCTAGCTAAAGCCACCGACAACGGGGTGCATTTGTCCTGACCCCAGATTGTGTGACATGGTTTTAAGCTCAAGCTGTGCTCGATTATCGTGGATTAACACAGAGGACCACTTGATTGAAGAGTATTTACTCTCTAGTTATGCTTTTTATACTCTTGGCAAACCATCTTAATACAAAAATTTTAAAAAAGAGAAATATTGAGTCGATTTAGTGTTATATTGATAAACAACCCGTGTAATTGATCAGCCGTATAGCGTGTTTGAACGCTACAAGTTGAAATTCCTTCACGCGGTGGCATTTTAATAGTCGGAGCTAAAACTTGGCACAAGTAAACTAGAATATGTGTACTTTCGTGCTGTGCAAGTGTTCTTTCGATTTATTAGGTACCAGCAGCGATATTGGAGGCTGAATTTCACCTATAATTTGACTGCCGCTCAATCATAAAAACACAACATGTTTTAGAAGGCCGATTTCTCGTATTTAAAAAGCAATTTATCACAAATTCTTGAACCATTCTTAAAGATATAGAGTTGATCTAACTACCTGGGAAATATGAATTCATTTGGATTCTTTATGATCTATTGAGAGCTCTTTAAAGATGGCCATCGATTTTTGCATATTAATTAGGAAAATTACCCATTTTAATCGATTTTTCAAACTTTTGCAATTTTCTCAAAAATAAAAGCGCGCTGGGACATTTTGATATTATTTCCTAAAACAACTTACCCAAAGGGTTGTTTTGGTACAATAAAAAGAAATTCGATTTTTTGAAACTGATTTAAGATTCTCGACGCTTACAGACATACGCTCTTAACAACATTATGTCTTGGTGCGTAATTCGATCCTTCTGTTATCAAAGTTCTAGTTTTCAAACATTATTCTATTTTTTAGGTTATAGACGAGTTAGAGGACCAGATGAGTGATGGAGGAAACATTATTGATTATCATGGTTGTGAATTCTTCCCTGAACGATGGTTTGATATAGTATTTGTACTCAGAACAGACAACACAATATTGTACGACAGACTAGAACAAAGGTATTGTTATTGCTCATATGGGATACCTGTGGTAGACTACATAACCCTACCCTTACACCCCCATCCCCCCCAAAAAGTTTAAAGATTCAAGCAGTTGAATGCAGAGGTCAATGTCTTTGTTGTCATAGAAATTGGGTGTACACTGGAATAGTTCTACCATGGGTGTAATTTTCCCATTTCAGACCACATGTCATTCATTCCCTAGAGTATTATTTCTTTGTTAAATGGTTGCACATGAGAAGACACACAATGATGCAAACCTCAAACAAAGAATCTTATTGGCATGGGAATGACACATAGTCTGAAATGGGAAAACATTACTCCCAAGGTAAAGAGGTATATATAAAAAAATGCATTAATCCATTTAGGGAGGGGAGGGAGGGTGATTTGTCCCAATTCAATGAAAAATCAAGAAAATGCCTGTAAAAAAATTTTTCAAATCGACTGGAAAATTTAAAAAAATCTTTAAGATCAAATTTAATCTTTTGTCTATCTTGCAGAGGATATGCAGGAAAAAAGTTATCCAATAACATTGACTGTGAAATTTTTCAAACCATTCTGGAAGAAGCGAGAGAAAGCTACAGCAAGGAAATTGTTCATGAACTTCCAAGTAATACTCCAGAGGATATGGAACGCAATCTTGAACAAATACAGCTGTGGTTGCAACAGTGGAGAAGCTAACTGTTTGAAACTGAGGTTTGAAAAAGACTGCTGAATTTGTCCAGACCTGTAAAGTATTGGTACCACAGAGGTGTATAGATGGCACAGTGGGGTTGACAGATCATGACATTCTCTTTTCCTCCTGATGACTTTCTCCTTCAGTGTTCTTACAATAGAGTACCGAAGTGTGACGTCATGGAAAACCAAATTTTGCTTTTGATGATTTTTGATCCTCGATTTCAAGAGAACATCAAGGAAGACGTTAACAAGCCAAATTTCAAGAATATAGGTTAAAAAGCCACCTAGATATGGCAGTTTGAATATATAATTTCCCCATACAAATCACTCTATTTCAGCAATGATCCAGGGTTAAAATACAGTGATTTGTATGGAGAAATTATATAATTATTCAAATGACTATATCTTCGTCAAATTTGCTTGTGAACATCTTTCTTGATGTCCTATCAAAATCCAGGATCAACATTATATGATACAGTGAAAATAATATTTTGTGATGTCATCACTTCAGTACTCTATTACATTATGAATGTATAGTCAGATACCAAGAGGTAAGGTACTCAGGTGAAGCTGCAAGGGAGGGTACCCACCCCTTCTGACCATGTACTAGAACTTTAAAGTACCACAGATAAACAAAAAAATTATAAGTTTATAAAACTATTATGTTGGTTAGTTTGTTTTTGTTATTGCAAGATGTTTCCACAGCCCTTCTGACTGTGCTAGAACTTTGAAGCACTACAAATAAACAAAAAAGTTATAAATTTATAAAACTGTTATGTTGGTTAGTTTGGTTTGATTATTGCAACATGTTTATGTTCAAGTGGTAATGTTGGTTCTGCTTATTCCTGTACATTTAATATTGTCTCAAAATTTTGTGGAAAGCATTTTATTTGCTAGAATGATTTCACTTGGCTTATGAAACAAAGTTGTATAATAGGTTTGCATGATGGCATCATTGACCTCTACCACCAGAATCCAACTTTCTTTTGTCAAGTTACTTAGCACCAATCAAGTTACTATTCTTATGAGGGAATACAAATTTAAATAAGAAAGAAAATTTGCAAAAATGATGTTTATGGTAGTGCAAGTCAAATGACACCATCATGCAAGCCTACTACTTTGTATCAAGCCAAGTAAAATCACTTTATTCATACTTTCCCAAAACTTTACTGGTTTGTCCTGTCAATATTTATCCCACAGGGAGCCCAATTTAGATAAAAGTAATAGGTGAAAATAAAATCAGAGAAATTAAATAATTATTTTTTTAAATTCGAGGTCAAGATAATGTCCTCCATAATACAAAAGAGTAAAAAGTCAATAAAAAATGTGCTAGAACTTTTTTTTGCTCATGCCTTTGTTTTCTATATAATTCCCCTATGGTATCTAATGTTGTCCATATGTATAAATACTCTTACCATCTCTGATTTTATTTTCACTTTTATCTAAATTGGACTCCCTATGATATCACATTTCTTTTCATTTTCCCAATGGAAGTTCCATGTTCTCCGTGTGAGGGATGGTTTTCACTTGCAAAGTGATCACAAGCATAAATAAAGATTTTTTTAAGTGTTTTAAATTGAAGAAAAAATTTAAAAAGAGAGAAAAAAGTATTTTAAATTTTTTTCAAGACCTTGAACGAACTTGTCATGATGAATGTACTGTATTGACAGTATCTACAGAAAATCAACCTACGTCCCTCCGATGTTGGTTAGAAATGATGAGTGTGGAGAGACGGGGCTGCCATTTAAAGTGGTCATCTGAGCCACTTGAAAGTCTAACCATTTGCATTTACCCTTCTCAAATTTATCTTGAAAGTGAAGCTAACATGAAAATACAAAAGTAATGCCTTGCTTCAGTGATAATTATTTTATTTTATTTTTTAAAATCTAAAAAAAAACCTATGCACCTTTTAGGAGCATAACAAATTCTTTATTACATAAATATTTTGATTAAAGCAAGTGGTTTAAAATACTTTACCTAAGTAAGCATTCTATAACTATATTTATGTACAGGAATGAGCTTGCAATGTTACAAAAGTAAATAATTGTGTAGAAAACTGATGTAATAAACACACCTTGATTTGTACATGTTCCATTTCTGTTTAAAAAAAGCTAAAGTTTGTAAATTGTTAAGGTATGCCTTTCATTGAAGACCCTAAATATACCAGTTTCGAATTCCAAATTACTGCTGTGTTCCTTGATTACAAACTCATTTGCACAGGGTTAGCCTTGTACCAGTGTTTAAATATTCACAAATACCAACAGAAAAGTAAAGAATGCACAACTTCAACAATACAAACATTTTGAAACTCGACGGACCTTGACTGGAATACATGAATATTCTGCACAAACTCAAGGCTAACCCTGTGCAAATCAGTCTGTAATCAAGAAACACAGCAGTAATTTGGAATTCGAAACGGGTCTATTAGTCAGGAAAGAAGGGTGTAGTCACTCCTCCAAAAGGGTGTAAGCTTTTTTAGTTGCCAGAAATCCATCATTATATTTTAAAATTCTTAAATAGAATACTTATTACATAATTTTATGACATCTTATTGTAAAATACCTTGCATTATTGTTACCCTTCATTTCTTAAAATCCAGTAAAATTTTTGATTTTTCTGTCATGTCAATGAAGGGAGCAGGGCTTAAACAAATGACAAATGACAAGTGGTGATGAAATGGAATGAACAGGCAGGATTGGCAAAGCTCCACCCCCTCCATTGATTAACAGAACAAGTAAATCCCAGATTCAACTATTTTAAAAAGAAAGGCTTTTCCAACGAAGAAGACATTGCAGTATTATTATTTCTAAAATAAGCAATTTATGCACTTGTACCAAATTTACAGCTATTTTTAAAAAGGTTGGTTACAGCCATATGTGGTACTGCCAATGCCCTGGACTTAAGTGACTCTATTTCTCCAGTGTCGAAGATAGTCTAAAGCATTGATCCACCTGCGTATGAAAGGAAACTTGGTGACTTATGGCTAATTCAAGTCAAGTATGACCAGTATCTCTCATGTTTTGCTTGCAGGTCTAGGTGCCAACTACGCTCAAAACTCTGGCGATTCAAATTCTTTTAACTTAAAAATAAAGAATTTCAAGATAATTCTCAGCAGCGGTTGGGAAGTGAACTCTTTTGGATAGTATTTCACAATCATTCCTGAAAGCAGGTTCAAAATCTAATTTTTTACTGAATTTTTTTTTGGATATCGGAGTCAGTTGATTGGAGATTTGAACTCTCAGAATTACTGGTCACATTTGACATGGATTAGCTATTAAAAATATTTTACTAGGGTTCGTGCTGATGTAAGCACTTAAAATTCAAGGACTATTCAAGGAGTATACAAGGACCCAAAAATGAATTTTCAAGGAGTGTGTTCAGCTAACTATGCCAAGGCTTTACACGGTGGTTGCACATGGCGACTTTCAGATTTTCTGATCTTTCTGACTAGATCTATTTCAGAACCATGCAAGTAACGATCAAAGCAAAAATTCAAGGAGTTTTCAAGGAGTTTAAGGAGTAGCACGAACCATGTTTTACACTCATTTTCATGATCCATCATCAACACATTTCAAGATGCCTTGGCCAGTACCTTATTTTTTCTTCTTCGTCATGAGCCATCAATTCATAAACTCTTCCAGGAATGATTACATCAAATAACGCATTGTTCACATCTTGTTCATCGGGTGCTTTGTCTTGTACGGCAATTATGATGTCTAGGTCAATAAACCTGTGTGGAAAAATAATAGGCCATAATCATGAACGGGTGACAGCAATGCAAGGCGAGATGATGATCATGTTAATCATAGCAAATGATGACTGACGGTGGTGGTATTTATAATGATGATGATGATTGTGTGCCAGTGGTAGGTGGTAATGATCAAGGTGATGATTGTGATTGTAATGATGATGATAGCTGGGGTGATGATGGTGGCATCTGATGATAATTACCATCTAATACAGGATTCGTGCTGAGGTAACCACTTAAAATTCAAGGGCTATTAAAGGAGTATGCAAGGATCCAAAGGTTAATTTTCAAGGAGTATGTTCAGCTGACTATATATGCCAAGGTTTTACACAGTGGTTGCACATGCCCGACTTTCAGATTTTCTGATCTTTCTGACTAGATCTATTTCAGAACCATGTAAGTAATTATCAAAGCAAAAATTCAAGTTTTCGAGGAGTTTCGCTAAAATCATGAAATTCAAGAGCTTTTCAAGTGCCCTTGAAAGTGTGAAATAAATTCAAGGAGTTTAAGGAGTAGCACGAACCCTGCTAATATGTTGATGATAATGATGAAGATGGTGATTGATAATGACGACTATGATGATAATAATATTGACGATGATGATGAAGGTGTTGATGATATTGACAATGATGATGATGATGGTGTTGATGATATTGACAATGATAATGATGAAGGTGTTGATGATGTTGGCAATAATGATGATGATGAAGGTGTTGATGATATTGACAATAATGATGATGGTGTTGATGATATTGACAATAATGCTAGTGATAATAATTATGATCAGTAACAGTTTGAAAACTAAAGAAAAACATCAAACTGACCCCCTTGGTTGTTCATTATCATTTTTCTTGTAGTAATAAAGTCTTCCTCGTTGATCCGTTGCAAACCATCTCCTTCTCCATCGCTTTCCTGTTAGTCCCTTAACACCTCGTTTACACAGCCACCCTCGCACTTGAGCAACCTTTGTGGCAGAATGAAATTAGTAACAATAACTTCATAACAACAGGTGGTTCATCAGTAATGCAATGAGATGTGGAGAATTTTAAAAAATTAAGGGGGCTCTACTCCCCCCCTTCCCCTCCCCCCCCCCTAACCCTTGTGCCCCATACTCCCTACACTATGCTCTGCTTCTTGTGCATAAATTAATACACAGGATTAATGCTACGATCAACAACTGACCCATACTCCCTATGCTATGCTCTGCTTGTTGTGCATACATTAATACACAGGATTTATGTTACAATTAAACAACACCTTGATTAATCCATGCCCCGTACTCCCTACCCTATGCTATACTTCTTGTGCATACATTAATACACAGGATTTATGTTACAAACACACAACACCTTGATTAATCCTTGCCCCATACTCCCTACGCTATGCTATACTTCTTGTGCATACATTAATACACAGGATTTATGTTACAAACACACAACACCTTGATTAATCCTTGCCCCATGCTCTCTACCCTATGCTCTGCTTCTTGTGCATACATTGATACACAGGATTAATACTACAAACACACAACACCTTGATTAATCCATGCCCCATACCCCCTACCCTATGCTCTGCTTGTTGTGCATACATTAATACACAGGATTTATGTTATAAACACACAACACCTTGATTAATCCATGCCCCATACTCCCTACCCTATGCTCTGCTTCTTGTGCATACGTTAATACACAGGATTTATGTTATAAACACACAACACCTTGATTAATCCTTGATGAACATGCATTATTACTGCTATTAATTTTAATCGATACTTATAGTTAATAATTAGCATATTGAGTATTGATAAATAAATGCACATTGGCAATAGCTAACAAGCAAGCCAAGAGGAAAATGTTTATTGTCGTAAATTCAGGATGCATATGACTCTTTCATTTTCTAAAAGCAGCCTGACACGTACCTTTAGATTTTCACTATTGATTTCAGTTGGTTGTTTTTGCTTTTTCCTCTAAATATTGCAATAATCAAGTTAATGATTAAATTAAAGTAGTTTCCAATTAGCAATATTATCACATCAGATAGCATTTACCTGTAGCAATATTAGTAATTAGTAAATGTTTCAGCTAATAACAGCATTTCCATGATTATATACATGTAATTAAGTTATATGGTAAGGTAAATGTATAGTAAAGCACCTTTGATTATATCAATTTAGTAAAAATACGCAGGTGATTATAGAAAATCTTGCGTGCTGATTGGTCAAGAAACTCACACTATCACATGATAAGCACCTCGAAGGAAAATCCAAAATGGAGGCCAGTCACTTTGTTGTTGTTACCGAGAAAAAATGCCTTTTATCTTCTTTTTTTTCTTCTTTTTTTGAAAGAATTCCCTGTGTATTTATACTAAAACAATTATTTGCCTCAGGCTCAGTGATTATTGGGGAATATTTACCTCGCCGCTCGAAGACTCGCATCTCGGTAAATATTCCCCGATAATCACTTCACCTTTGGCGAATAATTGTTAAATATTAGAAAGGGCACTATATAAATCATTATTAATAATCATTATCAGTCATTTTGTACTCGATGAATGACCAGCTGACAGCTGTTGATTGACAATCGAGTGACCGCCGACTGATTATTGGTCAACGCTTCACCAACCCTTCACCACTCATTCAATCAACACCTTATGATTACCATAAGTCAAGGGCGGATCCAGGGGGGCAAAGGGAGGCTGAAGAGCCCCCCTTCAGCAGGAAAAAAACGATGCTTTTTTATATTGTTTTCCATTGTGTTGATGGAAGAAACTCAATTAGCCCCCCCCCCCCCCTAAAATTTTGGCTGGATCCGCCCTTGTAAGTTTCCATATTTCTACGTTTTAATGGATAAAATAGTTAGGTACTAATACAACCTTATCATGAAATGATGAATACCTGTATTTTACTTGCAGTCTTGTGTTTTTCAAGCTTTTTATTCTCTCTTGACTCAAATTCATTGATCTGAAGAAGGAAAAAATGAATTTTTGAGCACACTGTTTTAGTCTGATGATGATGGTGACTGTCAAAAGGTAAATAAATTGATTGTACAGTTAGTGTATGGCCTAATTTGATTATCTATTTCATTAAAAAAATGAAAAGTTCCTAATCTCACATCACGAGACCTTTTACCCAACGTCTCTAGACAAGAGACAGAATTGGCGACAAGCCAATTACCATACCTTGGTTCTCAGATCCTCTACCAGCAGTTGTAACTCACAAATCTCAGCTTGTAAATCATCCTTTTCTTTGTGTAGCTGCACTATCTCTTGTCCCAGAACTTTGCTGCCATCTCTTAGCTCTTGGTTTTCAACTTCAAGTTTCCTTAAAAGAAAAACAAAATTGCATTGGCGTGATTTTGGAAAGCTGTCGAGTTAGCAGAAATAGGAGATAGTACCTTTATAGACAATCTGTAAGAAGTGTTCCATCTCTATACCTTCCCCCCCTCCCCCAGCCCAAAACATGCACAAACACAAGAACAGAAACATTAATTAATAATGCTTAAGATAGGCCTCCCTGGTCCCAGAGGCTCCGTGATTTTTCTCCAGGTATATATTTTGCGGCTCAAAATATATGTGGCCGGGCAAAAAATCGTCGAGCCTCTGGGACAAGGGTAGCCTCGTAGAGGGAGGAAAACAGAGAATCCAGAGCCATGAAAACCCTCAAATCAAGGGAGGGATCAGACCAAACAAACTTTACTCACATGTGATGGCAAATCCAGAAATCAAACCAGGGACCCCAGAGGTGAGAGATGAGTGCGCTAAGTCAGCTTTGAGCCTCTCAATTCCCTTACACATACCTCATTTTAAGTTCTTGTTGTTTGAAATTAACATTGTTCATCCATTCCTGCATCCTGTGGGATTCCTGTTGTGGTAAGGATTTATCTTCATCAATCATTACCTTATGGCTAAAAAATGCCAAAATTTACATCTAGGCTTTTCAGAAATTATTTTTACCTTTATGTCGTCCAAACCAGATGAAAAGTGTATATCTGGTAAGGTTTCAGATCTTGCTAACTATGGGATGACAACAAAAAACAGTCATTAATTTAAGCATTCATGATTAATGGGGAAGGGGTGTGGGAGGGGTAGGGGAATTGGAGTGAGGGCCACTCATTTTTTCAGTCAAATTTTAGGGGGGCTATCAAAAAATGGGGGTCATTTTATAATTATGATTATCTGAAGATGACTTCTGCTCAGGTTGTCGAAACGACAGTCACCACCAACAACTCTTTCTCAAGACTACACTCACACGGACGATCACATTTCACACCAAACTTCAACACCTGGGTTCAAACCATTTACTCTTAATCATAACTATACTAAGTAGAATTAATATATTGATTATTAATTCTACTTATCTGAAGTGGGGCAGCATTAAGTCTTAAGGTCTATTTTATGTGACAGAGTCAAAAGACACTATTTTGGACAGTAATTATTTAGTCATAAATCTATATTTTTAATTAGGAATGCCTCGTGTACACATAGGAATGTAATTCTTTAGTTAACTGTTTGCGTGGAAAATGCGTAAGCAAGAAATAATTTCCGTACGTAATTACATTACAGTGAGTCATGCCTAGGTTTGGCGCTTGTTTACGTAAGTTCGTGTTTGGGACATCCTGTTTGCGCCTAGGGCGTGCAACATTGCATAGGATGTGTAAGGTCTTAAGAATGCAGGTTTTTCCATAAAAATAGGCCCAAACTAAGCTTAAATCAGTGTAGTAAAAGTTCTTGAAGACGTTGCACATATCAAGACAAGGAATTCTCTACGATGTAAAGAGATATCCTGTAATCTCGTTCCCGTTTTTTTTTCATGTATTGTAAAGTTGTGTGAATTTTTCAATAAATTCTTTTGTCAAAACCACTTGCAATCTGATTCATAGCTGAGCGCCTTGCCGCCGGTTACATTTTTGGTGTCAGAAGTGGGATTGCAAGAAAGTTGACATTAGTAGTTACTGATTATTTACCAACGGGAACGAGACTGAAATCATGGCAGAAGAAGCTGTGGCTGCACTCACAGAGCAATTGGCTGCACTCAAGGCACAGCTGGATGGCATGCAGGCTGAAGGAGGACCCCCTGCCCAACCTGTTCCTGCACCAGTGGTAAAAGTGACAGTGCCAAGGGAGAAGAAGCTGAGGAAGTATGCTGGTGGCAGAGACGACAAGGTGCTTGAAGACTGGATAGCGGATGCACAGAGGTCTGTGGCTGCCCAGAAGTTAACTGATCAAGAGGCGGTGGATTTCCTGTACCATAGCTTAGAAGGAGCGGCTCGAGATGAAGTTCGACTAAGGCCTGCGGATGACTGGACAGACCCGGAGGGTTTCTTCAGGATTCTGAGAGACGTCTTCGGAGAGAAGCTCACCAAGACCCAGCTTCTCCAGAGGTTTTTCGCCAGAAAACAAGGTGACAGGGAGCCCATCCAGGACTTTGCCCATGCCCTGATGTCGATGGCGGAGCACATAACCAGAGTACACGTAGGAGCTCTGGAAAACAAGGACCAGAACCTCAGAGACACATTCGTTGAGAACTTGCGTGACAACCTGTTGCGCAGGGATCTCCAGCGCTATATCAGAGAACATCCCGAGAAGACCTTCAACGAGGTGAGGCAAGAGGCCTATCGTAGCTCGGAAGACACAGATAGAGGAGCACATCGCCATGCAGCAGCCAAGGAGGTGTTGGTGGAGAGCAACCAAGTAAATGCCATCCAAGAGCTTACAGCAGGACAAAAGGCCCTGGTGGAGAGGCTCATGCAGCAACAAAAATTGCTGGATGAGCAACAGAAGCTGCTAACCCAACTTACCATGAAGTTAGCAAGCCCATCACCACCACGAAGTCCCCCACGTGGTCCGAGGAGATGTTACAACTGCCACGAGCTTGGACATCTTCGGCCGAACTGCCCAAAGCCCCTGAAAGACAAGGCACCAGCAGCACCACAGAAGGAGTCAAACTCCAGCTCTCCACGGCAGTGAGCCACGCCGTGGAGAGGAACTGTAGTGGCTCTAATTCTCTTTTTCAGAACGAAAAGTTTGTCGGGACAAGTCCCACAGTGGTGGCGAGGATTGGCGGAGTACCTGTGAAAAGCTTAGTGGATACGGGCTCCATGGTTACCCTCATCACCGAGTCGTTCTACAGGGAAAAGCTACAGCCAACCCTAGGAGACCTACACCCTGAAACAAGATTACTGCAGCTGCGAGGAGCTAACGGTTTGGACATCCCTTACATTGGATATATCGTCGCTACAGTAGAGATCGGAGGAGTGGTGGTCCCTGGGTGCGGCATCTTCATCACGAAGGACACAGCAGCCACTACAGTAATGCAGAGGAGGGTACCTGGCCTACTGGGAACCAACGTTCTTGGGCAGGTGCCCCAATACCAACAGATCCTGCAAGATGAAGAGAAGAAGAGTAAACGTAAAACTGGGTTCGTGAAAGTAGCCGGCTCAGACAAAGTCTGGGTCCCTGCTTTTACGGAATCTGATGTCTTGGTCACAGGCCCATCATGGGGCACTGATGCTGTGATCGAACCCCTTGGTGTACCAGTAGAAGGAAACCTCACCGTGGCCAGTACTCTCGTGGATACTACCAAGACGTGTTACTATGTCAGAGTTGCCAACCAGACGGCAAAGGACATATGGCTGAAGCCGAAGACGCGGATTGGAATTGTGCGAGAGGGAGAGATGGTCAAGAGAGGAGAGCAGTTGGAGTTCCTACACGAGAATAACATGGTGACAGTGTGCTGTAACCTTAGTGCTGACCCTCAGATGCCACCCCAACGGGAAGCTGTGGGCAAAGTACGTTGGCAAAGGATACAGACACCCCCTCACGGGATTACCCTGGAACATTTCCCCGGAACGGAACTTCAGAGGGAGAAAGCTCTCCAGATGTTCGAAAGAAATGAAGAGGTGTTCGCTTCATGTAAGGAGGACCTTGGCTGTACAAAGACAACATATCATCGCATCTACACAGACGATGATGTGCCTGTCACAGAGCGTTACAGAAGGATTCCTCCAAACCAATACCAGGAGGTGCAACAGCATCTACAAGACTTGCTAGAAAAAGGAGTGATATGTCCAAGTGAGAGTAACTATGCCTCCCCAATAGTGCTTGTACGAAAGAAGTCTGGAGCCTTGAGGATGTGCGTCGACTACCGGAAGCTGAACCAGAAAACCAAGCGTGATCAGTACCCCCTACCAAGGATAGAGGAATCACTGGAGGCACTGCGTGGCGCAAAGTACTTTTCCACCATAGATCTGGCATCAGCCTACAATCAAGTTGAAGTCCATCCTGATGATCAGCACAAGACTGCGTTCACAACGCCCATGGGTTTGTTTCAGTACACTCGGATGCCGTTTGGACTACAGAATGCCCCAGCGACCTTCCAAAGGTTGATGCAAGGAGTCTTCCGAGAGGACATACTTCGCACCCTGATGGTCTACCTGGACGACATCATAGTCTTCTCATCCACCATTGAAGAACATCTTGAGCGGTTGGAAACGGTATTCAGTAAGCTGAAGCATCATGGATTAAAGGTTGAACCAACCAAGTGTCAACTCTTCAGAGATCGGGTGTCCTATCTGGGGCACGTGGTCTCTGCTGACGGTGTCGAGACAGACCCTGAAAAGACAAAGGCAGTTAACGAGTGGCCAGTTCCCCAGACAGTGCGCGATGTGCGATCATTCCTTGGTTTCGCATCTTACTACAGAAGATTTGTCCCCAAGTTCGCTCAAGTGGCAGGTCCGCTGCACAAGTTAGTTGCTGAGCTCGGGAGCGGAGGAAGTAACAAGACCACCCGGAAGCAGATTGGAGTACTGTGGACAGAAGAGTGCCACAAGAGCTTCAACAAGTTAAAGAATCTACTAACCTCAGCACCAGTACTGGCCTACCCGGACTACACCAAGCCCTTCATCCTAGAGACGGACGCGTCCAACGAAGGATTGGGAGCCGTGCTGTCCCAAGAACAGGACGGAAGAGTCAAAGTGATCGCTTATGCCAGCCGAGGCCTGAGAGGTGGAGAGCGAAACATGGAGAACTACTCATCAAGGAAGCTGGAACTACTAGCCTTGAAGTGGGCTGTATGTGAGAAGTTCAGGGAGTACCTGCTGGGATCGAAGTTTGTTGTCTACACAGACAACAACCCGCTGACATACCTACAGTCAAAGAGTAAGCTGAAAGCTGTGGAGCAGAGGTGGGCTGCAGAGTTAGCAAACTTCAACTTCACCATCAAGTACCGCCCTGGACGTCACAACCAGAATGCAGATGCTCTAAGTCGCATCAACCGAGATGAAGAACCAACCACAGTTGAAGTAAGAAGTACACTAGCCTATTCTACCAATACTACAGACCTACCAGAAGAGGTACGTCAACATTTG
Organism: Actinia tenebrosa; assembly: GCF_029948245.1. Taxonomy (NCBI): domain Eukaryota; kingdom Metazoa; phylum Cnidaria; class Anthozoa; order Actiniaria; family Actiniidae; genus Actinia; species Actinia tenebrosa. The sequence goes on along the minus strand of NW_028292582.1, from coordinate 4,662,538 downwards.
ATGGTATCAGCAGCGTTCATAAGCAACACAGAGACAAGTGCGCTGGAGGAGCAAGCAACCTCATTCCCAACCACACCTCTCACAGAGATCCAACGACTACAGCAGGAGGACCCATGTATCAGTCGTCTCCTCCACTACCGAAACCTTGGACGTCGGCCAAGTAAAAGGCAAAGCCAACAAGAGACAAGGGATACAAGGAAGTTGCTTAGTCACTGGAACAGGATTGAGGAAAGCCATGGAGTTCTCTACTGCCGTACAGGAGTCGGACAGGGAAGTGAGCTTCGGTTACTGCTACTCCCCACATCAATGAAATCACAAGTACTGAAGGGTGCGCACAATCAATGTGGACATCAAGGACAAGACAGGACAGAACAGCTCTTGAGGAAAAGATGTTGGTGGCCCGGTATGCAAGGAGATGTGAAGCAATGGATCTCAAATTGTGAAAGATGTGTCATTGCCAAAGGATCCTACCTTCCAGTCAAGACGCCGATGGGCAGCCTACTAGCTACTAGGCCATTGGAAGTGCTAGCGATGGATTTTACCTTGCTTGAGCCTGCAACAGATGGAAGAGAAAATGTCCTCGTGTTAACAGATGTGTTCACAAAGTTTACAATTGCTGTACCTACCCGTGATCAGAAAGCTACAACCGTAGTCAAGACCCTGATTAAAGAATGGTTCCTTGTGTATGGAATCCCCCAAAGAATACACTCTGACCAAGGCAAGTCATTTGAGGCAGAACTAGTCAAGGAGTTGTGTGCAGTGTATGGAATTAAGAAGTCAAGGACAACCCCCTATCATCCTCAAGGAAATGGGCAGTGCGAAAGATTCAACCGTACACTACATGAGCTTCTAAGAACTCTACCAGCAGAAAAGAAAAGAAGGTGGCCTGAACACCTGAAAGAGTTATGTTACGCCTATAATGCTACGCCACATGCAACGACTGGATACTCACCCTTTTACCTGATGTTTGGTCGAGATGCCAAGCTACCTTTGGACATTCTACTTCCTGATGATGACAGACAAGTGACAGTAGACAACCAGCAATGGATTACCAAGCACCAGACTCGTCTACGAGAAGCTTATACCACTGTGACACAAAACTTGAAGGAAGCTGCTACCATCAGAAAGAAGATCCATGACCAGAAGAGCAGAGCACTGGCCGAACCACTACAAGTTGGAGAGCGAGTACTCCTTCGCAACCGTAAAGTCAGAGGAAGAAACAAGATTCAAGATAAATGGGACAACCAAGTGTACAAAATCGTCGAACGAAGAGACAACAATACATATGTCGTTGAAAGAGCTGATGGACATGGAGGAGATAAAGTTGTTAGTCAAGGAGAAATGCAAGTGTGTCCAAGACCAATGCTGGAGATACGAGGACGACACAGGCAAGCTGACAGGTCTAGACAAACATGTACTGCATCGCCAGAATCATCAGATGAAGACGATGACATTGGAGGAATGACAATCGCCTTTCAACCAATGACAGAACCAGCTGAACCTGATGATGATGATGATAGTGACGATGCGTCTGAGGAAGAACTGGCTGCACCTGTACTCCGACGTTCCACAAGGACAACGGCAGGCCAACACAGCAACCTCTATAATCTTCCAAGATCCGCACTTCAGCACTGACGAGTCCACCTGCGTATCATTGTTCCTGAATTTGCTCGAGGACGAAGCAAACAAAAAGGAGGGGCAAGTGTGACAGAGTCAAAAGACACTATTTTGGACAGTAATTATTTAGTCATAAATCTATATTTTTAATTAGGAATGCCTCGTGTACACATAGGAATGTAATTCTTTAGTTAACTGTTTGCGTGGAAAATGCGTAAGCAAGAAATAATTTCCGTACGTAATTACATTACAGTGAGTCATGCCTAGGTTTGGCGCTTGTTTACGTAAGTTCGTGTTTGGGACATCCTGTTTGCGCCTAGGGCGTGCAACATTGCATAGGATGTGTAAGGTCTTAAGAATGCAGGTTTTTCCATAAAAATAGGCCCAAACTAAGCTTAAATCAGTGTAGTAAAAGTTCTTGAAGACGTTGCACATATCAAGACAAGGAATTCTCTACGATGTAAAGAGATATCCTGTAATCTCGTTCCCGTTTTTTTTTCATGTATTGTAAAGTTGTGTGAATTTTTCAATAAATTCTTTTGTCAAAACCACTTGCAATCTGATTCATAGCTGAGCGCCTTGCCGCCGGTTACATTTATTACCTTTCTATCGGGAAAAACAAACTTGTATTCTTGATTCTCGTTTTCTACTTCTAATGGTGAATTAGTTTTAGTGCTACTTGAATCTGTTGCATGCTCTGGTTGGTCTTCTTCTTCCTCTTCAAACAAAGCACTCAAGACTCTCGTTTTAGTTACTCTATTCACTGAGCACTCTGGCAAAGGAGGGGGTGGAGCTGGCATATCTTCTTCATTTTCCATTTCTTTCCCATTTGAAATATCAGGAGATTTGCGAGATTCTACAAAAAAACAAAATTAACTGAATTTATACTTTGTATGCATGATTACTAGTGGTTACTAGTTGGGAGTCCTGCATGTGTTGGTGTGTTGTATACAAGTGAATAAGAAGAAAACTGAGTAAAAAATTACTGTTTTGTGTTATATATGTAGAAAATATGCATTGAGTTTCCTGTGGTACAGACATGTGCTGTAAGAAAGAGAATAAAGAGTTGAAGACCACGTGCAGTTTAGTTCAAGTTTCTAGTACTTTATTCCTAGATTAAGTACCTTTTCCCAGGGATAAAACATTTTGTTCATTACAGTAACGCTATCTTCATTGCTTGGCGCTGATCAAGACAACAGTTGCAACATATAATACATATAACATGGAAATCAAGCAACTTAATACGCTGCCGTCAATCAAATACACAGTTACCTTCTTAGGCCCTGTCCGTGCTTTTTTGCGGATACGGGTTGTGTGCACACGTGTCCGGAAATTTTTGTATCTGTATCCAGAAATTTTCGAAAACGGTCTCCAGAGTGGAAATTTTCAAATACGCTCCGAATACAAATACGTGTGGACAGTCGTATCCGCAAATTTTGGAATACGCTGACATAAACACGATTTTGCGCATACTCAATAAGAAAAACTATCCGTCAAAGGAACTAGGCACTAGTGTGCATCAGGGCGGATAAAGAAATTTCCGGATACGTGTGGACAGTGAAAACGATTCGAAAACCATTCGAATATGCTGCGTGTGGATGCGAACATTTTTGTATCCGCAGAAAAAAAAAACTTGCAGATACAAAAATTTCCGGATACATGTGGACGGGGCCTTACAGTCCTATGTACCTTTATGTGAATTGAACTCTAACAATATATTTGATTGATAGAAGTATATATCATCCGATCTCCATGCTATGTCTGTTTGGATCAGTGCATGGGTAGTTGCAATGAAAACAGTGATAGTTAGTGATAGTTCATTCAAAATCCATTACTTTCTTCTGGATATTGCTCATGTTTTTCTGCAAGAGGATTTCCAACCATAGCAATATGGTACTCCTTGTATTCCAGGGTTTTCATATCTTCAACAAAGTTAGACCAGGATCTGGAAATGAAATTAACATAAGGTTTATTAACATTAACATCTGGAGTGAATAAATTTCTGACTGGTCTCTTTTGGGGGTGACCCTGGAAAGCAGATGAAAGGAAAGCTGTTTTCTCAGGCTAATTCTGGACTAAAAAAAAGACTTCACCAACCTTGTTATCTTGTCTTCAAATCATTCTTCCACTTTTGAATCATTCCTTTTCACTCTCCCAATCATTTATTTTCCGTTCCCATTTTACTATTCACCTTATCATACATTTGTTTAATTACTCACACTAGTCATCTATCTCCCAATTAATTAATACACTCATTTATTATTCTGTTAAATTTAATGGTTCATTTATTCTTATATGAATTACGCACCTAAATATTTTTTCATCATTGATTTTTACAATGGACCTCAAACCCAAGGCACCATTACCATGATTGAATGGGAGGCTAAGTGGAGAAATAGTCAACATGGCTTCTGCAATACTTACTTCCTTGATTGACTTTTCTTTTTTGCAGAAATAGCATCATTTTCGTCATCACTTAAGTCTGTCAATTCTGATAGTCGCTGTTTGAATTCAGTGTCACTGATGTGACTGAAATTACTCTCCATATCATCTTCACTAATGGAAATAATGAATGAATTATTAATATTAGGTAATAAGTTTATAGCTGCTATAGTAAATCAATATGCCGTGATTCTTTATTTTGTCTGTTTCGTATATTATTTTGTAGTTTATTATATCTTTATTTTGAGGTAAAGCTTTGTAAATAAATATAAAATAGGACCTTTTCTGAATCCAACAAAAATAAAGAAAATGAATCATAATGCCAGATGATGTGCGATGATGATGATATGTAATGATAATGATGATGATGTGATGATGATGTGATGATGATGATGCATGATGATGATGATATGCAATGATAATGATGATGATGATGATGCATGATGATGATGATATGCAATGATAATGATGATGATGTGATGATGATGATGATGATGATATGTAATGATAATGATGTGATGATGATGATGCATGATGATGATGATATGCAATAATAATGATGATGTGATGTGATCATGCATGATGATGATGATATGTAATGATAATGATGTGATGATGATGATGGTGATATGTAACAATGATGATGATGATGCATGATGATGATGATGATATGTAATGATAATGACGATGATAATGATTATGATGATGCTACTTCACTAATGCAAATAATTAAAGAATTATTATAATTAGGTAATAAGTTTATAGTTGCTATAGCAAATCAATACAAAATATGATCTTTTCTGAATCTAACAAAAATAAAGAAAATGAATCATAATGCCAGATGATGATGATGCATGATGATGATGATATGTAATGATAATGACGTGATGATGATGATGCATGATGATGATGATGCATGATGATGATGATATGTAACAATAATGATGATGATGATGATGATGCATGACAATGATGATATGTAATGATAATGGTGATGATGTGATGATGATGATGCATGATGATGATGATATGTAATGATGATGATGATGATGCATGATGATGATGATATGTAATGATAATGATGATGATGTGATGATGATGCATGATGATGATGATATGTAATGATGATGATGATGATGTATGATGATGATGATATGTAATGATAATGATTATGATGTGATGATAATGATGCATGATAATGATGATATGTAATGATAATGATGATGTGATGATGGTGATAATTATTTACTGATATCTATTGCAGCTATAACTCACTATGTAGACCCCTGTTTAAGAAATTCACATCTTATTTTAGCACCAAGTTTTGCAAGTAAAACTTTCTTGGACTGAGGCTTGAATTCCATCTCAAGATCAAACCTTTATGGATACAAATGAACACAAGGCTCAGTGAGTAACATAATATTCATAGCTCAGACTCAGACCATAGTGAACTAATTGCCGTTATAGTAGTTTTCCTAATGAAATTAAAATCTTGTCCCACAAACAATTACACAGTATCTGTTTTGAAGAGTACTACCAGCTGAGGATTATGAGGCAATTTTATATTCTGTTCGCAGGAAAGTAATTAACTATTAAAACACTTATTATCAATTTTCTGCAATCAGATATTCTAGATAATTTGTTAAGCTTGTGGAGCATAGCAACAGTAACTAAGGGGAGTCAGAACAATGAATCCAAATTTCAAATTTCCTTTTTCATGTGGAATGAAATTTATAGTTAAGTAAAATTTATTCATTTAAAGCATTTCTTACTCAGTTGTAACTGGAGATGCAAAATCTGCTATGTCACAGGAGAATATAGCAAGCTTTTTTCTTTCTTCGTCTACCACCTTACAGCATAATAACAAAATAATATAACAATAGAAAAGAAAAAAAGAAAAAGAAATGATGAGAAAAAAACAAAATGAATAAATGAAATGAATAAATATGAATGAATAACGGAGGGGAAACAAGGAAATAATCTTAATGCAGGTAATGGCTTAAAAAATACAATTTATGTAATATATACAGTATGAGTGGCCATGTTGTATCCGATATACAAACTCGAGGAGTAGCCGAGCGTATGTATATCGGATACAACACGGACACGAATACCGTATATTACTTATCAAATGTCTAGGTTAGTTCCTTTGTGTTTCACTCAAATTTTCAAAATTAAAGTGAATCTGGCCAAGAAAATCCAACTCAAAGTTTATGCAAATGAACACAATTTTGTATCATATTTACAACACTTTTCACGGTCGTGATTTCTGTTGTTTCCCTCATGAATTTTTAATAAGTTTGATAAATACTGATACAATAGATAAGAGTGGTAGAACTTACATGAGATTCCAAGACAAAAAAGTATTCCTTCTTCTTGAATTTCCCAGCGCCATCCTACAACAGGAATAAAAAAGATTCATACCATAATACAAGTGAAAAAAAAAACCCTTCATTTTGGTTTAAAAAAACTACAAGCTTAGTAGTGAAAGTAATAGAAAATTTTGTTGGATTTTTCAGGGTATCAATAAAATTTAGAGGTAAATAAGAAGGCACTTCACATTATTATCTGTATTAATTACCTTGTAAAGGGTTACCACAAGATGAACAGAGTTCGAAGGAGTCCATGCAGCATTGTAAATGAAATTGCCAGTGTTTGGATCTGTATACTCAGCTTTAACCTCTGGCTATACAGGAAAGACAGTTGAGAAATTACAATTTTATTTATTGAAATTATAGTGCAGATGATAAAACCATAAAAAATGCCGCATAGAGGCTATACACCATCACATGATGGCAGCCATGAAAGGAGGCAGGAACAAAAATTATTGATGGTTTTCAACCATTCCCAAGAATTAAATAACAAAAGATACGGCCGCCATGTTGGAGGATATAACAAAAGAATTCATTGACAATTTTTTTGTTAAGTTCCTCCAACATGGCCACCGTGAAAACCATCAATTGAATCTAGTCCAAACTGATTTACTATATATGAGAAAGAATTCAGTTTCCCAGGGGGAAAAGGATCTATTGATGTTCCTTCTGTTGTGGCCGCCATCATGGGATGGTGCAAAGCCTATATAGAAAAAAAAAAGAATTTTGCACTCTTAAAGAGTTTATTGGTAAAACTCAATCAATACAAAGCATTAGTTTACATTGAGGCCAAGAGACTTAAATTATATCTGTATAAAAATTAATTTATAAAATACTGTTTAATCAATCAGAAAAGAGGGCTTAAAATAACAGCCGGCAGTTATAATAATATTGTTCAGGCGATATTAGTTTTAGCTTAGTCATACCACAGGTAGCCCAAGCTTGGTTTCTGTGGTGTCATGTGATAAGGGAATGTATGGGAATGGTTCTTCAAAAATTTAAAGAAAATCATTGAAACGTGAAATAAAGCCTCAACATTTTACCTGATCATTGAGAAATAGCACTTCTTGGCTCTGTGTGGTTATTTTTTTGAATTTAACCCGTTTTAAGGATCTTTTCTCCCACCAGTAATGATCAGGTAAAATTTTGAGGCTTTATTTCACGTTTCAATGATTTTATTGAAATTTTTGAAGAATCCCCATACATTCCATTATAACATGACACCACAGAAACCAAGCTTGGGCTGCCTGTGGTCATACCTCATTTCTGACTAAAAGTTTCTGGTTAAAATGACCAGCAAGGCAAAGATTTGACTGGACAAGTCCCAGTTCCGGCCAGACATTGTCTGGCTATAAATATTAATGCTAAAAGCATAATTATCATAATTATTGGTAATAAAGATACTTCTTGTTGTTGTTGCTGTTGATGATGTCCAGCTGTTATTTTAAGCCCTGAGAGATACCATGTAAAATTTTGGGGGGAAACCTGTGAGCAGAGGTTATATTTTAATTTTCTCCCTCTGAAGGGCTGATCTGTCACCAGTCATGATGACAGAACAAATATTAGTTTTAGCTCAGTCATGCCTCATTTCTGGCTAAACGTAACTGTTCAAAATGATCAACAAGGCAAAGATTTGACAAGACAAGCCCCAGTTCTGGCTGGACATTATCCTATTAATATCTGGTCATTATTTTAAGCCCTGTAGATCACCTTGATTTTATCAAACGTCAGACAAGTATGAACCCCCTAATTAGAAGCTGGAAAATATTGTGTTTTTTTGTTTGGTTTGCTAGTGCAAAATCTTGACTTCCTCCTATAGCTAGGCTGGATATGAGCCCTTCCCTGACCTTAACCAAAACAAAATAAGAAATAATCTGGGGGTTTTGAGCCCCTCCCCCTCCAAACTATAAGCATATTCTTTTGTATACCTACCTTTTTCGATGTCTTTGATCTATGGCTTCTGAACCATAGAACAGTCAGATTACTTGGCTTTCTATATAAAGTATTCAAGTGGGATTATAATTAATATTGTAAAACAATGAATAACTACAATCAAAGCCAAAACAAAACAAAAATATAATAATAGCAGATTATAACTTATTCAATTACTACCCTACCCGGAAATATTAGTTTTATACCTTCAAAGAAGGAAAGGTTTTTACAAATATTAAAAGATGTCCGTCTTTCGAATTCAAACTAGTTCTTGTATTTTCCTACAGTGTTTTGGCTTGAACTTGCTCACTTGCTCACAAAAAGATATTCAAGGACTTCAAGCTTCAAACTACAGCACAGATAGCAAAGAATATAAAGAATAGATAGAGTAGAAATGCAAAGGAATACTTACAATTTGCTAGTACACTGTATATCCACGTATTCATAAGTCACTGTGAATCGAAATTTGAAGGCAAACTTCCCCTTGACTTGCTTTGCGATGCTCTTACGAACCCCTCGCAGGGCTCGCTGCGCCCCACTCATATTCACAGCATAGATATTCTACTGAAACTCGATTTGGTTAAGTCCTAGCGGTTATTCTGCGAACAAAACCAAAAAATATCATCCCAAATAAATTTTTACCTTCATGGCTTGAAAAGCGCGGCCGTAGTGACGACACGAAACAGGAAGCCCAAGACCTTTGGAACATCCCCGGATGTGTTTGGGAGTCCACTTGGAGTCAAGGAATGTGAAATGCTAGGGCGGCTGAGGGCGGCTAACCTTTAAGTCCTTTAACTTCCTTGATTTGGGAGTTTCGGAAAGTGAATGAATATTACTAAAGTATCTGAATTATGTGAGACTTGGTTGAAAAACGTTTAAGGTGACTGCCTACTTTTGGAAATTGATTTAAGCTTTTTCTAAAACTTCGATTTTCCGAATTGAAATTTAATGCTGATTCCAAATCTGGAAAGAAAAATAGGGTGTCCCGAGCTCGTTTTCGAGATAATCAGCATTTAATGGAAGCCTACGCACGAGCTTTTGGAGTAAAAGTTGCGCCACCGGAAGTGATTAGAAAAAAAATAAAGATTCATAAGATAATAGTTATTTGCAGACTATATGATTGCACGTACGAAGGCTAGTCAATCCTTCTACAATAATACATGGATATTTTCGACAAAAAGACAGAGAGATACATTGATTTGTCATATTTTGTAGTTTCGGTGCTCTTAAAAAATCTCATGAAGTCGAACAAAAATCCCTACAAAAATCTAATTTTTCACGTGTTCCTGATTTAAACTTTTCCTAAAATGTTGATATAACCTAGATTTTTAGGAGTTTTTTCGTATGAGCTATCAAAAAATATAGAGTCCCGTGCAAAATTTGAGGGTTTTGCCCTGTTGAAGCTGAAAACGCGTATGGTTCTTCAATAAAATCTTGTAGATTTTTCAGCGGTTTTTGAGCGCGCGCTCATCGTGGGCTCAAATCGAACGTTCAAAAGTCAAAAGTAGGCAGCCACCTTAAACTGTAAAAAGTTAACGCACTGGTGCATGCGTACGCTCGATTGGCAACTATTTGGTAAATACAAAGGCGGAAATGATAATAGAAATGAAATGTTTTCTCTCGCTTTTCTGTTGCACTTTTTCTGAACTTTGTGCTATAAAATTTCCTTTCGTTTCCCTGTTTACGTCGCTAACAAGCAATAAATTCATACATCATAATGAAACTGAGAGTCAGCGACACTGGTATTTTGCAAGCACCACATAGGCAGACACGCAAATTCAACGGGTCGGGCAGCTCTGGTACCCAGGGTGAAGGTCAGATGGATTTAATAAGATTTTAGATTGACCCTGGCGCTGTTGGGTTAGAACTGTACTTCGAGCGAAAAATTTAGACTTAACAACCTTATTTTAATGTAACTCAAGATAATTAGAGCAACTTGTCTTGCACTAAGCTTTTCTTAGTGTAGTTTACTTGGCCTTTTCAGTTGCAGATCCAGAACGATTTCAAGGGGATGGCTGTTACCTGTCAACTCCAAAAGGTCGTGGTCAACCAGCCGATCCAACTCTGGATCGTTTCTTGGCTTAAGGAGAAAGTATCTTCTCAATGAACTCAAAACAAAACAAAAACTTGCAGAAAGCGCATTGAAGTATAAACACAGGTAGCCCAATCCCTAAATACTGCTGTTTGAAAACTTTATCAACCTTTATGAGCACGAAGATAGTCAGACAGACAGACAGACAGACAGACAGACAGACAGACTTTTTTATTCGGTATCGTGTATAATAAAATACATTGACATTTTACCCGAATAAACATTAACGTATGAAAGTTATAATTGATGATTTATAGTAGTCTAGTAGTAGTCTCCATCTCATTACATCCCTGGGGGGGGGGGGGGGGGTGGTACTCCCATATACGGACTATACGGGGATGATCCGATAAAGAACTTTCTGCAGGTCATAGCACAGTTGGTGCAGGGTCAGGTTTAGTAAATTATTTACTTATTGATATATATATACTTTTTTTTTTCTATAGAATTTAAAACGTAGAATTTTTGCTTAAATTTGTTTCAAATGCCGGGGGCCTTAAGATTAGGACTCTGGAATTTGCATGGGCATTACAGCAAAAATCTTGGAAACAAATTGAAGCTAAAAGAGGTTAACAATATAATTAATAGTCATGATATTTTTGGCATTGTAGAAACACACGCCAGCCTTGATTCTGACTTGAAATTAGAAGACTATAAATACTATACAAAATGTCGTGACAAAACAGGAAACCGCCATGCTGGAGGAATAGCACTATATATAAACAATAGAATCAGCAAGGGCGTTTCCTATATACCGACGTCTAACCAAAATGTTATTTGGTGTAGAATAAGTAAAGACTTTTTTCATCTAACAAATGACATATACGTAGGCACAATTTACCTAAGCCCAAATAATTATGCAAAAGAGAATGATGAAGATATATTGCAGGATATAGAACTAGATATAATTAATTTTTCAACTAAAGGTGAAGTCATTCTACAAGGCGACTTTAATGCACGAACTGGGGAAATCCAGGAATACATAAATGATGATGACAGTAAGTACCTTAATTTACCTGATGATTATCTCATTGACAATCAAATGAAAAGGTACTCTAAAGACAAAGAGAACGTCGATAAAAGGGGTAAATGTCTAATAGATATTTGCACGGCTTGCAATTTACGAATCTTTAATGGAAGGGTTGTTGGTGACTTGACGGGCAAAAAGACTTGTTTTCGATACAACGGAAATAGTCTAGTCGACTATGTAATCGGGAGTACAAATCTACTTGAAAAGGCTCGATTTTTGAAGGTTAATCCACTAATGCCAGATCTATCCGATCATTGTCATATTTCTTATGGAATAGAAATCCAACTTTACCCCAAAAACAGTGGAAACAAAGAAAGAGAAGAAAATAGGGAATTTTCGACAATTTCTAGCTTAAAGTGGCATACTGGAAATATCGATAAATTACAAAACATTTTAAGCACTACAGAAATGCAAGCAACGCTACGCGAATCAATAGAAAACGCAGATAATGTAGACTCAATGGTTAAGGCATTTACTGAAACCCTAACAAGCATAGGAACAGAAGCAGGTCTTTGTTCCCTAACTAAACAAACTAAAGCATTTAAATAAAATACAGATTCACAAAAGTGGTTTGATTCAGAATGTGAAAACGAAAAGAAAAATCTTCGATCTCTTGGAAAACAAATTTGTAGGAATCCAAATAATGAACAACTTCGTAGGAATCTACATACCCATAAAAGGTCCTTTCGAAGCATGTGTAGACGTAAGAAAAACAAATATTTCAATTCAAAATTAATGAACCTTGACCTCAAAGATTCGAAATCCACCTGGAAGTCTTTGAAACAACTTTTTAATGTAGGCAAAGCAAAAAATGCAAACTCCTGTCGAGCAAACGAAAAGGACTTATTTAATCACTTCAAGACGCTTAATAGCTCCCAGACATCTGCAGTAAATACTACGGAGACCTTAGAACAGTCGCAAAGTCAAGGGGAATTAGATTTTTCCATTACAGATCAAGAAGTATATGAAGTTCTAAGTAACCTAAAGAAACATAAAGCTCCCGGCCCTGATAATATTCCAAATGAGCTATTGATAACGGGAAAGGAAGCACTAAAAGGACACCTAACGGTAATTTTCAATAAAATCCTAGACAACGGAAAGTTTCCCTCTTCATGGAATCTAGGATATATTGTTCCATTGCATAAAAAGGACGATCCAACGAAAGCTGAAAATTACCGTGGAATAACACTCCTTTCTGCAATTGGCAAAGTTTTTACGGCAATACTTAACAAACGGCTCTATGATTACCTAACTACGAATAATATAATTAAACAGGAACAGGGTGGGTTTAGAAAAAAGCACGGAACAACAGATAGTATTTTTATTCTGAAATCCGTAATCGATAAATATGTTAAAAGTAAGCCACGGAAGAAAAATAATTTCCTTTTTTCCTGCTTTGTAGATTTTCAAAAAGCGTTTGACTGCATCCCAAGGAAAAAATTAATGGCAAAACTTGAAAATGTTGGTATAAATGGAAATTTTCTAAGAGTGATACAATCGATGTACTCCACTGATCAATCAGCAATCAAAGTAAATGGACACATTTCTCCGACATTTTCCTGTTATATGGGTGTTAAACAAGGTTGTATGCTGAGCCCTACGTTATTTAATTTATATCTTCACGATCTGCCTGACTCATTAAATTCGTGTAACAACAATGATGTAATGTTGAATGGCAAACCGATTAGTACTCTTTTATATGCAGATGACCTGGTTCTGTTCTCTAAATCTGCTAAAGGGCTTCAGAAATATCTCGACAAGCTAGAGGCATTTTGTGAACAATCAGGCTTAACAGTTAATATAACAAAGACAAAAGTGATGGTTTTCAATAATACAGGGAAGACAATGAATAACTTCCAATTCTATTTGAACAAATCTAAACTAGAAAACGTTAAATCATATAAATATTTAGGATTAAATTTTACAACCTTTGGAAACTTTACGTTTGCAAAACAAGAATTAAAAAAAGCTGCATTAAAGGCACTATTTCAGATGAAAAAACAAATGGGTGAATTTTTCACATCCAATATCAAATTAACTATAAAACTGTTTGACTCGCTTGTTACACCAATACTTCTATACGCAAGTGAGATATGGGGTATCGAAACATTAAGCACCAAAGACCAAGAGCCCATGGAACTTGTTCATTTGAAATTTTGCAAAATGCTCCTCAAGGTGACAAAGAATGCTAGTAACCTTGCATGCAGAGCTGAGTTAGGAAGGTTTCCGCTAAAATGCAAAGCATGCAGTAGAAGCTTTAAATTCTGGCATAAAATTATAAAGTCGGAACTACACCCAAAAAAACTTTCAGCCGAAGTCTACCAAGATATTAAAAATGAAACTAAAAAAGCCTTTTGGAGCATAAAAATTAAAACTACTTTAGAACAACTCGGATTGGGGATAATTTGGATGAAACAAAATGAACTTTCTCCAAGATGGTATGAATATGGAAAAATAATAACCCAAAGAATATATGACATTGAGAGGCAAATTTTATGGAGTAGTCTCCACAATGATGAAAGGAAAGACGACAGACATAAAAATAAACTCAGAGTCTTTCGTCAGTTCAAAACGGATTATAACTTTGAAGAATATTTAAGTCAAGTCACCAATATTAAGCACAGAGTGGCGCTTACAAAATTAAGAATTAGTAACCATAAGCTTGAAGTAGAAACGGGGAGGTATAAGAGGCCTTATCTCATTTACGATGAAAGGATTTGCCCAGTGTGTAAGTCGGGAGTAGAAAACGAAAAACACTTTCTAGTTTGGTGTCCACTATATGACTCTCATAGAAACGACTTAAGAGAGTTCATAGAAAAAAACACCAGCATTAATTTCAACAATATGAGCGCTGACAGTCGTTTTATGTTCTTAATCAATTCAAAATCAGCGTCTCTACAAAGAGCCATATCAGCATACATTCATCAATGTATGCTGATACGTGAAAATGAATTAAGAAAATTACCTAATACATAGTATATATATATACCTATAATACATTTGGAATCAAACACTCATGTACTATTAGTATAAGGTGCCAAATAAAATTGTATTGTATTGTATTGTATTGATCCGCTGAGCAGGGTATGGTTTATTGAGCTTCTTGTCATAAACAGGGTATGCAAGTGATTTCACTCAAGTTCCAAGTTCTTCCTGAGTTTCTTGTCATATTCAGGGTTTCTACTTTTGAATTGACCGAAACTGGTTATTATGGTCGTAAAAAAACGATACGCGAGATGACATGATAATTGAAACAGGAACTCTGTGCAATGAATTATTTCTTTTGTCATAAACAAGGTCTTCAAATTTGAGTTTTTTTGTCATAAACAGGGTACCCCTTTCAGAATCCCAGCGGAACACCCCTACCCAAATTCTGGCGGAGTACCCCCCTCCGGATTATATCCTTTTTGATATCTCAGATAAGTAATATAAGCAGCTCAATCTTGGGCTACCTGCGTTTTAAGCCAGACCGGCCTTCTCAATCGCATTAGTCTGTCAACGCCGTCTCCATAATTTAAAAAACGCAGTTTATTTCGAGACAAGAGAACTTTAATTCATTTTATTTCTTGCTGAACACTTGTTCAAATACAATATTATGATTTTAAATCTCTTTTTAAGTAATAAATAATGGATCAAAGAAAAAGAGGATTTTGGTGTTGCCCCAAGCTAGAGCGAAACCTGTTTTGGGCGTGTTGCATTCCGACGTCGTCCTTCACAAAAAAAGTACCTAAATGTACCGAAACTATAGAACAAACACGATAGAAGAAATACTGATAATAGCCTTATACGGAAGGCAAGAGGTGGACTTTATTTTTCCAGGTCTTTGAAAAGTTTAATAGAGGCTTTGCACCATCACGTGATGGCTTCCATAACATGAGTCAGGAACAATGGAATCTGGTCTTATCTGATTTACGACAAAAAATTCAGTCTCCCAGTGGGAAAAGACTATTGTTGTGCCTCCTTAGAAAGAATTTAGTTTTCCAGGGGAAAGACTGTTGCAATGCCTCCTCTCGTAACTGCCATCGCGTTATGGTGCAAAACCTCTATGGGTCTTCCAACGGTACTGGAGCTCTTTCACTTGAATCTCAGGACGTTCATAAAATATTTGAAAACCGATTCATGAATTTAGTTTTTCGTAAGAATCGCTTTTCAAGCGGTAGGGAATCTTTTCATGAACTCAGTAGGGACCGTGGGTAGACCTTTTCAAATCGAAGAATAGGATAAACAGGAAACATGATTTCATGAGTGGTATCTTTTCAATAGTCTCCCGCCTAGGCCAATCACAGAGCTACAAAACCATCTATATTATGATCCGCTCATAAGAAATCTGTTTGTAGCACTTTTCTGGTTTCCGTAATTCCAGACAGCCCCAAACAAGGCATGTTGTGTTTTGGCTTCCGTCTACTAGACAAAGGAATAATTTGCCGTCAACGTCCGCTTCACCGCGCGGATCCGTTCGACTGTGCATCCTTTATCCCCACCCAAAAAGAGACTAAACTTTCAACCCCATGCTCGAGTGGCATCGTACCAACCATCTGTACCAAAACCCTAGGGTCTAAAGGTTGTTTAAAGCCTGATTAGTGCGAATCCGGGTAAGCTAATCAACAATTCGCGCAATAATTAATCCAAATTGGCACTAATCTGGTTCGGGAGAACTGACCCAGTCCTGGCGTCTAGAGGTTATACAGCTATTTCAAATAAGGTTGGTGAAGATTTTGTTGTAGGTTGTATACCAAGCCCGAGATGCACTATGGGTGATGTGAATGCAATCAGCAAACGGTCATAGCAATATGGAATTTTTCCAAACGTTTTCTGCACGTTTTCCCGGCATATTTTCTTCTGTGCTGACATTATTTACACCCGAATAATAAATACATTTGAAGCTTGTTATACAACATGTGACATAGCCTTAGTTCGACAGGCTGTTTTGAAATAGCTGTATGTCATTACGAAAACTTTTCAAGTGCTTTAAAATTTCTCACGAGTTGATAGCTAAATATTTCAACTATGTACCTGTTGATTTTTTAGTTGATCGATTTAAGACACGACACTGCGAATAGGATAATAGACTGTGGTTTTTCTCTCACTACCAAAGAGTAATATTATTTGTCATTTTTTTGACAAGTACAAGACCGAGCAATCAATGCAAAGGTTGATGAGAAGAAGGAAGGCTTTGCGTCAAAATTTGATCTGATCTTCAAGATCAGCCATCAAATGTACTGTACAATTGAATAGAAACCTGACAGAAGATCTACTCCATCTTTGCAGAACAAGTTTAGTGAGCCATCAAAATATTGGTACTCCAAAATGCGAGGTCCCACGTCGAATATTTCAAAACTTCTCTCTTTTTTTAAATTCTTCATTTTTGTAAACTATATACTCCACACATGAGCTAGACAACTCAGGATAGGATATCTACATCTCGAATCAAGACGAATAAACTACGTTTCTAATACTTTATACTTGTTTTGTTCACAACTAGAGATTGCTAAATTCTGCTTGAGCTATATTGTGCGGGTAGCGAAGGAATCATGTCCAACAGGTACTGCCTGTCTGAATCGGAGACAATACTGTGATGGTGTTGGGGTTTGTGAGAGGAGTGATGATGCTGCGTTAGGGTGTAAGGATGCCACCGTACATCTCCGTGTCGGCGAGCCACCTCCATTTCTTGTTGTTGCTGTTGTATGTGTTGCTGTTGCAGCTGGTAGAGTAGAGAGTCAGGGTGTTGTTGGTGGTGGTGGTAGATTCCGGGTTGGACGTGTTGGTGACGATGGTGGAGAACCCCTTGGTGGTGAGAGATATGATGGTGTCGAGAGCTACTACTGCTTGATGAAGAGTGACTTGAAGACTTGGAAGACTGAGGCTTAGGAGCAATGGGAGTGGTTTCACCCATCTTTTGTTCAATTTCTTGCTCTTGTTTCAAGGCCTTTAGGAAAGCGGCCTTGAGTCTCGCTGTATGTTCTGTCTTGAGTTCCTTCTTGACGTTAACGGTGCTACACTTCTCACACATCAGTACCTCTGCACCATCTTTGTTCTTGGTTTTCCAGCAAGGAGTAAAGTCTGTATCACACTGGCCACAGACTTTGGGGTTCTCCTGCTGTGGCTTCTCAGTCAGTGGTGGAGATGATTTAGCCTTCGGGATTTCCTTTAGAGAAATCGCATCGACAACTTTCTCAAAACCAACCAAAGTCATAAACTCGTTGCTGTTCAGACTGGGGATGAAAGACCATTCCGCAGGTGGAGGCTTTGGAGGAGGAATTTGAAGAAGGGTTTTCTCAAGCTGCTTGCGCAGGGCCATTTTTGCCGCAGCCTGTTTGCCGGCAGTAGACACTGCAGGACTAGAACTAGAAGCCTTAGTAGAAATATGTGCAGGAAACGATAAATAACCACTACTTGCAGTCGCTCCAGGTACATTGTTTGCACGCACTGGGGTCGGACGTACTGGCGCCGCCTGCGCGTGTGTCGTATAAACACTGGCTTGAGAGCTAGCTCGTGGATACATAGGAGTAGGATGAATCAGGCTCGTACTCATTGAACTGATTACATTCTGAAGATCTTTAATAGCAGAAGAGCCTGAACGAGAAGGGGATTTGGAACTCGGCTGCATATGGTTTACTGACTTGGAAGAAGATAAAGAAGAGCCGTGAAGAGACTGAACATTGCCCATTTTGGGAAGAAGTTTGGGTTGGATTGCAACTGGAGGTTGGTAGGTCCCTGTTGTAGATATATGAGTTTTGAGAGGCGGTGGAGGAGGCAGTGACTGACTCTTCTTCATAGACAACTGGTTACTACCAGATTTACCTCCAGATGAGTACTGCACACCTGAAGTAAGGAGCTTCTCGTTTTCCTTCTCTTTCACAAACTTGGTCGTACTCTTTGGATCATTCTGAGCTGCTTGAATCTTCTTCAGTAGAAGCAGCTTGGCTTCTTCATTTCTAAGCTCTTGTCGCAGTTCCTCAATAAGCTGCTCTTTTGCCAGGAGTTCATCATCATCATCTGCCTCACTGGGTGTTCCTGGTGTAGAATCATCATCATCACTAACACCATTAACAACTGTGATTGGTGCTTCTCCGTTAACTTTCGGCTTTTCCTCGTGGCTCTTTAATTTGGGCGCCCGTAGGAGATCTACAATACTTTCTTTGGGTTTATGAGGAATCAGAGGCTTACGCTCTGACAACACTCCATTTGAAATCTTCTCTTCCTTATTGGGCTTCGGGTTTGCAAGTGCTCGTACGGAACCTAAACCTAAATGTGCAAGTAAATCTTCCTGCGAGATACATTCACCAGAAGAATCAGAAGCAGGGCTTTTCTCTGAAAGCTTTTCATCCAATGTTTGGGATTCAGTTTTTAGATCCTCGTTTTTATCAGAAAGTTGTAGTTTTGACTTTGAATCTCCATCTACTCTAGTTGTATTATCATTCTTATCGTCATTTATATCTGTTTCCATGGACCGTACACCGGTTGTCATGGGTTTCCCTGTTAAAGTATCCTCATCTTCCTCCTTTATTGTGTCTTCTGGTTTTGTTTTGGCTGCATCTTTATCAGAATCGTCATCAGATGATATGACCACTACCTCTTCTTCACTTTTTTCTCTGAAGAAAATAAAAAGAAGCATCAATGTTAGAGTCGTCCAGAAAATACGATTGGATGGGTCCTCGTTTTTTTGTCGTTTGTTTGTTGTTTTTTTTTCTTTGTGTGTGTGTGTTTTTTGTTGTTGTTGTTGTTGTTGTTGTTTTTGTTGTTTTTGTTGGTCTTTTAAAGACCAATGACATTATTAACATTTTTGCGCACGGCTGAATTTCGGCATTGGAAGGATGGAAGAATAGAAGAATAGATTTTTGTTTTAGAGAGAGGGGTTTCCCAATATTCTTGTATGGGGGTGGATTAACATGGCTGACATGTTAGAAAGATCAATTAGAATTTTTTATTTTTAAGGGGGTCAAGGGGGGATTTTTTAGGTTTTACCACATAAAATACCCTACATTGCTAAGAGCTAATGAAGGTTACATCCTCTTTCAATCAGAATTAAGAATGAAAGGCTCTACATTAGGGGGATACCCATGTTACTCTGTCTGAATTTCATAACTGCCTATAACTCAATTTCAAAATGACCGTGTGTTGCTGTCTGAATTTTACCCCTCATAGGACCTCACTGTCATTCATCGCTAGTTCGTAGCTCTCATGTCACTGTTTCATAACAGGGCTTCAAATATCGGAGCAAAGTTCAGTCCTTTACAGAGATAGCACTTGATACGTAGTTAGTGGCTAACAAACCTTTGGCTTTCATTTCATGATGGAATTTAGATCTTGATTCATGTGTAATGCAATTCAACGACTTTCTTTAAGGAATCTCACTATAATATTAATGAATACCTGGACCTCATAGCTGCCATCTTGGTTGGCACTTGATGGTTAGTGGCTAACAAACCTTTTGCTTTTATTCCATGATGGAATTTAGACCTTGATTCATGTGCTATGCAATTCAACGACTTTCTTTAAGAAATCTCACTATAATATGAATGAATAGCTGGATTTCATAGCTGCCATTTTGGTTAAATTTAACAAAAGATCCATTGCAAATTTCCCCTGTAACCCTACATTCTTTGTAAATTTTTGACGCATTTGAAAGCCAATAAATCTAGTTCTTTTCATCTAATCCTGTTCAAATTTGCAAGTCTTACTAATCTTGAGATGCTTTCTCAAATGACAAAAGGTTTTTCGTAATGAGATTAAGATTCAAACCTTGCCCCAGTCTCTTGCTGGTTCCTAAAGTGGCCTATTTAAGTTTCTCTACTCTGGGCTAAAAACCATTTTATCCAGCCAATCAGAACACAGGATTTGTAATCATCCTCTAGTTTGTTTATACCAAAGTTATTATTGAACTAACTCTGGGTGAGGCAAATATTCCCAATAAGCCTTAGGCAAGTATTTGTAAAAATAGTTTAGACAGAGGAATTGGCCTTCTGCATTATGATACTTAGTAGTTATAATGCCTCACAAAATTTTTTACTTAATTTTTCACGCCAACGCACCACAAATATTGGTATAAATTGATTAATTTCAATTTCCTTGATCAGCCCAGAGGTTTGGAGGTTTTTCAGAAAGAATCATTTTATAGAAAAATTAATAAGATTAATAATATCATGGTTAAATGAATTTTCATCATAATTATATAATTATTTTTTAATATGAAAAGAAAAAAATAATACCATTATTATTTTTGTTTCTGGTTTTCAATAGAATTCAACAAAACAAATTTAGAAAATGAGAAATTGTTTAGTGTGTGGTCCATCTATAAAATTATTTTAAAATTGTGGTGGAAAATTCTGAGTTGCCAAAAAAAAAAAAAAGGCAAAAAATAGATAAAGCAAAACAAAAAACATTAAAGATGCACCTGGTTCAATTAGTTGCTATTAACGAACTATGAAGGAAAGAAGAAAAATAGTTTGAAAACTGCCAATTAACTTCTATTGCCTGTGGTGTGCTCTCCCTTGGTAACAAGACAACTGGAGAAAACAATCCACATTTGAAATAAAGAGCACTTATTTTTCTTTTTCTCTCTTTGTTTTCTATCAATAAGCAATTCCAATGTGAAACTGCTCATTCATAGTAAAGGTATTTATAATGCCCAAAATTATACATTTTGAAAATGATAATTAATGATATATAATAATAAGCAATTCCAATGTGGCTCCTCCGTAGTAAAGTTATTATAATGCCAAAATCATCTTGAAAATGAAGCAGATATGGAAAAAAAAAACCCCTGAAAAAAGTGAGATTTCTATTGCATTTCCCAAGATATCTAAGGACAACTTTGAGCCTAATGTGAGGATGGGGGTCAGAGTAGCAACATTCCATCCTATTATTAAACACATGCGTTTGTAATAAAACTTCACACCCTGCAGTCAGCCCTACAGAACATTTTCACACTAGTCTTTTTAACTTTGAGTTCTTCCCATTTTACCATCGCCAAAGGAAGGACCCAATATAACATGTCATTTGATAGTTGGCTTCCACACGTGGTTTTTCTTCTCTGAAGATACGGATAAAATAAACGTCCAAAACTCCAAATTAATCTGCTTTTCAAAAAAAGATTAAGCTTTTTATGCTCACATGTTTAAAGCATATTGGCCACTTAAGAAATAATCTCATTGCTATATCTTTATCTAGACTGATCAGCCTAATTATATAGAATAAATCATCTTACAATCTCCAAGTTCTTTATGCCACCAAATTTACTACAGAGACCTGTGGCTAAAGATTGCGCAGCTGCTTGGAACATCAGTTCTCCCTGGCTCTTAGTTGACTAAGTTGACAATAAGAGAAATTTATCGTATTGTAAATTATCCAGAAAAACTCAAATAAAACTTAAGACTTTAACTTCCTCAAGTTAAATGGGATATCACAAAAAACAAATATCGAGTGAGCATTTTTCAGTCACTCAGACAGACCTCTGGTAAATAATAATTTATTGAACAGTACTTTTTTCAAGTGCTCAATAGTCTGAGATACTTCCTCTACCATTAGGGAAATTCTTAAGTACCAAAACTGCGGCAAATATATCCACATTAAATAGCAATGACATATAAATAGCTACTGGCGTTATAAGCGGTAGAAAGAAACAAGAAAGAAAGAAGTAACATAAAGAAAGAAAAAGAGAAAAGAAAGAAAAGGAAAATAACAAACTGTCATGAAATGGGATTCCATTCTTTTATACCCATCCATTTTCATGAGCTTCAAGCACAAGATATTTGGTATTCACCTTCTATGAATCAAAAAATACCAACTTATAAACCAAATCGAAACATGGGTACTGATTTGAATAACAGTACTATTGTTCTTGGCTGACTAACTTTTCATACATGTTAAAACACTATTATCCACATGAACATGAGGCTAGTCAGTCCAGAACAATAGTTATTCAAATTAGCTGTCATATTTCGATTTGGTGTATACTATCAAAAATTTGATAGACTTGAGATTTGGAAGACTCAGTCCTCTCAAATTATAGCAAAATATTTGGGTCACATAAATATGACAAGATTTATAAAGGGTCCAAAACATTGCTTTGCCCCCCTCTAGTTTATTGACAGATAATACAGCATCTCCACATTACACCAGTCCGTCTAATCCAGAGATCTTTTGTCATTAAAACAGGATTATTTAACTTAAGGATTAAGAAAGAAAATAGAACTTATTTTTTAAATATATAGACTTGAGAAATAACAAACAGAAAGACAGCTGTTCTATCCCAATCAACTGAAATAAAATCGGAAATTTCATGGAAACACAATAAAATATCAAAACCTGTAGCATATGTTATTATTTTGAAACTTCTTCTACTAACTGAATGATAATAAATAAATGCAGGACTCGAAGTAGAAAATAAAAATAGGCAGACAGCTTTTGATTTTTGGCAGGACAAATAATTTTTGTGGAGAAAAATTTTCCCTGTCATCTCATTTTCAATTGACAATTCAAAATTGTTAGTAGTAAAATTTGACCTGAATTTCGAGCCCTCAAAATGGTCTGAGTACTTAAAAGCTGATATTGATTCAAATCAATACTATGAGATGTTTTGGGTAAACTACAGAATTTTACATTTTAACACAATGGACAAATTTAGCTTGAAGAATAAATGTTTCTTGTTCAAGAGGTATGAAAATTCTGCTGAGCTTTTGATTCATGATTACCTCAACATGGAAATAATTACATAAAAAAGTGGGTCAAGATTAAGGCAATGAGCATTCTGTCAGCTGTTTTACATTTAAGTCTATAACCATGCTTAAGATGCATCATGTATAGTTTCAAAGAAATGAATAACTATTGCTCTGTCAAAACTACAATTTTAACACAAGAATGTCATTCAATACTTAAAGATTGTAACCCTTCAAACAATACTCTTCCAAGTACTACTTCAGCCATAAAATCTTTTTTTAAAGATTTCTGTCAGCAGAATTCAAATTCTACATCAAAAAATAATGTACAATGCCCTTTCATTTCTTACTCATATTAATAATTTTTCTCTTTAATATCTTTTTTCTTTGTTTCAAGCTATTGATGAAATGAGGCACTAAGAAAACAAGAAAAACGATAAAGAAAACAAAGGCTGACAAAGGTCTTAACTTGCAGCTGGAAAATCAAAGAAATTATAAATGGTAGAAAATTAAAATTTATCTTGACCTTAATTTTAAAATTCATATCTTGGCTCCTGTCCTGAGAGAATTAAACAAACAGTCTAGACAAAATTCAAAATACTGTATATTAATAAGGACTCATATTTGCCAAAGTTGATTATCACAGACATGAACACATTTGCATAGTAAGGCTGAATAATCATCATAAGAAAAAAACAGTGTTATAATAAGCTTGAGTTGACCACAAAGATTAGCCAAACAACATTAATACTAGAAACTTTGATGTTTTCCTGGTAATAGGGATTCAAAGTATTAATCAGATTTGTGGAACAAAAGTTAAACCTCAGTCAAGTAGAAATCTATACTGGTAAACATATACTCATAATCAGGCCTTAACCTTTTCTAATAAACTATCAAGGAGAAGCCAAAAGTTGTCCACTCTTGGTAAAAATTATTAATGATAATGATTATAAAGCCAAGCCTTTATACCACAGACAGTGTGTCACAGTGTGTCTAAGACATATGGCTGTAGCAAACATACTCAGTCATTGAACTTTATCCAAAGGACCAAGCACGATGTCTTATACTATTCAGTTATAGATAAAGCCATAGTTTGACTGTGTGTAACACAGGTTTATAGTAAAACATGACTATAGGTAATCATTAGACTGTCCTTACTCTTAAAGCAGAAAGAGATAGTTTGAAACTGGACAGTGTGTGTCACTTTTGGTGCACAACACAAGTTTATAGTAAAAACATAGTTTATAGCAGTAAAAAGTAGTTTCTGCTATTTTCAATATTACTCAAACTAAGTATCAGAGTTGTACATTACTTGGTCTTTCACTGTACTACAGGTACAAACTGATTATTTTTGCTTGACAGAAGTGAAAAAATGGATTTCAACATGTAGCTCACAAATACAGAGTTTGCAAAATATTGAAAACTGCAGTAGTATATGCACTTAATTCAAAAACGTTGTCATCACTAAAGGCAATAGTTAATAGGTCATTCTGACATGGAAATGGTTTTGTTGAAAACAAAGATCGAATCAGTCTCAACACTAAGGTCCATGTTCATAAAGAGAATAAAAAGCAGAAACACAAGTCATTCCAGCTATTCTTGGATCTTGGAATGACTTATCACCTATCACTTTTTGATCTCCTATTGCTTATCGCCTAGTGTTTAATGAATGAGGTGTATACAAATGACTACAGCTGTTTCAACTGCCTTTCAACTACTGTTCAGACTACTATACTAGGACAAAGTCAAGTATCAAACAAAGTATAAGATCAGCTTCTAGAAGATCAAAGTATGACTACCTTGGTACATTTTACATGCTACTACAACCACATGTACAACTTTTGCTATCATTATGTTAATTCTGGCAGGATACACAATGAAACATAAATGGCATCTAATCATTGACATTCACAATATTGGCTCAACAAAATACTATCACATAAATGTGTACTTGAAAATATGAGAAAATTTAATCCCCAACTTTTGCTACTACTGCAAGCTACAGCTGTAGCACATACTATAGGATAAAGTTTGAATCCCTAAATGACATCTGGCTATTGAAGTTCATGACAAGATACCATCATATAAATTCTTATATATCATAAGTTCACCTGACCATATGGTTATATACTCTGGTTACATATACATACTGATAATAGTTTGACGCTTCGACCCATACTAAGATACCATCACATAAATTCTAAAATATCATAAGTTCATTTAACCGAATAACTCTGGCTACATATACAAGTGGTAGTAGTTTGATGCTTCGACCCATAGTACCATAGCAAGATACCATTGCATAAATTCTGTAATATCATAAAATAACCATATGACTCTGACTTAATAATTTAAGTGCATAGAGGTAATAGTTTGATGCTTTGACCCATACCAAGATACCATTACATAACTTCTGAAATATCATAAGATCACCATATGACTCTGGCTAGATATACAAGTGCATAGTTTGATGCTTCGACCCATAGTACCATACCAAGATACCATTACATAAATTTTGAAATATCATAAAATCACTATGACTCTGGTTACATATACAAGTGCATAATGGTAATAGTTTGATGCTTTGACCCATACCAAGATACCATTACATAAATTTTGAAATATCATAAAATCACCATATGACTCTGGTTACATATACAAGTGCATAATGGTAATAGTTTGATGCTTTGACCCATACCAAGATACCATTACATAAGTTTTGAAGTATCATAAAATCACCATGACTCTGGTTACATATACAAGTGCATATTGGATATAGTTTGATGCTTCGACCCATACCAAGATACCATTACATAACTTCTGAAATATCATAAGATCACCATATGAAGTCCTCTGGTTACATATACAAGTGCATATTGGATATAGTTTGATGCTTCGACCCATACCAAATTGTTAGAAGATCAACTTTCAAGCTCAACCAAATACCAACTAAAAGAGATTGACACAGATATCTAGCTAATAACTATGCTGATTCTACTGATAAAATATATTTTAAATAAAACCTAAGAAATGGACACACATAGTCAATGCATTGCCTCATGATTGGAGCACCATTTCTCTTCAAATCTGTAGCCCATGTATAAGTTTATATGTAGAAGTACATATTACTCTGTACTAGAAATTTAAAGATGACTTGTCTATATAATTCAATTCTTCTACAAATTTATAATCATACCACTTTATCTTAGATATCAAGAAAATACATATATGCTATAGACCACAAACATGTGAACAGCATATTCTTAGAAAACTGTAGTGTAGTTACTTAATATTGAAGTCTGGGATATCAAAAAATTTAACAGTGTAAAAAATGATTAAAATTGAGGACAAAAGTGGAACACAAATTTTTCTTTTTATATTCTTTTTTTACAATTCTCTTATGTCTTTGATATTGAGCTTAAAAAGCTAATCATCTTGCAATAAAATGTAAGAGAAAAGCAATCTATTCATAATTCGAAGGGCTGGAGGTCAAGTTAAAATATTAACTGTGTCGAAGAAAAACCAAATAAAATCGTGCTAACGTGACAGCTAAAAAATTAAAATAAAATACAATTTTCCCTCAAATATCTTAAAAAAACAACCACCAATGAAAAAAGGAAAAGTATTTTAACTATTTTTCTTAATCAATGTTTATCATGAGTATTATATAGAAAGCATGAAAAATTGATCGCCATTATTTGTCGACGGGTTACGAGTACTACAAGTTTCGCGGTGCATAATCCTTTTTTACACGTCGAAACAAGTTCATAAATGTAACACTCCACTAATAGTTTATTCTTTCTTTTCGCTTCTACACCTTGTACTTAACATCGCCCTATGGTTTACCATTGATATTATTCAGAAAACCGATCCATATGAGTCGTAAATTAATACTTACGGTTTTTGTTCTGGTTCGGAGTCTGGAGTCGTCGAATCTGCGGAAGTCCCACTCGACTCTGTATTGCGTGAATTTAGGTTCTCGATAGTGGATTCTTCACTTTCTTCATCCGAAACCTTAGCACGTTTAGGGCTTTTAGGGACAGCTTCGGAGTCCATTTTCTGTAGAGATTGAAAACCATAATCATTTGTCAAAACAACTCAATGAATCTGGAACAAAAAGACGTGGAAACTTTGCATAATCGAAGCCTTCATTAGAATATTCTAAAAGTGATCGCTGCCAATATAATCGCCGGCGAGTTTCCGCCGAGCGCTGACAGCTATCCAGACAGAAACAAATCCCAAAGATCAAGCTACACTCACTACTTATAGGCCTCCAGCCTTCTAATAACGAAGGAAAAACACAATTTTACCTAGTGGAAGTCAAAAGAGAGAGCATAGGATGGTTTAATACTCGCGATAAGATTAAATGGCGCGAATACACGCGAGGTGTACAGACAACATGGCCGACGCTAACGTTTCGACAATGATTGCCATGTTTCGTATCAAACTCCAACGCCAGAGTAAAAATAACGTTACGAAGGCATTCCTAATGCTACAAATACCTTAATATAAGTCGAATTCCTAGACGTTTACTTCGTAGGAGACGTAAATTGGAATCCAAACTCTCCAATCGTTCCGGTTTCGAAGCGAGGCTTGTATTAATTTGTGTGCAGCGATCGGGAAAAAAAAGTTTATTTTGTCTGGCTGGAGTGAAGTCCTCGCTCCCAAATCGTTGTATATTAAGAGCCAAGTCTTCCCGTCATAGTTGGTTCCTCTACACAGTGCCTGTATGAATGAGAGTAGTGAGAGAAATAAATCAACTGAGAACGGTTCTCTTTCATTCAGCCGACCATGTGATTGCAACAAGGACAACGACACAATAATGGCGGTTAATGTCGGCCATTGAACGACGAATATCCCTTACGTTCAGCCTCTTGTTACAGTAATTTCTCCTTTTTTCCTGCTCAGGACCCTCTTGGGACTTTATGCTAAAGAATAATGGCCAAGTTTCGAAATGGTTGGCTCTGTCAAAACGAAAACACTTTCCTGATTTTTTTAGTAAAAGGCACAGGGGCGGGAATGTGAAATCAAACGCCACTACCCTCTGATAGACGTGTGCACACAAAAGTCGCCTTCTCAAACAGCTCTATGCTGAAATAGACAGGATGTCAATCATCATTACCCTTAACCAATCAAAACTCTCGTAGGGCTATCAGATGCGCTGGTTACCCTAGCAACCAGCTGCTTACTGTAAGGAAGATGACGTAATAACCTATACATCCGGGTATGTGGTCAAACCGGTTAAACCGGTTTGTGTGCAGGTGTTGTGGTCGCGTTAATGACATACATACTTCTCACGAGATGGTGCTTGCTGATTGGACAAACGTCACTCAATTAATTTCCAGTAGGCAATAAAACCCTTGACAACAATCGGTAATTTGTGGGGTAATTCTCCTGATGCGCACAAACATCGTCGTCGGGCTTTGCACCGTCTGAACCATCACCAGTCACAAGGTGTCGGGACCAAGTGTATGATTGGCAGGTGCATGCCGCTGCAATACCAACCCATGGACACCATATCGACCACTTAAACACCTAATCAGAATCACATAGACATACTTACCTTACACAAATCAGTACCTCAATAATTTACACCAACTTACCCCTGGTCAAGTTGGTTGGTGTATCGTCATCTCTTTCGTCGATTTTAGCTCTGGAACGGATTTTCCATCAGGTCGATATATATATCTTTCTCACTACAAAAGCTAGCGCGCTGCTCACTTTCTTACACTTGAACAAAATATCCGGGAACATCTGGTCTACTAAAAAGAATTTCCTTCCTTATAGCTGTGCACCGGTTTTCAAGCCTTTGATTGAGTAAGCCAAGACGGTTCATATCATCTCGTGACCCAACTTCTTACAAGAATGTAATTGTTTGAAGCTGTTCATTCTCGGGCAGTGTGTACATCAGCAGTATGTAATACTAGGAGTTTAAAGAGTGCACTGATATCAACGTGTTATTGGAATACAAATATATCCCAAGATATACTGGCGCTATTATCAAATTACCTCCACATCAAAAGATTAGTTATTTAGGTCCAATGTGATGTATTAGATGCATGACTGATCATATGAAATCATGGCGTGATTGGCTAGATGAGGCAATTATTATATTACCAATTATGTGTGCGTTGGCGAATGTGTTGCTTTTGGAAGATTGAATCAAACCTTCAATTTACGTTTTTACTTAATGATTTGGGGAATTTCCATTTTCGCAAAAGGTTGGGTGTATTAAATTCCCAACAAGTAGAATTTACGTCAACAATAAAAAAAAAACAACAACAACAAAAAAACAGATTGTCTTTGAAACTTAGTGACATCCAAATGAACCAAACAACCAGAAAAATATTAACTAAAACAGTGATTTTTTTTAACTATAATAATTAGGCCATAACGTCGACTGCACATATATATGAATATATAAATATATATATCAATATCTTCACGTTCAAAGCATTGTTTGTTTGAACCAATCACTATAGAAAGCTTGTTCAGCAAATGGTTTTTAGGCAGCTGGCTTGGCGATAGTCATCGACAGAGCAAATATGCTAAGAAATATTATGGGTTTCATGATCTGCCCTCTTCTCTAAATCATCACAGCCGTATGTACAATACATTAATTTTTCAAAGCAAAAAATAAAAATTATTTAAATGAAATGCTAAAAAGGCATTGTCCAAACCGAATACACAAAGTGTTTTCATTAATCCGTCAGTCATACATGTCAGTTGGAGTTAATATGGAGCCTAAATCTTTCTCCATGAAACGAGGGATTACTTAGGGTAATTTGTTATGACACATGAACGGGAAATAACGCTTGCAATCGACGAAAATTCGGCACCAGATGTCTCTTTACAGATGGGCTGCTTCTGGTGAATAAAAGGCACGATTCTGGAAAAATGAAGGAATAGAGAGAAAAGAGACTTGAGTATCAGAATCTAAACCTTTTTCCGACACTAATTCGTGAAAAGAGGGAGCAAAGTGAATTGAAAAGTGAAGAAAATATTTGATCTTTAAAGTAACTTGATAACTCTCGAACAAAAGAGAGGCATCAGAAAGCCAGAATAGGGATATCTAACCAACCAATCAGATTTGAGCATGAGCGGTATTTATTGTGGCTATTGTCAATAGATAAAATGGTCGCGATTGGATCTAAGATGCGAACCTTTTTAAGGGACTAAGTAGATAACATACAGGTGCATTGAAAATCGAAACAATGGGAGTAAACTACGAAAGATATAAAACTTTAAAAACTACTCTTCTACGAACAAAATCCAAAGTACACGACCTAAGTAAAAGTATCATCACGCTCATAGATGCAAAAGCAGTCGGCCCTTAATTTCGCCATATATTTATTTAGGTGCAACTCTCGAACCTTTGTCTCTAAAACATGTATTAATGTATTGTGTTATATTAGAGTTTGTACATAAAAGATACCGCCAAAACACATGCTAAATGTCCAAGGAAACAATAGGAAATAGCAGAAGCGCCGACGGAGTCGGAAGCTGTGAATTCAATCTAAAGCTTGAAACAATAATAAGTGAGGTATAGCTTTGTTTTATTAGAATAGCTTGGAACACAACGAAAAAGCTTAATTTTTAACAAGGAAATCGGATTGGTGATGATGATGAAAAAGACACTCACAAATAATAAAAATGGGGGAAAATCTGAAACTAAATAATTTCTGGCTGAAATATTAGGAATCAGAACAACCAAAAGCAAAGAGTAACTTGTCAGTTGTTTTGGAGATCGCTAAAAGATTGCGTTTTGTCATTACATGTTATCTCCGCAAAGTTTTTCTTTCTGGAATAATATAGATTGAAGATCAATATCTTATCTCGTTTTAATACATTCTCAGCAATTTAGTTTTGACCGGCACACATTTTGTATCTATATAATAACGTTTGTGTGATAACGATACGCAGGATGGTGTCATATTTCAGGAAGAAAAAACTCCATACTTTCATACTTCATACATTCATATTTAATAAAGTTTCGTTCGTACAACCATAGAGATATGGACTTCAAGTATGACCAAACTGCGGTCCCGTCTCTACTATATGATCGAACGTCATCACTAACCAATAGCGGTGGGACACGTAATCGTTCAAGAACCATTGAGGACGTAAGAAACCCTCGTGGTAGTGACCATCTTCATTGCCCGGCTACACGACATACTCACCACCTGCAATGTTTGAGTTTATATTTTTATAATCATATAAACACGATAGGACTACATACAGACACGTGATCTGTTCTACGTGTATACCCATGGGCATATCACATGTTGTACTTTTCTTTAGTTTATACTTTGTTAATTTGAAACACCATGAAAACTAACTGCTTTAACGTCACGTGACCCATCACCTATTTTGTACTCTTCACAGTTTCAGATTACTAGTATGTATATTACATTGGGTACTGTGCTTGTAACACCATGGCAACGACCTGCTTTATGACTAGTAAGGTTAGCGACACTACGTGCCCGTCATGTGACCAATCACGTGTTTTTTGCTCTTTGCGGCGTCAGATTGGTGGTATAGTATATCATGGGTACTATGTTTGAACACCATGCATGATAACAACCTGCATTATGACATGTAAGGTTAGTGACATTGCGTAACGTCACGTGATCCATCACGTGTTTTTTTTACCCTTAGTTTATTATGGGTACTGTGTTCGTAACACCATGTTGACGACGACCTGCTTAATTTTCTAGAACATGAATTACTACCCTGCTTTATATGGCTCGTAATAATGACACTACGTGACATCACATGACCCATTGCGTGTTTTTTACTCAATACGGTGTCAGACCAGTATATTATGGGTGTTCGTAATACCACGTTAACAACCTGCGGGTCCGGTTGTACGAAGCCTGGATAGCGCTGCCCGGCGGATATTTTCTTATCCAGTGGATAAGTCGATGCTCAGGTTTTACAATAAATTTATCTACTGTATAAGATTTATCCGTCGGATAGCGCTATCCAGGCTTCGTACAAGCGGGCCCTGCTTTAGTGACATTTAAAGTTAGTTACATTACGTGACCCACCAAGTGTTCGTTTACTCCAATTCGGTGCCAGATTAGTATATTATGGGTACTGTGTTCGTAACACCATGGTGACGACCTGCTTTAGTGACATGTAAGGTTATAGTGACACTGCGTAACATCATGTGACCTATCATCTATATTTTATCGACCTTTTTAGTACGCTATTGGTAGTTTGTTGTAACTAAGTCACTCTTACATGCCTTTATAGTCACTCGGACCCATCCAATACCCCTATCAATCAAATCTTGTCAGTAGGCCTTGTACATACTATACAGAGCTTCATAATAGGTGGTATAGTCTCCCTCGCATCCGTTTTTAGTGTCGGTCTTCACGCAACGACACTAAAAGCGGATGCGAGGGAGACTACATAATAGGCATAGCAAACTAATCTCGGACGAAACACGTAGCCCAAACATACACAATGTTTCCCAAATGTGTTATTTTTTTACTCTTTAATCTTAAACTTTTCACATTTCTTTCTATAACTTTCAATTCACAATGGTGATTGTCATGGTCCCCAGGGAAAATGTATGACAATTACAGCTTTATTTCTTTCGTAAAAGCAAGACACACTGATATACTTCTTATCTTTTAGAGAGGAGGGGGAGCGGCCGGGGAATTAAGACGGGCATCAAATATTTACAATTGAAAAAAGGATGTCACTGATTTTTCTAGTATAATATTTTTTTCTTGCATTTTTGCAATTCAGTTTTTGTTCGGTTAGGAATTGGGGGCCACTTTAAAATTTCAAAACGACTAAGCCGGGAGGGCTAGCACATCGGGCACGCATGCTACTAAAACTATTCCTCTGGCCCCGTCCCCCTTCTAAAAAACTGATCAGAATGCACCCTTAATACACGGGCTTCAAGTGATCCTAGATTGAACTAACGTAACCGCTTTTTATACAGGATTAACCGTATTGTCAGTTCCACAACAGCAGTAGTAAATGATGCAGACGAAAATAATGAACGAGCCTCCTCCACCAGCAGTTGACGCAAAGACGGCTGCTGTTGAATCGATGAATGCATTCACTGCAACTAAAGCAGAATGAAAACGTTGTATCGATTAGTCAACGCGCGTTTTATGACACTTTTGATAGAGGGATTGTATAGAATAAGCTAAGAAGGGGGGGTGTATATTGATAAGTAGTACACTGAACTTAGCTTGGTTTAATGCCGATTAAATATTACGGAGAACCTGAAACTGGTGTGCATCATTGAAGAGGTTACGCGGTGAATTGTGCCTTACATAACTGTCCTGCAACCCTATCTCAAAATTTAG
The DNA here is from genome assembly GCF_029948245.1 of Actinia tenebrosa. NCBI lineage: Eukaryota > Metazoa > Cnidaria > Anthozoa > Actiniaria > Actiniidae > Actinia > Actinia tenebrosa. The sequence continues at coordinate 4,629,068 of NW_028292582.1, read as the reverse complement.
CGAAATGCATGCAGCTGACTCTTGATCATCAAAATAAATCTGACTAATATATGATTAATTGCTATATCGGTTAGTCAATAACCGAAACTCCTTGAATTACTTGTAAAACGTTGTGGCACTAGACTGATCAGTTCCATAAGTCGGTGTTGTCTATTCTGGATATCACTCACACACCGTCACTAGTTAGCCCACAACGGGCCTTAAAGGAGCGAAAACTACCACTTATGGAATCAGTCTAGTTGTACACAAAATGCGCGGAAATCTTTCATTTCTCTCTTATTTAGCTGCATATATAGTTTAGACCACGTGCATTTTCGAATTACACACCTAATGATCTCAGTATCGAAATTCAGGACTTGTCCAGTGGAAGAACAGGAAGAAGAGCCAATTTGTGAAACCACTGTTAATTAACATTTTTCATTTTCTTTTTATCACTGATCACTAAATGTCAACAGATGGAACTTCATCAAGAAAAAGCACTTAGAATGACAGTTACGTACATGTTCTGTTATGGAACGTGTTGTTTACGACAAACAACAATCCTGAGTTTCCATAGTGACAATGCGGAGGTACGTCATCGTTTTTAACGAAAACCCGCACGAAAGGCCGAAATAATACTTTGAAGAGTCATCGCTAACCACCCTTAGACATTTAATTCCTTGAAAAGATTCTATTTATAGTTCAGCTTCATCGTGACATTGCTAACTGTTTTCAAGGCGTATACTTACCCACGAAGTGAAAAAGCAACAAGCCGAGAACCCAGCAAAAAAAGCCTCGTGTGAGATAACATCCTGACTGTTCAGTTATTCGTGATAGATGTCCTAGAGAGAGAGAAAGAGAGAGAGAGAGAGAAATACGTTATGCTGATAATGTAGAGAGATTCAGTAAGATACGACATAGTTAGTCTATTAACTACGGATACGAAGATACGGTGTAAGGCCCTAGCCCTCGACTCTACTGAGCCCTGACTCCACGAGTTCTGCTTATCCAAATCGATCTTCACAGATGTTTCTTATTTACTGAGTCAGTAAAATTATGAGAAAATACATCAGTTTTAAAATAGCTGATAAACCATCAAAAACATAGAACATCAAGATTTCATGTTGTTTATCGTCACGATGATGATTTCAGTCACAAGAGTAAGGGTCTGTGCGTAGGTATCCAGCAATTTTTTTACCATCATCATGCCATCGCGGCAGTAGCTGGGTTCCTAAACGGAGCCGTCACACGTTGAGTGTTTTTGCCCCATCAAATTAAGTTAGGGTTTTATCTTAAATTAAGTAGTTTCTAGTATACCTACCCCAAAATGCGAAGCAGCCTCCTGTAGATCCACCAAACCTTCCCATCTGTATATAAATCGGGCTGAAGTAGCTGTGACAACTATTTTGCACTGAATTTGGCTTGGCTTTTTATTTACCGTCATATCTGTCTACCTTTTCCATCCCTAAACCTTAGTCTCTAGGGACGTCTTTGCTATCATGCAAACCAAATCACCAATGAATGTGGTTCACGGCTTGAGCCGTGCAAGGATCATCGATGTTTGCTGATGTCTTAGTCATTGAAAATATATTGTTTGATTATGTACATAAGCAACAAGGAAGTAGTTCGTCAATATACATACATACATACTTTATTAGCATTCCCTTTCGGGCTTTTCAACAGTACCAATTTACAATCAATAATTATAAAATCCGTAATTAAAACTAAGTAAAATATAGAAGAATAGAGAAAATAAAATTTAAAACTACAGTACACATTGATTATACCTAAATGCGAGAAAGCTACCACAGGACACCCGCGGCACAGCGGGATGGGAATACACCAAAAGACAAAGAAACAATATTACCAGTGATCCTCCTTTGTCCCTCAATGCACCCCCACCACACCAAACCACAATGCCCCCCCCCCCCCCCTCCGTATGACTACCTAAAATCTAAAAGTCAAAATTTGAAACAAGTGTTATAAAAATGCACATTAAGTGAAATAGTTTTCCAGCATGTCGTTTTTTAGTCTTCTCTTAAAAGCTCTTAACGTTCACTGCTTTAATTCCTCATCTATATTGTTCCAAATTCCTCACGTCTCTATAACGGAAACTGCGCTGACCAGATTTCGTCTTACACAAAGTAATATGCAGTGACTCACTATTTCGGGTATCGCGATCGTGGATTGCATTGCGTTTACAAAATATTCAATATTAATCAATATAATAATTTAAAATGATAAATTGGTCCGTGTATTAAATTTTCTTGCACTCTACTTCCTGATATATAGAGACCGAATCTCAGAAATCTAATCACACGCACATTAGTACAAAGTGATATGTCCGCATAATGGTACACGTTGACCGGTGAGTTGTTTCCTATGATCTCTGCAAAAAATCACCCACGTGCTTCATAAGAGGAACTGAATAAAATGCTTGGCTTGTAAGGAAGTAAAAATCCCAAATGAGTCATATTATTCTGATTGCTTAAAAAACTTTGAAAATGGCTTCATTTGTTGAAAATCGCAATTTAAAAGCAAAATTATTTTAAAACCTATTTTGTTAAAAATAAGCTGAAAGTTGCATTTTAAAAGCAAGAGCCTGCAGTTTATTTTGTCCTGGTCAGCGGCTTTTTCACTGAAGGCCGCAAAGATTGATGGGTTCGTTCTCTCAACTCTTCGGGATTCAAAATGGTAGGTCTCGTAAAGATAGTAGATGAAAGATCCACTTCCATCTCGTATTATATTCGAAATATTGTTACATTTCCGATCGCCATATGATTCTTGAATACTTTTCCTACGTTATTTTCTTTTTTTTGGTGTAATCCAATGAATTTTGCTCGATTTACGAGCTTTGTTTTGATGTCTTCTCATCCTGACGCCGAATGCTGCTTTATGTCAGTTTTCTCTTCTTTATCATTTGCCAAATGGTCTCGACTGTAAGCTATTTCTAACGATTAAAAACCGCAGCAATTCTTCCAATGCTTCTTTGTTTTGATTCTCTAATTTTGATTACAGTGAAATAAGACCTTTTCCATGAATTCGATGTGGGAAGTCTTGGAAAGTGTCTTCGATCATTGCCTTAAAAAATGATTACATTGTAGATTATTTTGCTACATATTTGAGCAGTGAAGACCATTTTCTTCTATCGTTCATCTAATGCTAAAGTTTTCTTCGTAAATCTTGTGAATGCTGTTGTTGTGTTTATAAAATCAGCTATTTCAAAGGTTGTTAGAGGTTTTGTTGTTTGCTCCATGCTGCTTACTAAGCTTGAGATGTTTTCATCTGTAAATGCTGACAACACAAATGAAATTATGCTGGAAAAACATGAACCTTTTGCTAATTGAATTGAATTGCTGTTAGTTTAAGTTTCTGGCTTGGTATGCAACATTACCTTCACAAACCTTATTTGAAATAGCTGTATTCTGTCTTTGCAATAAAGCTTGGTGCAGGTATTGTAACATTTGCTTGAAAATAATTCATTTTTAGGAATGTTAGTATGCTATCAAGCTGTTCAAAATCTTATTTTCTTGTAAGATCAAATAATGATTAAAGTTCTTTCTAGCTTTCAAATGATAGGAGAAGGTCATGAACTTGCCAGAAAGTCTAAGTGAACAGCTTACAAATTACTTATCTATAAATAGTAGCTTAAGCCAGAATATTTTGCACATTTAATGGAGCATTCTCCAATCCCTGACCCTTAATGAAACCAAACCTGTCTTTATATTTTATGTTTTAAAAGGTTTCTATAGATTTAATTTAGTTTTACTACTGTGAATGACATTTTATTTTCTTAATTCCAGGGTCGCGTCAGGACAAAGACTGTCAAGAAGGCAGCTCGCGTTATTATTGAAAAATATTACCCCCGTCTTACTCTTGACTTCCATATCAACAAGCGAGTATGTGAAGAAATTGCAATTATTCCCAGCAAGAAGCTGAGGAATCAGATTGCGGGGTAAGTACCTTACTAATGTTGGTGAACATATGGGGTGCTAGGGATTTGGCTAGGCTAGCCACCAGCTATTAAACTCTCAAAGATATACGATTCTGAAAATGCCGAGTCGTGCCCCTCATCATTTAAGATTTTTTTTTAGTTTTTGACATGATATTTATTGTGGAAAGAACACTGCTTCAGCATGGAGCAGTTACAGGGGACCTTAGGGGAAAAAACCAAATTTGCATTATAGTGCGAAAAAAGATCTAAGGGGCTCACCCTATCAAGAATATCCTCTAAATTAGAATTGGGATTTAGGAATGGTAATTTTCGACTCACATATAACACCAAGTCCAGGAATCAATCCAGGGTCACAGTGGTAAGAGGGTTTTCGCGAGATGCGAACACCACCCTTACCTCCGTGTTGAAAGTTGCTTTTTTTTTGGAGGGAAAATTTGAGATCCCAAAGAAAATGTTTTACAACAGATGCATGTGATGGCAGTTCTTGGTATTAAACTCACTACCAATACCACTACCAAAGCATTTCCAGGAAGTGTTGCATGCTTCCACTCATGTTTCTTGACTTAAAGATTAGTGCTAGTAATTCAAATAATGTGGGTTACGTTAGCTAACTAGTTTTTATAATTTATTTGGATAGCTTTGTCACCCATTTAATGAAGCGTATCCAGAAGGGAGCTGTACGTGGTATTTCTATCAAGCTTCAAGAGGAAGAACGTGAACGAAGAGACAACTATGTACCAGAGGTAAACTGACCACTTCATTGCCACCAACTGTCTTGCCATTCTCATAAGAGAATATTTTTTAAATAAAAAAGATCATTTGGAAGGCTTTTTTTGTAATGGTAGCAAATACCGTCATGTAAATGGTCTACTGACATTTTGTTTCAGTTTGTACAGGTTTCTGCCCTGGATACAGAACTCATTGAGGTTGATCCTGACACCAAAGAGATGTTGAAAATCTTGGTAAGTAAGGCTAGATTAAGGTCTAGTTACAGTTATTTGTCTTTTGAAAGTGGGTTGTAGCATTGAATTCATTAGGGGGAAAAGCCAACTTGCCAAAACATTTGAACGGATTTATTTTATTTTAAATGATAAATTAGGCTTAAATTTCTTGGGTGAATCTAGGGTAGATTCACTTGGTACCCCAGCACCCCATTCTTGCCCAGGTTTACATACATACATACATAATTACATGCTTTATCATTATAGCTCCCAAAGGGGCTCTTCCACATTTTAATGCATTTTAAATGCAGGAAACCTTATTTCTTTGAGTGCCAAATATGACATTTTCCTATTGAGCCAAAGGACAAAACTCCAGCTCTATATTTGCTTCTACATTTAGGCCCCATCCATATATATCCCGATAGTTTTGAAACTGATTTTTTAATTCCATTTTGAAAACAATTCTTGTCCACATGTGTAGTTTTTGAATCATTTTTGCCAGTTCAAACATATCTGTTTTTGAAAAGTTGTGTTTTCAAGCAGTATACACCTAATTGAAAAAACATTGTTGGGTTCGAGAAGGTCATATCATCAAAGCTAACATGCCAAAGCCATTCTCCGAAGATTTACGCTGGAGAGCTGTTTGGCTGCGGTATTTTGTCTTCCCATGCTCCCCTTTGGTCTTAGCTTTGATGATATATCCTTTTTTGAACCCAACAACGTTTTTTCAATAAGGCGTATTCACTGGATACAAAGAAAAATGTTTGTTTTTAGAAATATCTAGACTCATGTTGTTGGGGTCTGTGCAACTAGTTTTCACATGCAAAATTTCAACTAAGATTTCATTTTGTAAAAAGTTGATGAATATAATCAAGAAATACCATGTTGATCTTTTTGTTGTTTGTTTTATAGGAATTTGGAAGCATCCCAAACCTACAGGTTACTCAGCCAATCACAGCTGCCCAGACATTTCGACCAGCCAATAAGTAGAATGTCCACTACTCTCCTGTGCTATCAATGATCTAATAAATATACAAAGAGAAAAAAGGATCTCTCTTAAATGTTGTTGTTGTAGTACAGGGAGCTTTCATTAAAAGGCGGCTACCGGCAGTTCATCGCTGGATACTTCACCTTCAACTGCAGGCTATTTTGACAAAAAAATAATTCATTGTCACATAAAGTTATATACAAACACCAGTGGCTTCATCCCCCTACTTTTTAGGACTAACCCCCTACTACAAATATTACTGAAAGCTCTGAGTACAGGGCTCAATCTTGGCATTAGTTGCAGGTCAATCTTTTTTGAGGCTAGTGAAATACACTTTCCTGATTTCATTTGAGTGATAAAGAAAGGTTGAACTTGATGTGTTCATACATTTACATAACAATGAAAAGAAGTCCAACCTCCAATTGCAGCCATTGTGATGACTGATCAAGCAAATTCAGGGAAGGGTCTATTTGTTATTTTCCATTATCATACACTCAACAAAACTACTCAATTCTGATTGGACAAAAAGAGTACAATTAAATCCCAAATTGTACTCTGTAGAGTCCCAATTAAGTTGCTCAATTTTGTTGAGTGTATTATAAACAAAAAATCGCACAATCTTCTCATACAATTCGGCTCATCCAAATTTGAAAACATTCAGAACATCACTTGTACCTATAAATTCTGAATTGTACTCAAGATTGTGTGATTTCCTATACAAATAGACCTACTGACTTCTAAAATGTTTGGGTAATAACTTCATGTTTGCAAAACCATGTGGATAAAGTGATTTTATTTTGCCTGTGAAATCACTTAAAAACTGTCATCTCATTTGTCATAAGTTGAGCCGTGGTACTAGAATTCTTCATTTTCATGTTACAGTACGTCATCTGGTCTCATTAGGTCTTTTGTACCTATCCACTAGCATGGCTGCCATGTTTTTGTCTTTTGACCCTCTTGGGAATGGTTGAAAACCACGAATAGTCCTGAGCGGACTCACTTCTATCAACACATTTTGTGAAGATTGCATGAAAACAGGATTACATACTAGAACGATAGCTTGCCTCTTTTCCTTTGGTATAATTTTTCTGTAAAAAGAAGGGAGTTTGAGAAAGAGAGACTCTGCTCGCGGAGAAGAAGGCCATTTACATGTAGGCATTCCAGCAGGGCCGTAGCCACCGGTACGGTACTTCCGGGGAAAAAATACAAGAAAAATAATTTTAAAAATATGAGAAAAACTGAAAACCCTCGAAAACCGGACCAATCAGAAATTTGTGGCTACAGCCCTGTATCCATGAATAACGTGGGTAACGCAATTTGTAGCAAATACTAGAGTTACATGTAAACCCTATTGTCTTCAAATAATTTTTGCATTTGGTTCAGTTTTCTATGCATTTCATTTTGCATGATTTGAAGGCAACAGACTGTAACTCTAATATATGCTATTCGCGAGCGTGAGTTCTTTAAAAAGCGTGACCTTTCATTAGTAACGAATTAACTTTAGTCAACAAGCACAAGAGAATGTGAATGTTGTAATTGATCGAACTTGATCGTATTACACATGGGCTTGATAGTCAGGGGAACTATGGAACCTCGAATAACGATCCCTACAAAACTCGCTTGATCTGCGGTTTTTACATGGATAACTCTTGTTAACATCAAACCATTGAACTTTATTAAGTCATTTAGCATCTATGTTTGTAAAATGCCAGTGTACGCGTCAACAAATGGCACCCGATTATTAAGCAAGAGGCGTTCTCTCCACCAGCGATCAACAACGAGAGCAAACTGTCTTCTTACAAAGCAACGCAATAATGCACTAGAACTACATTCTCGTCTTGTGGGAGAATTCCATCGTCAGTCAAAGCTACAAGAACTTGATAAGAAAGAGTGCTACACCGCTTGGTTTCCCCTACTGTCCAAGCAAACAGACGAACAAAACCCCCCTCAAAAGTTAAGTACTCTTCGTACAAACATAACGCATTTTAAACCCATCAAAAAACGAGTTTCCAGTGCAACAGAGGTTGGTCCTAAAGTCATCTGTGATCGGCGTTATATTCTAGACGACTCTCGCTTATGTCGACATTTTTGCGAATTACTTGGACCTAATCTTTGTATTGATTGTACAAGACTTAAAGAGCGACTAGACGCCTTGAGGGAGAATGAAAAGCCTCTTGCATCATTACATTTGGAGAGAGACCCATTTACAGCTCTAGTCTGTAGTCATTACTATGATAAGGAATGTGAGAATGACGAGTCAGACGAAGAGGTAATTGTTAGTGATTTATCAGATCACGAAGATTTAGACCTTGATGCGGAAATCCTAAGAAAACAATCCCCGGTATCCAAGGTCTATTTTAGCGCGTCCCCTCCCGGGAGAGAAGACAGTGGCTACTCGAGTCGGGTGAGCTACATAAAAGATCTTACGCGACCTCAATCATGTGCAAGCCTCCTAAGAAGCTTTCCGACGACACCTTCGACTCCAATAAGAAGGGAAAAGACAAGAGTACGAGAAACTAGAACTCAAGATAGTCTGGTTCCGCTAAGTCCAACTCGCGAGGAATCATTAGATGTATATGGATTCACGAAGACACTCGAAAAACTTCAGAAGCGCAAAGAGGTTTTAGGCTTGGATAACAAGTGGCCCCGAGAGAGAGTAAATAGTCCTAAAGTATCTTGGCAGAAGACTCCTGTTGAACCTATACTCATGGAATTAAAACTTATTAATTTTACTCAATACGATAAGCTTGGGTACGAACCTCCCCCTCCTGAACCAGAACCACCCGAACCAGTTATCCCGACTGACGAGTTTGGCTTTCCTTTGATGGACGCATTACAAATATCTCCCTCGTAGGATCTATTGCAGTACCGAACTTCCTACAGGACGATAAGCTTAGTATATTTGCTCTCAACGGCCCATAGGGGGCATTGCTGCAAATAAAATGAGTTCGCTCCTATGGCTGCATGTTAGACGAGTTACTCAGTGCAAGTAAGAACGAGTTGCTGCATATTAGACGAGTTACTGCAAATAAAAAACGACTTACTTGCTGCATGCATGCATGTTCGACGACAAGCACTGCTCGAGTAGTTGCCGCCGCATTAATGGGACTGCTTATTTATTTGTGAGTGGGGACTGAAAAGTGCTGGTCTTTGGGTAGACTGGCAGCCAAGTCGTAAAATGCCTTTGGGATTTTTTTGTCTTCTCCTCGCGGAAAGTGCATTCTTACGCAAGAGTACCCATATATTGATTTGAATGACGTGTTCATAGATTAATGGCTTATAGATTGGCTTAGCAGCTGATGATGTAATTCCGGGCTTTTGTTTAGAAGTAATATAATTGAGCAGTAAAAAAAGATTTCTAGGATTGTAATTCAAATATTTATTATTGTTGCGTAGAGAGAGTTTAAGAGAAACACACCCCTGAAGGTCACCAGTAACTTTTAATACGATGTACAAAAGTTTTAGGACAATCTTTTTTATTAACTTCTTGGTGCTTAACCAACTCCCTAAAGTCTAACTGACTAGATTTTTTTAAGCTTCAAACTTTTATATTCTTCATTTTTCCCGGCATAACATTATCCGGATTATCTTATTCCCGACTTAATTTTTTGACAACCTTTCTTCATTTCCTCGATTTTCCCGCTCTATTTCAAAATTGAAGTAGTTCAGCCAATCGCGAGCCGGTATTTCTTTGACGTCACACGGACTCCTTCCTCGTTTTGAAGAAGAAACTCGAAGAAGAAACAACGACAACCAGACGCAAAACAAGGGTGTTTGCAGCTTTTCTTCTTCTTTTGACTGATTTGCCTTCAAGGTAAGACTAGTTATGAATAAAATAAGAATGAACTTATCATGCATAATATTTAATTGAAATTTTTAAGTTAAATTTGGATTTCGTTTGATAATCTTTTGCTCTACATAAAATTCTCCAAAGTTTTGATAAATTATAGCTTTTATTTGAATTTTGTTCAGTTGTTTCTAAAAGTCAAAAATTGAGCAACGAAAGAAAATAACAACTTAAAATTTATGATGAATGCTATAGACTCCATTCTTTGATATGTTTTAGAGCGCTATGATGTGACTAAGTTTAGAAAAGTTCAGATCGTTTCACCGTTTTGTTTCCGAGTTGTGCAAATTTGATTTTCTTCGCATGATTCTGATCTTAATACACTGCTTACGGGTCTGAAAATTTATAGAAATAAAAATCTTTTTACCAAATCAAACATTTTCAGAGTCTAAATGTTTTAAAATTCGATTTATGTATGTGAGTTTGATAAATTGTTGCCTGCATGAAATACTTTTTTTATTTCGGCTGCCATCCTGGTGGACCAAACTAGTCCACCAGAGCGAGTTTTCGCCATACATTTACACTAAAAACACGAAAACTTCACTCGACATAGCTCGTTTCAGGAATGTTCTAAAATACTTCGATTCTTTGCTCAGAGTTGTATTATTGGTGGCTCTATATGGTCATAGGGATGGTTTTTTGATGGGAACCGAAAACCAAGTAAAAATTTTCTGGCACCAGTTAAATATCCGTGGTTGACAGCAAAAACCACGTGGTTGCACTTGCCGTCTAAATTAAAGCAATATTGCTTTAGGTGCAAGTACATTGCTTGGGCTTCCTGTGGTTTTGAGCGAGGAAAAAGTAAATATTTGATTACCGAACCTTGGCTCATTGACTCTTTTTTGACGGATTGGTATGGCGCGCGGAATGGTTCAAAATTGTCATTTCGATGTAATTGAATATTTGTTTGTCAATTGCGTTACTTCGCTGGAATGTGTACACTTATCAGTGCATTACATTACACAAGCACGTTCCATATGTTTTTTTTGGTCAATCAAATAATGCTTATAAAAATAGTCAATTGCGTAAATTCAGTCGATTTACAATAGCTCTGTCAATCACCAAAACTCGGTCAATTACAAAAACTCGGTCAATTACAAAAACTCGGTCAATCACCAAAACTCGGTCAATCACAAAAAAACTCGGTCAATTACAAAAACTCGGTCAATCACCAAAACTCGGTCAATTACAAATATCTTATTAAGTAAGATATATGGAAGGTTTCAGTTATGTCAAAAGTTTTTATATTTAAAGATATAATTTAAACCTAGAATCGTCATGATTATGACTTGCAAAAAAATTTAGTAATCACTTATTAGCTCCGATCAAAAAGCCATCAAAAGTGTATAATTTATAGTACTATGTAATCATTTTGCATTAAGCTTAAAGTGCTACTACGATGAAAGTCGCTCAAACTTGGATTCAGCTGAAACTTCCTAAGAATACTCTTTAAAGGTCCAATAATCACTGTATGAAGTGTTTTCTTGATATTCAGTACGAAAGTATGATATTTTTACGATTATTTTTTGGAGTCTGTGACGTCATACACTCAACATCGAACATCTCTCCATACATTTCTTTGTAGTTTATGATCGAAATATCAGTAGTAAAGGCAGAAAGAAATACCCAAACACCCCAAAATATAAATTATAGTCACAAGTAATGTGAAATAAGCACATTAGCCACCCTTTGGGCTTCATAGGAATAAAATAAATTAAGGATTTATATTCTTGGCTTTCACGTGACGTCACTGACCTATTTCGACCTATCCAAATATGGGCGTCCGCCATCTTTGTGCCCCTCCGAGTGTGAAATGTTATGATAATAGTAGGCCATTTTTATAGTGTTTAGAGTTTTAGCTCGCTTCAGAGACAAATGACGTCTCAAAACTTTGGAAAATGGCTGTGCCAGTGCTCTCGAAATATGGATCAGGTCTTGAAAGTCATGTAAAGGAACGTTATTTGAAGAAGATCGAGGCAGTAGGCGTTGATCCAGTCACCATACCAAGTGAGCAGTTTGATCCTGAATGTTTGCCTCCAATAGAGCAGTCAGATTTGTTTAGTTACTTGGTTTTGCAGACGAGCTATTATACGAACGATCAGTTTAAAAATTACAAGAGTTTGGAAGCATATAATCAAGTGGTGTCTGGATTTGTGGCTTCAGTAAGAGGACGAATTATCTCAAGCAAGCATGTGGTCGTGGCGAAAGTTCGCCATTCCCAACGCATGAATGACCCTCTGGCCGATATTTGGATCATTGCCGGCAAGGATGGCACGATTTTTTCTGCTCATTGTTTGGGTTGTAAAGCAGGCCTAGCAGAATCTTGTTCGCATGTTGCCAGCGTCTTATTTTACATCGAATGTTGGACAAGAATCAACGGGAAATTAGCCTGTACCCAAGTTAAGTGCACGTGGCTTCTTCCCACGTATGTCAACCAAGTATCTTACGCAAGGGCCAAGGACATAGATTTCTCTTCTGCGAAAAAACTCAAAGAGATTCTAGACAGTAACATTGATAAATTGAATGATGAAAATTTAGGACAGTCTCGTAAAAATCAAGCTGGACCTGGACGAGACCCGAACCCTTCAGCCCAAGTTTCAGCAGCGGAAAAGGAGGAATTTTACACAAAACTCTACAACTGCCAAACAAAAGCTGCTTTGTTAAGTTTAATCGACCCCTTCGCTGACCATTTCATTTCCAAAAGTCGGAATGTTCCAGTTTTATGTGATCTTTACGAGCCTTGTAATTTAGATCTAGATTATCTAGAACTGTTGCGAAAGTGCTTAGATGTCAAGCTGAACATTTCAGACGAGGAGATAAAAGCGGTTGAGCAAGACACAAGAGATCAAGCTAAGGGCCCAGGTTTTTTTAGACATCGTGCTGGCAGAATTGGAGCCTCTGTATGTGGTGCTGCCTACAACACCAACCTAGCTCAGCCCTCCCAGTCACTGATCCAATCTATCTGCTACCCCCACTTGTACAAGCTGGATAACAAGGCCATTCGACATGGCATCAAGTACGAACAGTATGCCATTAATGCATATGAAAGCTTAATGAAAACAAAGCATATTAACTTTGAACTTAAGAGATATGGTTTGTTCATCAACAGGGAATTTCCTTTCATCCATGCAACCCCAGACTTTTTAGTTTCTTGCAATTGCTGCGGATTGGGATGTGGAGAGGTGAAATGTCCCATTTCCATCCCCAACTGTGACTTTAAGCAGTATGTTCTACAAAAAAACTCTTGTCTTGAGGTGGTAAATGGCCTAATGAAGCTAAAGAAGAGCCACAATTATTACTTACAGGTTCAACAACAGTTGTTTACTCTGCCAGAAAGAAAATATGCTGACTTTGTTGTTTGTGCTGTGGATTCAGATGGAAATGCACACATTGTGTGTGAGAGAATTTACCCAGACCCCCACCACTTCAAAACTGTCGTGAAAAAGCTTAAAGCATTTTGGAGGATTGGCATACTCCCTGAGATCTTGGGACGGTGGTACACAAGAAAGTGCAATGTTATCATTAAAGTTCCAGGTGATCAAGCAGTCTGCTTTTGTAGAGGACAGTGCAGTGATGAGATGGTCTCCTGCAGTAATGCTGACTGTCCTTATGGCCAATTTCACATAGAATGTTTGGCTGTAGGTGGGAAGTCCATACCTAAAAGATGGTATTGTCCTCACTGCAGCAGGCTGCCACAGTTTAAGAGAGGAATTGGGGCTTCAAAAGCCAAGCCGAAACCATCTACTGTCAACCAAGCTGCAATGCAATGCAATGCTATCTGTGTTTGTAATGCAAAGGCACTCATAAGTGATAAACTGGTCGAGTGCCACAATGCCAACTGTACAAATGGTCATTTTTTTCATCTTAGCTGTTTGGGATTGAAAAGAATGCCAAAGAATCACCAGTCAACGTGGGTGTGTGGTGCCTGTAAAGCTAAAGAAAACAAATCATCCACACCTACCACTTCTACTTCTTCAAAGACAACCTCTGCCAAGCCAAGCAATTCACCATCACCAGAAACTTCAGAATCACAAACAGATGATTGTAATAGTGACAGTGAAGATGATATTGAAATCACACAGGTTACAACCGGTGTTGTTGACAAGTATAGTGCCCTTGCAACACTAAACAATGCTGATTATGACCTCATCAGTGATCCTGCTGGATGGCTTAATGGTGATATAATTCAAGCTACCCAAGTATTATTGCAGAATGTAAACCAGTCAATTGAGGGATTTCAGCGCCCAACCCTAGGAAGAGTAAGGAACTTTGATGTAGTTTCGGGAGAATTTATTCAGATTTTGCATACAGGGACTGATCACTGGGTATGTATTAGCAGTATAGGATGCTTACCTGGTGTTGTAAATCTTTATGATAGTCTCTACCATCATGCAATTAGCCAGGAAATAGAGGAGCAAGCAAATGACTTAATCGGTGGAAGACTAGTTAATTTAGAATTTGTACCAGTTCAGCAACAAAGTAATGGTAGCGACTGCGGAGTTTTTTCAGTTGCTTTTGCTACGTGTTTGGCTTTTGGTACTAACCCCAGTCATGTAACTTTTGATGTTGCTAAAATGCGTCCCCATTTATTAGCTTCCCTTAAAGGTGGACAAATAAGCATGTTTCCAACTTTTTAATTCATTCTTTAGCAAAGAAAATTATTAGTGATAAGTAATAGTCAGTAATATGACATAAATATTATAATAAATAATTTTTAATAAATAACCAAAAGCAAAAAGCTGATAATCAAAATAAATACTTCATTTAAGCGATTTAAATCAGACATCTTTTCATTGGAACTCAGTGAATAAAATGTAAAAATGTTTGTGTCTGAACTGTCCAGCATTATCAGCTTCTTACTTTAGGCTCAGTCAAAACAGATTAATTCTGCTTTGAGAAATACACCAACATATTAAAATCTTTTCTTTCGAGATTCAATCTACATCTCTTATTATGAAATCTAGTGACAATATTAAAATAAGCAGGAACCCATGTTCAGGGAAATGGTGTATCAGGGAAGAAACAGTAACATGACAATGAGTCATACATAGAGCAATATTTCTAGCAATAAAATTAATTAATAAACATTTCAGTTGCTATTGAATATTATTAGACCTCTGTTTACCTTTGGCATAATATTTTTCAATTTCTCTCTGGCTAAAAAATTGTTAGTTGAATCAAAATCAGTATTCATGTGTTAGCCACAGTTATCTTCTTAGCACATAATCTCAGATGAAAAATTAGGCCATAGGTAAAGAGTTATTTTCACTTTCTTTTTCCTTCATGCCCTTTTTCATATCAAAATTTAATTTTTAAGATTGTTTGTCCCCTCCATATTTGGACTTGTTGAAGAACGTGAATAAAATTGTTGCTTTATTTCTAGTGAAATAGTAATTGTGATGTTTTTGTGTTTTGTGCCTGTCGCAATGTAATAATGATTTCTCCTGGTATAATGTTATTATAGAAAAAACTTTAAACATTGTTACCACCCCTGCTTTTTATGAAAAATGTACTACTCAAATGGCACTATGGAAGGACAAAAATTAACAAGTGCAGAGCAAACCCTTAAAATGCGGTCAACGATTGGTATCTGGAATTCAGGTGACCCATTCTGGTTGCTGCTTACAAAGTTTGTGGGCAGTGTTCCTTCCAGAATAGTGTATTTTCGCTGCAGTAGACCAATCACTCTTTCAACGTGTATCCTAACACTGGCTATCCCCCTTGAATGTTCAACGTCAATGGGATCTAACTGGGCTTTCCCTTTGGTAAATGCTGGAATTACCAGTTTTCCATGCTTTAAACCAACACTTTCTGTGATGGTAAATCCCCGATCAGCCATGACTGTATCCCCTGGGGTCAACTTATCTAAGAATCCACAATTCTCAGTTAAATATTTATCTGAGGTGCGGCCACCCCAAGCTTCAGAAACAAAGCAAATTGTACCTTGGGGAGTGATACCAATAAGGATCTTTATGGTGTTGTGGTGCTTATAAGATGAGAACGTTTGAGCTCTGGCCATAAGATTTGTTGGTTTTTCAATAAAAACTTCAAAGCAATCGATTATGACAGTTACTTTGCGCCTAAATGTATATTGAAAGCACATTGGCATAGTTTTCCACAACTGTTCCCTTTCAGGCCAATGGATAAAGCAGGACAACCTAGAATCCATTGCCAATATCCAAGAGGTAAATATTCTTGATACACTTGACAGGGACACCACGAAACGATACGCTAGGTCTTGAAAGGGAACGTTTAGTCTCAGCTTCATCAGTACCAGCACAAATTCTTGAAATCTATTAAGAACTGTAGATTTCCGTTGAACATGTGGCGCGACATGCTCAAACACCACCATCAGGACTTCATAGGAAGGTAGTCCTGTGTAAAATCGAACTTTATCAGCTGTATCGAAGAATTCTCTGTCCGGAGCTTGATATGCAGATTTTAAAAACATGTATTCAAATTCATCTGTCTGTGTGTCAGCGTTCTGTGAACCTTCACAATAAGTTAAGTCTAAGTCCATCTGTGTTGACTCGTCCTTGAAAGTCACTACGGGTGTCTGGGTGCTCTTGTCGAGTATTTCTTCACGCTCATCATTCGCACTGCTGCAAGAAGGCTCAATATTAAAACATGAATTACTCTGTGTTTCGGTAGAAAACTCTATATCTTGGACAGCATTCCCAGTTTGATTCAAGTCCTTCTTTTTCCTCTCGACTCCAAGTTGCTGATGTTCTATGATTCGCTTCCTGCGCTCTCTTGCCCTTTCAGCTCGTTCTGTCTTAGCTTTCGCTGCTTCCTTCAGATCTTCTTCCTGACTTTCCTTTTTGCCAAGGTTAATAGTTGGAACCCAATCAATATTATATCTGTCCCAGACTTTTGCAGGCTTTCCAGAGACAAAGTGAAGACCACAAACACGTTCGGTTTCAAGAACCCTCTTCGCGTCAGTATCGCCTCGACTGATGGCCGAAATCCAAAGCCTTCTCCGCTCTCGTGTCAACTCTTCGTGCTCTTCGCCTTGATTCGATATCACTTTAGGTATTGAAGAAAAGGAAACTTTTTTCTTACCGCTCTTTGAACCGCAACCAACTACGATACAATGCACCATGTTCAGTGAAAAGTTCACACATATCTCTCTGTCGCGTCTGTTTGTTTACTATCGAGGGGCACAAAGATGGCGGATAGCAACCGTTGTCAAGACCGGTGTCACGTGGGTGAAAGCCAAGAATACAAAGAAATATATGTAGCAATGTTTGATGTTGAGTGTATGACGTCACAGACTCCAAAAAATAATCGTAAAAATATCATAGTTTCGTCCTGAATATCGAGAAAACACTTCATACAGTGATTATTGGACCTTTAAAGAGTATTCTTAGAAAGTTTCAGCTGAATCCAAGTTTGAGGGATTTTCGTCGTAGTAGCACTTTAAAAGAGAATAAATTTAAGAAAAAACGTAGAGAATATATGTTGCACAAATTGATTGAGGTTGATTCAAGAACGTTGTTTCATTGAAAGTATATATATCATTTTCTAAGTTAAAGCCTGAAATGCCAGCATCGTTGAAAGCTCCCCATGCGACTATGAGCAGTTCAGCTCAGTCTACCTTCTCGTAAAACTTGCGAAGATAATTAATAGTTGAGTCATAAACTATGGTTAAGTTGCAAAATCTTGTGTAGTAGGCAGAAGCGGGATCTTAGAATGTATTATTCATGCTTGATACATATATCCCCGGTCTGTATAAAGCTAAATGCCTCCGTTCTCGCTAACTTACTCTTACTTTTACTTGGCCGGACTTGTATTTAGTGACTAACAGTCAAACTAAGACCAAAAAAACAATGGAATATGGCTACTATTGATGTTACGCGTGATGATTGACAAAAAAAGTGTTACGTAATCGAAAATTTTTTGCTGAATCGACAGAGTTTTTTTGCTGAATCGACAGAGTTTTACGCGTGATGATTGACAAAAGACATATGACACGTGCTTATTGTTACGTTAAATTGACCGAGTTTTTGTAATTGACCGAGTTTTTTGCTGAATTGACCGAGTTTTTTGCTGAATTGACCGAGTTTTGGTGATTGACAGAGTTTTGGTGATTGACAGAGTTTTGGTGATTGACAGAGATATTGTACATCGACCGAAATTTCGCAATTGACTATTTTTATAAGAATTGATTGACCCAAAAAAACATATGCAACGTGCTTGTGTAATACAATGCACTGATAAGTGTACACATTCAAGCGAAGTAACGCAATTGACAAACAAATATTCAATTACATCGAAATGACAATTATGAACCATTCCGCGCGCCATAGATTGGGTTTCGCTTCTCCATCTTTGTTCTCCATGGCCACGAAAGCTTTTACTTATCATGATCAGTATTGTATAAAAATGTGAATCAAAAATCTATGTACGTGCTACTAAATTACTTTTCAATCACGCACTTTCGTCAAAAGGTGAGCTTCTTTACTTTTCTTTTTTTTTCTCGGTTAAAAAGCCGCATGCCAATCTGCTGAATGATTCAAAGGTTATAATCGCCATAGTATTGAACGATTGAGATTCGAATTCGATTCTTGTTCCAAAATGGCTTCAATTTCTCAGTGTGTTACTATCGAAGTCGGCGAACAAGAAGCAAGATGAGATCAGTAATACACTTAACTCGCTGTACATGTATAATAAGAACCTATTAGGTCTGGCACATCGTTCTGTAAAGCTAGACACGAATAGCATTACCACGAATTGTTCTTATAGAGCAGAAAACAATCAGTATACTCGGACTTATAGCACGTATACGGTCACGCCATACCGTAACATTGAAATGTGGCAATTCTTCTATTGTCTTCCAGTTATCCAACGCGTAGTTATACAGTTACGGCACAGGAGAGCAAAGTTACTAGTGTGCGTGTGTATATGTTTGCTTGGGCTTCTCGTGGAAGAACCCGACCAACAAAATGGGTAGCCTGTGCAGCGGCGCTTTGGGGGAGGGGGTAGGTGGCGAGGAGGCTATAAAATGGGCTCTGTTAATGTTTTTCTAACCCTCCGTGGAAAGGACTACTAACGAGAAAACCAGCCTGAAGAAAACGGCATAAGGACCCTCGAAACGTTGGAGAACTTAATATGAAAATTTCGCTGTAGCATCCATTAGAAACTACAACGAACACTATGAACCAGCGAAGAGGAAACCTCAGAACCATAATGGTCCTTTCACTGGATGTGAACTTCATTAGACCATGACTATTTCACATCCAGAGAAAGGACCTTTTTCATCATTGAAAAGGTCCTTTCACTGGATGTGAACTTCATTAGACCATGACTATTTCACATCCATTGAAAGGACCTTTTTCATCATTGAAAAGGTCCTTTCACTGGATGTGAATTTCATTAGACCATGACTATTTCACATCCAGTGAAAGGACCTTTTTCATCATTGAAAAGGTCCTTTCACTGGATGTGAACTTCATTAGACCATGACTATTTCACATCCATTGAAAGGACCTTTTTCATCATTGAAAAGGTCCTTTCACTGGATGTGAATTTCATTAGACCATGACTATTTCACATCCAGTGAAAGGACCTTTTTCATCATTGAAAAGGTCCTTTCACTGGATGTGAACTTCATTAGACCATGACTATTTCACATCCATTGAAAGGACCTTTTTCATCATTGAAAAGGTCCTTTCACTGGATGTGAATTTCATTAGACCATGACTATTTCACATCCAGTGAAAGGACCTTTTTCATCATCGAAAAGTTAAAAAAAGACAGATCCAAACATGTAAGGTCTTTGAGCAGTTTCTGAGACTGGAACTGTCCGTTTCTGAAACAAATGGGAATAGTACACATGAAAGTACACATCGAAGCAAGATGAACTGTGAACTTGCAATGATAGAGGCCTTTAAGTTTTTTTAACACCTTGGACGATTATTCATATTTGTATCTATTATTGCAAGCTCGCCGTTCGTCTCGTTTCGATGCGAAGGCACGGCTACATTTGAAGATGGCGCAGGAAATGTGAAGGTGACTATTTTTTCCCAATCATACGAAAAAAAGTTATTTGTTTTCAGGTACATATTTTAGGGTATAATCTAAGGACACTATAATCCGAGTTAACGCTAAAACATTATCCTTTTCAAGCAGGCAACAAAGACCAATAAAAACCCCGGATAAAAGCCTACAGATAAAAGAAGTGTACAGTTGTCAATCTACATCTTTGGCTGTACTACAACGATGAGGTGAGCTTTCTTTTAGCATGTTATACTTGTTAGCAAGTCATATATTGAATAACGACAAATCTGTTCTCAAAGTAATGTCACGTGGTCGTCTGCATGTAATGGGATAACATTTCATCCCAACGAATTACACAGGTCTTTTCCTTGAATCTAGCATTTCTCGATCCTTCACTAATAAAATGGATGATATGTGACGGAAAAAGCTAACGCTTGCGACAGGTCAAATCAATCAACTTTCTTTCAGATACATTGGTGTCTAAAGTATCCGATTCTTTTCCAGTTTTTTTGCAGTGAAGAAACCATACCAATTTCTAATCTTGGTTTCGTTTGGCGTAGTCTCCTTGATGTGTTTTCTGTACGCCTCGCATCGTCACAAGCCCAGATTCCAAGAAATTTCCATGACGTTTGTTTTCGCAGAAGAATCACCAGTGAAGGATAACACAACCCATTACAAACCAACATCGACTTTATACGCGAAGGATGAGGGTATCTACTTCGCCCATTTCGTTGGGGATAACAACTCTAGTATCAAACGTCCCCTCCCTGCTCCTCGAAGTCACGTGACATTATCTAGTAGCGACGTTATCAGGCTATTCGTACGGGATATTGGGTGCGCAAGGATTGGGGACAAGCATGGCCTTATTTATCAATATCTAAAAATTGTAGTCATTTGTTTCGACAAAAACCGAGAAATGTTGTGCCATAAATGGACTTGGGATCCTGCGAACTGGACATTGGTTTTGTCGGAGAAAGAGGAACTTTTTAATGTCCGCGGTCCTTACCGAATCTGCGTCTTCCCACGCGCCACAGAAAGAGTCGATAAAATTGTCTATCCAAATGGAGCGGAAGAGCTGCCAGGCTGTACGAAGGATAAGTCACCCTGTTCATTCACGGAGCCTTATTTCGACAAGGTACTCAACATGCGCATAAATTGGAGTCCATGCTGTCGACGAATAATGATCGACATGCTAAGCGCAGCACACGATGTCTTTGAGTATCACAAAGTTCGCTATGTACTTGTGGGAGGCGCAGTTATCTCCGTCGCGCGAGAGGATGGGAATCTTATTCCTTATGACACCGATCTGGACCTCGTCATTGATAAGAGAGATCGCGCGAAGTTCAACAATCAAACAGCCGAAGACATGGGCGCACTTGGGTATTATTATGAATATCGTCAACATGGTAGCTACGTACGGATATGCGCAAATCGAATCTGCGATGCACACATAGATATATGGTTCTACGAAAACGATCCGAGAGATAGACACATGATTAAGTACTATAAGATGTGGTTTTGGACGATACGAGAGGAACATTTATTTCCAACTACCTTGATTACCTTCGAGGGAAAGAAATACCGCTTTCCCAGGAAAATTTTGAAATATCTGCAACATGAATACTCAACGGGGTTAATGGCGGGCTATCATAACTGGAATCAAGTCTTGTTGTGTAATTTTAAGCGGGGGCGAAAATGCACTTTCTACTCATAGTGCGTAGACGAGAGAATGTCTCTTGATATACACTATCAGTCATAACAGTACTTCAGAGATTTGATTAGATTTCTATAATGCGCGCGGAGTCGTTCTCACACGACAAGTTTAGGTTTTGGTGGACGTCAATTGAAGTGTTTCATTAACAGAATCGGGTCATGTACCTAAGGAATGGCATGGAAAAGCCTTGAGTTTCTTGTTACATATCTATGAAACTTATAGGAAATACATTGAATTTACCACTCCTAGAGCGCAGCAATTTCAAGGAAATATCCGGCCACACAACATCGTGAAAACTGAATCAGATCATAATAGCCATTCCGAGGTTGAGGAAAAAACTGGGTCGAGTTGGCATTGCAGTGCATTGTGGGATTGTTTTGGGAAACTGCAAGAAAGAAATAGACGTCAGTTTGGAAAGATGTCTCCTAAAGGCCGGTTTAGACGGTACGATTTCCGCCTACATCTATCGTATACAACACGCTCCCGTCTGTCGTAGGCGAGTTGTAGGCTTGATTTACACGCTACGTCTCGAGTTGTAGGATGGCGCGAGCGTGTTGTATACGATAGTTGTAGGCGGAAATCGTACCGTCTAAATCGGCCTTAAAGACAGTACTACTTTGCACTGCGATACCAAGTTTTTTACTCAACCTCGGAATCACTGAGAGCGCAAATTCCCCTAGTCTCCCTCGCATCCATTTTTAGTGTCGGTCGTCACGCAACTCGAAAAATAGCATTTTCCGAGTACCAATTAGTAATACTGACCTGCCATTTCAAAATATGCCAAAAGTTAGCTAAATTTGTTCTACTTGATACAGGCCATGGATGCTTTAAATGTTAGAGTTGCTTGATATATGTTTTCACATCTTTTACTTACACATGCGTTCGCATAATTTCCAAAGTCTATTTGGTTTGATGATTAAGATGTAAATATAACGAATTTTAAAAAATAAATAAAATATGCTATTATCTAACAATGTGTTCTCAGTTGACCCTAACATGTCCTACCAGTAGTTGCGGTCACGCGTAGATAAAACCACAGGTAGCCCATACGTTTAATCGAGAATCATTTGGCAACATTCTATCACCATGCATCTGAATTTTTGACTTAGTATTTAAGATAAACGCAGGGATAAACCTTGATCTTTTTATTCTGTGGAGCTAGACTAAGCGATTAAATGCGGCGACTGCGCTTTTCTTGCTGCTCCACAGGAAGCCCAATCATCGTAACTCCCATGATCCTTCGAGGGGGTTCAAAATGGCGGTATGTCTTGTTAGATTATGAGCTAAGCCAAGTCGATGCTCTTATTTTCTTCGTCCTTCATTTCCCTTAGTTAAATAAGGGATATGGAAAGAGGAAAAAGAAAAAAGAAGATTTTATCCTTTATTTTTGAAGAAATTCAAATGATATGGTTGTGCAGAACAACTTTTAAATGTGGAGAAACTTTTTTGTTTTGAGCAAAAAGCAACTCAATCAAAATGGCCTCCAGTTCATCGCTGAAGTTAAATTGGTTGGATCATTTCGACTCCACTTGGGTCAACGAGGATCCCGAAGTCATAGTCACAAGAAAAGGAGTTGTTTCTTTGTTTGAGAAGCTTCTTTCCAACAAAGAAGCTGTATCGATCCCTCAAGCACCGTTACAATTGCGAGGACCGCTGTTACCCGATTTTGAACGAGGGACAGCGTCACAAAATGAGCAAGACCAGTTCCTCAATGATCTTTTGTCGAGTCAGCTAACGCTAGCTAGACTTGTCAGCTCGGATTCACCATTTTATTATACTCTTCGGCGCCGACTTGCTATTTTACAAAGAATATTTTGCGCCCTTTCTGCAAAATTTCACAACAAGGGAAAACCGAATCTTTTGACTGGTGCAAGTTTAAATTCTAACGATCAGTCTCAAGTAAAGTCCAAGACAGCCGATGTTAAGTGTGGAAAAGACGTGTTAATAGAGATGGGAATCAAAACGGGGCTTTCTATGCTTTTCTCCCTACTCCGACAATCTTGGCATAGCGGACAGGGAATAATTTGCAATGATGTTTTGGCAACAGCTTCAGCTGTTTTATCATCATTGCCTCCACTATCGCTTTCTCAGGACTCAAAAATACCAGAACTTGGTATAGAAACCTTGAGGCAAGTGTCTGAGTTCTTAATGTCGACTGCTTCTGCTCAATCAACTGCAGACAATAATGGCAGAAGGCTTGCTTGCGAGCTGTTGCTAAGAATTGGTGTGCATAGGGGATCACTTAAGTGTTTGTTGGAGTGGATTGAAATGGCAATAGTCATGGATTGTGTTAAACCAGAAGATAGCGCCAAAAATACAGCTTTAATTGGTATATCAGTAGATTGTCTGGAGGATATGTGCAGACAAATGAGAAAACTCATGGTATGTATGCATAGTATATTTTATTTAATTATAATTTTTAATAATAGTTATTAATACTATTAATTTTTGTCTCAACATCCCCTGTGGTTAAGTGCTAAATAATTTAGAGTGATAATTAGAGTCAATGTTGTCATCAAACAATTTTTTTTTTTGCGGGCATAATATATATATATTTTTAAATTTTTGGTTTGATTTCATTTTCCTTTTCACTTTTTGTTGATCTTTTTCAATGTCCTTATTTTTGTTGTTAATTCAGTGTATGTATAAATACCATTATTATTAATCATTCATTTATCATATATGTATCATTAATTTATCATACATATATGCTCTTCATTAAATTTTTCTAGTCAGACCAGCAGTGTTTTCAGAACGAGTCTTTTAGATATAAATTTATACTAACATGTTTTTGGTTATTATCCTAATAGATAACAACAGCAGAGACACATTCTTTTACCTCTCAAGAAGACAGAGATAGCAGTTTTGAAGAGATGGACAGCAGTTTTGACTTGATTCCTGATTCAGAGACCAGACTTGTTCCTCTTCATAAAGCTGCTGTTTTTCTCCTAAACCAGGTATGTGATGAAGAAATAATGAATGAGTTATGTGCTGCAGGTGATAGGATCTATTGTAATTGGGGAAAACCTGTAGTAGATTCCTAGCATCTCTCTTTGATCTCTTTTAATATTCAGCGATACGTTTTGTAGTCTTTTTTCTTTAACCTGCTAGCTATTGATAACCTAAGAGTTAGCTATAAGTAAAATAAAATGAAATGAAATAAGTTATAAAGTACTGGAAAGTTGTCAGAACATGAGAGAAGGGTTAGAAGAATCATGGCATGTAATTGAGCTCTTTTCAACACTTGTGTTGGCTGACCCACAATCTTTATAACAGCTTATAGCACTGCAACCAATTTTTTTTTTCTTTTATGAAATACCATTTAGAACAGTGATTTTGGATGTGCGAAATGATAAATAGATTAAATGTGCTGCCAATCCTCAAGTATAACAGCATACAACACAGCACTGCAAGCAATTTTTAAAAATATAAATTACCAATTAGAATAGCTGTTATTGGGGATAAGAATGGTGTTAGAAATAGTTTCCTTTACTAAATTTTCAATGACATAGACCTTCTCGATGAGCGTTACGCTCTTGGGGTTAATGTAACGACAAAATGTGTTTAAATAAAAAAATAAACAAAAAAGATTTTTTCAATGCTGCAGTCAAAGAAACATCCAGATTGACTTCAAAGCTTGTTTCCTTTATATATTCAGGTAACCAACCTTGCTGAGCATTATGCCCTAACATCAATAAAGAATGGCACATCAGGGGAACTACAGAGCAATGGCTTCAATACTGGAGATGAAGTATTTGTATGGGGGAGTAACAGTAGTCACCAATTAGCAGAAGGAAGTATGGACAAGATACTCATCCCTAAGCTGGCTACATCATTTGGTAATGCTCAACAGGTAAATAGTAAGGTTACAAATAATAAAATTTTAAATATGTAATTTATGTTCCTTCAAGCTCCATGTGGGGTTTGAACCAGTGACCTTCTGTTTGCTAGTCAGATGCTCTAACCACTGAGCTTCTGGAAGTCATGTGGGTGATCGACATCTTTAATGACTATCCAAGCAGCAAAAGCACCTTAATAATAAAGTTTTAGTTTATAGATATATTATATCTTGGTCATATTTCTGTTATCTTTGCAACTTTTAGCTATATTGTATTTTGGCTTGAGTCCATCAAAAATTTACAACATTTTTATTAACACAAGCTGTTGGAATATTGTAATAGGTTATTGGATATAGGAGAAAAAGAAGGTACAGGGCACAGCAGCGTCAATAAGCATTCTATTATATGACCCTAAATAAAAAAGATACCTTAAAAGTTGCAAATTATGTCAATACGGTCGCAGGTTTTGAGCAGGGCCATACAGATTCGTATGGCCCTGCTCGCTCAAAGCCGTACAGCCCTGCTCACGCCATTTTCCCGAAGGTTTTTTAAGATCGTGTGCCTGGGCAGATACTGGTCATATTTTTACACAATCAAGGCTAAGACTGAGCAAAGGCGAACTCGAAATGGGAGTATTCATGGTTTTAGTTACGTTTAGTTTTCCCAGTGTAAAAAAGCTGTAATTTACTAAATTACTAAAAGTTTATTTTTTAATTTCTCTATGACAACCTGCGTGCAAGTAGGTGTATCTATCCCTAGTAGGATCCTATATAGACATGAGCAATGATGAATTTTTTCACATGACTTGATATCAAGTGATCAGCACACTAGATCCTGATGATCAAGCATGATACTTAATCTTCTCTCTGAGCTCACCCCTACACACTACACTGTCATATTTATTCATTATAACTATATGATGGTAGCAGTGCACTTGCTTCTAAACTTTGGGGTCTCTTAATTCATGGACTCGGCTTCTCATGCGTAGAGTTTGTTAGTTCTCTCCACTGACTCAAAGGTTTGTGTCCTGGTTCTCAAGGCAAAACCTAACAAGCTAGATTCCATCTCAATCTTTGAGTTAGCCATGCCATGACTTTGATCACCCCAGAGGCTGTTTCAGGGCATTGATCTGTGAGTTAGCCATACCTTGACTTTGATCAGAACAGAGGTTGTTTCAGGGCATCAATCTGTGAGTTAGCCATGCCCTGACTTAGATCAGCTAAGAGGTTATCTCAGGGTATTGATCTGTGAGTTAGCCGTGCCCTGACTTTGATCAGCTGTGAGGTTGTTTTCAGGGTATTGATCTGTGAGTTAGCTATGCCCTGACTTTGATCAGGCTACTTCTATAATATTTTGTACAGATGGAGTTGATTAATAATTGGTATTGCCTTTCAGATAGAGGCGGGCCAGTACTGTACCTTCGTAATCTTTCCTGATGGTTTTTTACATGCATGTGGCAAGGTAAGCTTTCTTTCTTAAATTACTCAAACAATGGTTTGATTTTGAGATATGATGATCTGTATCATGGGCGGCGATGAGAGTGAGACAATTTCTGGCAAAAATTAAAATATAAACATAGATCTTTAACTACACCAGGGCTTAAAATAATGGCAACTCATTGAATAAATGCCAGAACAGAATTAAAACTTGTCCCTTGAAACATTTCCTTTGCCAGTTATTTTGACCAGTAATCTTGATTCAGAAACCAAGTATGATTGAGCTCGAACTAATTTGGTTGGTCATCATGACCAGCAACTGACCAGACACACCAAAACGCCAAACCAAAAAATGCCACCATTACATTTTATGTTTCCAAAATTTAAATTACCGTAAAATTTTTAAAAAGGCCACCAATTTGTTGTCATGAAGAGGGAAGTAAGGTTGGTTTGGGAGTAAGCCTCCTATTTTAGATTATAATGTCCTCACTCTCTTGAGTATCAATTTTTTAATTACTAAAATCCTTACAGAACTAAAGTACATTAATATTGGTATAACTAGAACAATGAACCAAATTCACTTGGGCATAATGTTTCAGACCACGTGCCATTCCGTTGAGATTAGCGTTCTGTATTTGGGTTGTATCCATATTCATGTGTCTTCTCATCGCAACTGTTAAATAAAGGAATAATACTCTAGGGAAAGACACATGGTCTATGAGAAAACAGTGCATTAGGAATCCTTTCAGTTCAGTTGGAATAAAAGTAATGATTGGGCTACCTGTGTTTTATTTTTCAGGGTAGTTATGGACGTCTTGGTCTTGGTGATTCCACCAATCAGGCTCAACTAAAGAGAGTGGGCTTTGATGTTGATTATGTTATAAAGAGGGTTTCTTCCTCTAAAGGATCGGATGGTCACACGCTGGCTTTGACTGTAGATGGCAAGGTGTTTAGCTGGGGAGATGGTAGGCGATAAAAACCAGAATTCATTCTGTTTCATAACCTTACTAAATGATTTAACATACCTTTCTTAACAAATATGTGGTTTTAACACTTATATATTAGACAAAGTGTTTTATTGAAGCAAGCATCTCACAAAATGATTTAAAATACCTTTCTTAACAAATATGTGGTTTTAGTAAAAATACGCAGGTGATTATAGAAAATCTCTCGCGCTGATTGGTCAAGAAACTCACACTATCACACGATAATCACCTCGAGTGAAAATCCAAAATGGCGGTCAGCCTCTTCGTTGCCGTTACCGGAAAAATGCCTTTTATCTTCTTTTTTTAATTTTTTTGAAAGAATCAACTGTGTATTTATACTAAAACAATTATTTGCCTCAGGCTCAGTGATTATTGAGAATTATTTACCTCGCTGCTGGAAAACTCGCATCTTGGTAAATATTCCCCGATAATCACTTCGCCTTCGGCGAATAGTTGTTAATTAACACCTTTGTTATATTAGACAGTGTTTTATTGGGGAGGTGTTCAGTTATAAGAATTTCTCTGATCTGTCTCACAGCCTCATTGAAGAGGGAAGAACGTCAAAAATGCTTCAAAGCCATTTTGTTTAACGTTTTTATTGGGCTTCCTGTGCTTTTGATAAATTTTGGCATTGGAATGAGGTAGGCATGGATACTTACTATAGCTACCACACCTTTTTCAGGGGATTATGGTAAACTTGGCCATGGTAACAGCCAGACTCAGAAGGTTCCAAAACTGATAGAAGGACCTTTAGCAAACAAGGTGAGCTTAAGACTAAAAGTGTGTAAAAAATATCTATTTTTTCCTTTGAATCATTGTTCATTTTCATACCTAATAACTTTAAACCTTCTTTTAGCCTCACTAATCAAGGTTAAATTTCATATTCTCTGCTTATGGTTCTATTAGAGTGAGTTCGACCTTTAAGCCTTGGGTTTCATTTAATATGTTCTGTCGTAGGTTGTGACCTGTATTGCAGCAGGATATAGACACAGTGCTGCTGTTACTGAGGACGGAGAGTTATATACCTGGGGAGAAGGCGATTATGGTAGACTAGGTATTATGACAAACATGTTACCATCAATCTACTGATACCTTGCTGTCAACTAACCAACACCCTATTGACAACCCATGAACACCCTTCTGACACCTACTAACAACCTATTGACAACCCACCAACACCCTACTAACTTGTAACCCACCAACCCTTTTAACAACCCACCAACACTTTACTGACAACCCATCAACACACTACTGGCAACCTACCAACACCCTACTGACAACCTACCAACACCCTACTGACAACCTACCAACACCCTACTGACAACCCACCAACATCCTACTGACAACCTAGCAACACCCTACTGACAACCTGTACCAACGACCTACTGACCACCTACCAACACCCTACTGACAACCTACCAACACCCTACTGACAACCTACCAACACCCTACTGACAACCTACCAACACCCTACTGACAACCTACCAACACCCTACTGATAACCTACCAACACCCTACTGACAACCTACCAATACCCTTTTAACAACCCACCTACACTTTACTGACAACCCATCAACACACTACTGATAACCTTTCAACACCCTACTGACAGCCTACAAACACCCTACCGACAACCTACCAACACCCTACTGACAACCTACCAACACCCTACTGACAACCCACCAACACCCTACTGACAGCCTACGAACACCCTACTGACAACCTACCAACACCCTACTAACAACCCACCAACACCCTACTGACCACCCATGAAGACCCTACTAACAACCTACCAACACCCTACTGCAACCTACCAACACCCTACTGACCACCTACCAACACCCTACTGACCACCTAACAACACCCTACTGACCACCTACCAACACCCTACTGACCACCCCCAAACACCCTACTGACCAGCTACCAACACCCTACTGACAACCTACCAACACCCTACTGACAACCCACCAACACCCTACTGACCACCCATGAACACCCTACTAACAACCTACCAACACCCTACTGACAACCTACCAACACCCTACTGACAACCTACCAACACCCTACTGAACCCACTAACATGCTACTGACAACCTACCAACATCCTACTGACATTACAACACCCTTTCAACAACCAATCAATTCTCTGCCTCAACGTACAGACATCCAATTGGCATATGTTTGAAGAGAACTTTTTCCTATTGACAGGCCATGGAGATAACAATAGCAGAAACATCCCAGTCCAGGTGAAGGATGTATCCAATGTTAGTCAAGTTGCATGTGGGAGTGCTCATACAGTGTGTGTCTCCATTGATGGTGCTACTGTTTGGTCTTTCGGCAGTGGAGATAACGGTAATCTATTTCAAATATTACTTGATATGAATATAGCCACTTCATATAGATCTTATGTAAGTTGTTAATGATAAATCTATGAATTTCATGTGAAAGTGAAATACTGGTTTAGCTTAGTGTGACATCAATTCTATTTATTGAACCCCAAACAACCTCTGAGCTGTGCAAAGTCAAAGCACGGCTAACTCACAGATCAAAGCCTGAAACGACCTCTGGGCTGATCAAAGTCAGCTCACGGCTAACTCACAGATTGAAGCCTGAAACAACCTCTGGGCTGATCAAAGTCAATGCACGGCTAACTCACAGATCGAACCCTGAAATCGCCTCTGGGCTGATCTAAGTCAGGGCATGGCTAACTGTCAGATTGAACCCTGAAACAACCTCTGGGCTGAACAAAGTCAGGGCATGGCAAACTCACAGATTGAACCCTGAAACAACCTCTGGGCTGAACAAAGTCAGGGCATGGCTAGCTCACAGATTGAAATCAAATTTACTCTACTTGTATTGACAAAAGCTATCAAAATATTTTGTGACCCATTATATTTTTTATTTCCAGGTAAACTTGGTCATGGGGATACCAACAGAGTTTATAAGCCAAAGGTTGGTGTTGTTTCTTTATTATAGTCTTCTTTTCCAATGGATGAAACTATGATTGCTATGTCACCCTTGCCACCCCAATTAATTAAATTAGTAATAATCAATATGTGCTTTAATCACATTTGCAGGTCGTTGAGGGACTACAGGGGATGATCATTAACAAGGTTTGCTGTGGGAGTCAGTGCAGTCTTGCTTTGGCAAACAATGGACAGGTATAGAAGAAATGGCAGTTGGCCACTTTAGAAACAAGCAAGAGACTGGGACGAGTTTTGTATTTTAATCTTATTAGAAAAAAACTTTTGTCATTTGAGAAAGCATCTCAAGATTAGTAAGTCTGGCAAATTTGAACATGATTGGATGAACGAACCAGAATAATATTGTCTTTCAAAAGAGTTGAAAATTTACAAAGAATGTAGGGTTACAGAGGACAATATAAAATTGAAAAATTTAAGTTTACAAAATAATATATATGTATACAAATATATAATTTAAAATATGATATATATAAAATAAAATAAATATACTATATATAATAAAATCTAGTAAAAAATGAAAAATTGTCTGATGTTGCTAAAAACAGGTGGTCAATGGACAATTGCCAGCTAAAATTGGCATTTGTTAAATGTGGCTAGTCATCATGTCCAGCCTTTGAGCAACCATTATTTTCATCTCTGCATTGGCAGACACACACTTTTAAATTCCTAATCTCTGGTATATAAAAATATAGTGTGCTAAGTATCTCAACAGTTTGATGTAAATCGTATTTACAGGTTTATGCATGGGGATGTGGTCCTTGCCTTGGCACAGGATCAGTAGATGCAACATCAGCAAGACCTAAACTGATAGCGGCATTACAGCCATTCCATATAGTGGATATATCAGTAGGGGATAGCCACTGTGTGGCTTTAACTAGAGGTAGGTATACCACACATTAACTTCCTAAGAACAATGGACCTTGGAATTGAATTTCTGTTAAATGAAGACGCCAGTAGTCCCCTTCACAGTTCCCTGCACCATCTTGAAAGGTAGCTGTGCCTTTGCATCGGAGCGAGATGAACTTGTGAATGTTGTTCAAGATGTTTAAAAAAGGTCTCTATCATTGCAAGCTCACCGTTCATCTCATGTAGAATCATTGTCATGGGGAAGTAGGTTTCGGTGGACATCAATCAAGGCATTTCCATGACATTCCATAGGCACAAACTTTGTGCTTGGTAAAATTGTCATGAAAACACTTTGATTGATGACCACCAAAAGTCTATTTTATCTTGACAGCAAATATACAATTTCACACATGCTATAATGAGAAGCACTGTCAGTAATAATGATGGTAATGATGATGATGATAAGTTTGTAGGTGTGTGATATTTACACGTAGAAAACCCCTTGGAGCAATTTACTGAAGTTCCGAATTGACTTTTTGCCCTTCAGATTATTAATAGTCAATCAGATGGAAAACCCAAAGATTTGTTTTCCCCCTTCAGTCTACCCCAAATACTGATGAATTGTATGTTAATAGATAATGAAGTTTATGCTTGGGGTAACAATTCAATGGGCCAATGTGGCCAAGGTCATTGCACGACACCCATCTCAAAGCCGAAGAAGGTACTTGGACTTGAGGGTGTTGCTATACATCAAGTTAGGGCAGGGACATCTCATACAGCTGCTTGGACAGCGCTGCCTTTGGACAGGTAAGACATAATGGATATGATAGGCTGTAAATCAGCCAATCAGAAGCAGGCATCCTCACAATTTAATATCATCTCATACTTCTCATCAGGCAAGTGATTTCATGGTACAGAGCTTACTGTGTAGACCTCAAAGAAACTACATTTGGGTTACTCAAAAACTTCCTTGAGAGGTTTTGTCAAGACCTACAGATGGAATCAGAACATTCCTCTGCACCTTTCTCTACTAGAAGGTAAATTTTTGACAAAAATATCTATTTTTTCATGTTTCTGCTACCAAAACCATTCCTACCAGGGCATTTTTTCATGCCACTATGACGAAAAAAGTGATCCACAAAAGAATCCAAATACCTTCAATGTCTTGTGAGCGTGAATTCCTGTTAATCTACATCTACATCTACATAATTTATTTGCAAAATCCAAAAGGACATCTAGCAAATTCCAGTGCAAGTGCAAGATAAATTAAATAAATATGTGCAAATAAGATAATAATTGTGCTAATAATGATTAAATAAATAATAATCGCTTAATATGTGGTTTTACCAATCATACAGCCCCCCAATCAACCCCTTAACTGGACAGGCCCCGATATGGGGCCAACCAGGCAGCTATACAATTTATAGGCAATGAAACCCCACGCCCCCCAGTCATGGAACAATCGGACCCGAAAAACCCCACAACTACCAAACCGGACTAATCAAGTTTCTTTTAAACCAGTGGAAGAAGAGCCATTTTAGTTTCCATTTATCATCATGTTATTATTCATTATTAATAAAAAATAAATATTTTAAATTTAGAAAAAATTATGGCTTTTTTATTACCCTCCTCATAACTTTCAAATACCTTCAATTACTTATTTTTAGTTTCAATTTTTCTTACAATTTTAGTGAACATCACAAGTTTGTTCTCCTCTGTCTGAAGTTACTCTCCATACATCTGTCACTTGCCGTAGCTGCCGGGGCCTCTTCAAGTGTATTAGGATCCTACACAAGACCTCTGCGAAGACTACTCTTTGGACTCTTAGATGCTCCTGTATCAGAGGAAATACTAGAGGCTGTCAATGAAGCTCTTTCTGTTGGTGCCTCTTTACTTTTACCTCCTTTACCAGAGAGAATGGAAGTACTGCATTCTTTATTACCCCAAGGGCCTGACAGCTGGGAGTCACTCTCTTGTGGAGAGGTAAGGAATAGAAATTCAAGGGTTGGGGGTGCCAGCATGCACAACTGAATGAATGAAGGAAGGAAGGAAGGAAGGAAGGAATGAATGAATGAACCTTATTTCAAAAGGGTTACACACCACAGTTATGATTTAAAAAATCATAGTGATAAACATCTAATATATTTTTTCATTCCCCCTTTTCTTTTAAATTATTATTTTTTTATAAGAAAAAAATTAAAAAAAAGAATAGCTGTATGAATAGCAAAAAATATTAATAAATGTATTTGAATTAATATGAAACCCACATAAAAAAAATTTTTTTTTTCATTTCCCACCAGCGTAAACAGCTTGGGATCATACTAAACAGTATGCAGGACCACATTCATGTTGCTTCTCTTCTGGGCTTCTCTTCACTGTCTAAAGATGTCACAAGCGGTGACACAGAAGAACCTGACTTCAAAGACAACACTAACATGGCAGCAATCCTCATGAAGATGCTGCTTCGAAACCTTACATTTTACACAGTAAGCTGATTTACACAATAACTTTGTAAAAGTTCTCCAAGTCAGCACGCGCTGTAATCTTCCGATCACCATTATACTTTTGGTTGCTTTTCAATTAACCCCTAAATCTCCCGTTCTGCTGCAGAAGATTATGACTTATCTTCAAAGAACTAAGTCTACTCTCCAATGCAGGACTAATGTCCAAAATGTCAATAAATTTCTGGGTTTCACTTGATGTCATTTCATGTCTAGTGCAGAATGTTCATCATCTGAATCACAAATTTTCAGTAGCATTCTTTGTGGCTGACAGCACATGGTGGTCAGATTTTGACCACTATTTGGAGCAGACAATGAGATTCAAATACTTTTATCAGCTGAATGAACCCAGCAATTACTACATGTATTATAACTTTTATTATTACAGAGGTGGATCCAGGGGAGTGGTGCAGAGGGTGCGCACCCCTCCCTGGTTACGTTTTTAGCTCCTACTTTGAAGATAACCAATTTTTTTTTTTGCCTTTGATTCTAAAGGGTGCACCCCTTCCTGGGTTAACATTGTGTGCAGCACCCCTCCCTGAACAAAATCCTGGATCCGCCCCTGTATTACATGATGTTCTAATAACACAATGAAAGCAGTTTTGTAAATTCTTGTTACTCTTTCTTGCCCTGCCAGGAAAAATGTCTAACAGCCATTGAAGAACCCATGTCAGCAAAAGAACCCCCACACCCAACTGTTGACAGTGAAGCCCCACCCATTCACATACGACAACTGTTACTACTTCTACAAAAGCATCTGTTTGCCTACTGTCAAAATCCAGTCACCACAGACACCCCAACCTATCTACCTTCAGCTGTGAAGCTACTACAGAACCATCTCTTATTGTACCTGCCTTGTGCTGGTGAGATCTTATCCAGTGCACATGATGTACTGGTGAGAGCTGAAGACTCTCAAGTCAGGGACAAATTACAAAGTAAGTCTAGACTTAATAATACAGAGCAACTCACAAAAGTTTGACTACCTAGTATTCACATACTCCTATGCATTGACTTTTGTAACTTAAACCAACACATTTCATTGCAAAGCAGGCTGGTTTTACCAAATAAGGATTGTAAAAGCTCATTTGGCAGCGCAAAGCCTGTGCATTGAAGTATGCAAATACATTAAACATGGTCATACTTTGACAGTCATAAACTCATTTGTGAATATGAAGAAGATTTAAATTCAGTGTAAAAACGTTTGGAACTGTTCTGAAATTTTGGATGTTAGTCCTTCATCAAAAAAAAAATCTTGAACCTTGAACCTTGAGTCTGTACCTTGAATCTTGAACCTGTACCTTGAACCTGTACCTGAACCTTGAACCTGTACCTTGTACCTTGAACCTTGAACCTGTACCTTGAACCTTGAATGTCAGAGTAAAAGGGTAAGGACTAAACTCCAAAACGTTAGTACAGTTAATTCAAACTTTTTTATTATGTTTACACACCAAGGCAGTTCCAAACTAGTAACCACTAGTCATTATGTTATACTCTAACTAGTTTTACCTCTACTTTATTACTTCGCAAAGCCGTTACAGCAAAATTTATGAAGAGCATGGTAAGCTTGACCACTAACACTTATGTGTTTATGATAGGTGTTCTCTATAATTCTCCTGCTGGGTCGATGCTGTCAGTTGTTTTCTACTCGTTGATGTTGATGCCATTTGATGTTGTACATCCATTGTTACCTGTATGTATTGAGTTGCTTCCCATGATGGACAGACTGAACAGGATCCTTCCTGCTGCGGCTGCAATGGAGGACCATGAACTGGAGTGGCCTGTCTTGGGTAAGATACCTCTTATCTGTATTACTTTTATCATTACCATTATTACTAATATCATGATGATCATGGTGATCAATATCATAATGATCTTTGTTATCGTCATCATCAATTAAATTATTAACATCATCGTCATCACCATCACCGTCATCACCATCACCATCATCACCATCATCATCATTGTCACAGTTATCACCACCATCATCATTAGAGCAGTTTTTGTATGACTGTAAAAAGCTTATGGCAGAAACGCTGTCGTGGCACGGCAAGTTATACGCCAGCCCAGTCACACTGCAAGATGAAAACACGACATGAACATCCAGCCAGAACAATTGCATTGCATGAGAAAAAAATCCCCCAATCAAAATTATAGAAAACGTCAAGGCCTCGGCAAGACATGCATACAGCACTGACTTTTTCCACAGTCATACGAAAACTACTCTATGATTATCCTTGTTGTTAGAACTAATGGGTGTGTATTTCTCAATCATCACATCTCAGTGGTCATCTAATATCTATCATACTTTCCATGTGTCATATCCACCCCTAAAAGATAACAATTTCTCATGCTATTCTTTTCTCAGGTACTCCTCAAAACATAGATCCAGCTGCTCTTCCTCTCCCCCAGCCAGCACAGTCATGGGCGTGGTTAGTTGATCTCCAGCGAACCTGTGCTCTGTTCGTTGGGCGTGTACTGGGTAGCATGCTAATGGGACCACTGCTGTCAAAGTGTGAGAACCAGTGTGAACAATGGCTTAATTCTGCCTTGTTGAATTATGGACTGGAGAGCAGGGATCCTCCGTTGGGTAGGTAGCTGGAGTTGATCTTTTTGTAATATATACAATATGAGCGGGAGATCTGTATGAGGATTTAAAACAGCAAGCTGCAAATGAGCTGTTTTAAAACTCATACGGATCTCACGCGAATATTGTATATTACTTTTAAAATGTCTAGATTAATGCTTCTTTTTTAGAGTAAAAATTTTAACATTAAATGCAATTTGGCCGAGATATTTCAAAGTCAACCTTATGCAAATCAGGACGAATTCTGTATCAGGGTTTACAGATGCCTTCACGGTAGTGATTTTGTATTGTTCTAAGGTCATTAATTAATCATGACCATTTTAAATGGGCTTTCTCAACGCTCATTTTTTAAAAAAAGGACAAAAAACTTGCATTTTCACAGTCTTAATGCTTCCCACTTCACTTGTTAGTCAACACTTCACTCATCAGTCAATTGTCAAATTATGTTGACAAAGCCTTCCCAGATATTGAATCAATATTGAATTGATAGCAACAGGCATAGCTCAGTTGGCTGAAGTGCATCCTTCAGTGACAGAGGTCCATAGTCTAATCCCCAGGAACTTTTCTCTTATCATCGTAGCTTGAGCATTGAATACACTCAAAACAGAGCACTGATGGGGGAAAGGGGGTGTTAAAAATGCGCAGCGTCAGTCTCCTGGAATACCAGCCCCGTAGCTTTTTAGTTTTACCTATAATTTACCAAGTGTGGTGTATCGGTAGTGGTAGATTACCTCTCACCTCTGGACATGAGCAATGATGAAGTTTTTCACATGACTTGATATCAAGTGATCATCATTGTTGTTCATAAGCTTTTATGTGCAGCACACTAGATCCTGATGATCAAGCATGATACTTAATCTTCTTTCTGAGCTCATTCCCCCTTCACACTCCACTGTTGTTCTCTCCTATGCTACGAGAGTTTTCTCCGGGTTCTCCGGTTTTCCTCCCTCCGTAAAAATCAACATGTGAGTTGAGTGTCGTGTGCATAGAACATTGAATGTAGCGGTAGTGTGTGTGTCAAGGGCGGAACCAGCCAAAATTTTAGGAGGGGGGGGGGGGGGGGGCTAATTGAGTTTCTTCCGTCAACACAACGGAAAACAATAAAAAAAAAATCATCTATTTCTTCAGTTTTGTGTTGTTTTCTGCTTCAGCCCCCCTTTGCCCCCCTGGATCCGCCCTTGGTGTGTGTGAGTGAAAAGTGTCCCCAATTAGAGTGAAGCCATTAAACCCATGAAATAGATATTAGACTAATACATATTAGTAGACCTTAATTCTATTTTTTTTTTTGTGTCTATTTGGCTATTACACGTTGACTAGTAATTTTTATTTCACGGGTTAAATGCCTTCACTCTAGTTCAAAAGCACTAGATCGACTAGAGTTAAAGAGATTTATTTTTCATTTTAATCTCTGTATGTATCATATCTGATATCTAATTTCTAACTTTCAACTTTCTTGTTCATCAGAGAAAGCCATGGCAGCCATCTTGTCTTTACTAAGGCACGACACAATCTTCGATAGTCTAGAGAATGCTCGCTCAAGTCTTCCACCAGACCTTATTTTCCTGCTAGATTTAGCTGACGGACCTACCATAGAATCTGCCCACAGCTTGCTAACGCTATTACAATCGTTTGACAAGTTTAAAGGTACGTAAGTGCTTACTAGGTAGTGCATATCCTTCATCACACTATGCGCTCTCATAGGGACTGCAGAGAGAAATTGTCATTGGGGGGAGGGGGGGAACAAGACCCACGAAAACGAGACCCTTGGAAGTGCGATTTCTAGTGTTTTGGGGGGTATTTACAACATATGTTTTGCATTGAGTATTGATATTTTAAACAGCAAACAAGTAATTCAAAATATACCGGTAAAAAAATTTTTTTTGGGGGAGGGGGGCAGGACCTCCCTCCGCGGTCCCTGTCTTACCACTGTTAACACACTAGTCTTAACTGACATACCACAGGTTAGTGGGCAGTAAACTACCGTCTAACAATAATTCTTTAGAGTTCGAAAAAGTTTATTTATCATGATATTTAAACCAGGAAGCCCATGTCTTGAAAGGATTTTTTAAATAGGATCCTGCATGGTTCATTGAACCTGTACTGTAACGATTCCACATGAAAAATTCTTTTTTCGGCGCCATCAATAAAGTTTCACATGTCAAACTCGACAGTTTTACTTCGCAATTGTCTGAAATATGACTTTAAAAAAAGGAACAAGTTTAGCGCATCACGCTTCAAAAATGCGCGTAAATGATAGTAAAGCCTGTGGCCAGTCACAAAGTGACAATTGTTGATTCCTTTACAGAAATAGATACACGGGATGTTCCAGACCCAATGTTGTTGGACACGGCGGCTCGCTTTGTGTTTGCTTGTATTCTTAAGCACTGTGGACTGTTACCTGTGGCACTGCAAAAGATAAAGTAAGATCAACAAATGTCCTTATAATAATATTATATTATGTATCCGTAATATAAGTCATTGTCATTCCAAGAAGGGTAAAAGAAAAAAGGGTGTGTATGGGGGTCTCAAATGATACTTTTATTGCCATAACAAAGTAGTTTACAAACCGGAAAAAGAAGAAGGCGAGAGAGACCTGTTTGGGCAATAGGCCCTTTGCAGCTAAGCAATCACGTGCTGCTTAATTTACTGAGAGCAAATAATAATAATAATAATAATAATAATAATAATAATAATAATAATAATAATAATAATAATAATAACTTTATTTACGTGTCGAAATTTTCTAGTTTACAATAAATTGTGAACTAATAGAGGACACCTATCTTCCTATCTTCCTATCTATACATTATAAAACTCCCTCCAAATGAATGAACATCTTGATTCCCATGGGTGAAATATACTGGTGAGCAAACAAAATTTCTACAACCTGTTTCGAGAGATCGTAATAAAACTGCATTTCGTAACACACTGGTTACACATCGTTTCATTCAGTTCTTTACAAGTAGCTAAAAAGAATCACCAATTTCAAATAAAATAAAAAATTATTACCATTAACTGCAAAGGGCCTATTTGGCTCCAGGACCTGCCGCGTTTCTTGTGTATTAGCCATTCTTAGATTTAGTAAAAAACTTGGTCGTGTTGACATTGCAGTGCATTCTGGGGCTGTTTTAGAGGACGAAAGAGACCCCATCTTAGTCCCCTAACACAGCCCCACATTACACTGTAATGCAATTTCCCCCCTCAATCTCGGAATGGCTAAGAAATGTCCACATTTTTGATTTGTTTCGTTCTTTAGATCCAAAGAAATGCTGGAGACCTTCAAGTGGGTGTGCACGCTACGTTGTCGTCTTCTCGGGCTGAAATCAGGCAGAGGAAGTGCGTCATTGCTTAGCACTGCCAGCCACGAACCCGCTAACAGATCAGAAAGTATTGTATCTGAGACATCCAACATCAGTGAAGAGAATTCCGACACCAGACAGACAAGCTCAGGTACAGTAGTAGTTTTTCACCTTATTTTATTTTATTTTCAGTTCATTTTTTATTTTATTTTTCATTTCATTTTTCGTTTCGTTTTTCATTTCATTTTGATTTTCCCGTTTTATTTCTATTTTGACATATTCATCCCATTTAATCGTAGCTTTTTCAATCATTCCATCATTTCCTCGTTTCCTTTAACTTTTTATCCCATTATGTCTTTTACCCCAAAATATTCCCCATCCAATTCCATCGTATCCTCCCATTTATTTTCCCAGAGTACTTAAATGACCAGTTATTTACTGAAGCATGTAAAGGCGTAATACAGCGTTGCATGTTCCTGCTGCTTTACGTGCGCACAGCTTTTCCCCTGGACCAAGATACTCTTTCTTTCATCGCCAACACGAACAGTGTCCTTGTTGATCCTGATTCACATGGCGTTGACTCTACTATGGAAGATGTTGCTCTGCATATACACATTGATGATACTGATAACAGTACTCCAGCTACTGTGTCGCCGGTGCTTAGCCCCCTCAACAGCCCTAGGAGTGAGGTATAAATGTTTTTATGAGAACAAACTTATATTTTACAACCATCATTATCCTTATGGGGCTCTTCCGTGAGGTTTGCTCCGCACGCACTACAACTACATTCTATATTTACCACACACAAAACTAAACTTACATGTTGATTTTCATGGAGGGAGGGTACGAGAGAACTCTGAGAGAACCCTCGTAGCATAGGAGAGAAAAACACATCAAATGAACTCGATATTCAGATTTGTGGTTCAGTCGAGAATCAAACCCGCGAAATTTTGATTCATGTAATATTTTCAATTGATGTTTTTCTTTCAAGGATGAAGCAAGCTCTTCCCATTTGCATCACGTCAACCAAGAAGGTAATCTTTATTATTTACATTTGAGTGGCATACCATGGAATGTCCCATGAGACACTTTTATATACACGAAGTGACAAGTAGGGCATTTCGTGATATGTCACGCATTTCATGGAATTCCATGGTTTGTCACACAATCTAGCGCTCACATTTTTCTTACCTTCTCGTCGGGTTTCTTATCTTATGAAGGACACGTAAATTTTTTTATCCTCAAATTCAACCAATTTTCGTCAATTTTCAATATCTATTTTCAAGATGAAAAGAAACGACTTGAATCTGTCAAGGAAGCCTTAAGGCGCATGCGCCACAGACGTGAGAGATTCGCACAGAATCACGGTAAAGGAAACTCTCGACACCCACCAAAGTCCTCATGCTCTGTCAAGATAACTGCATCAAGTATAGTTGACTTTGTGACGGAAAGTCTGCTCAAGGGAAGTACTGAGGGACACACTCACGCTGATCATCAGGCGACCACGGCTCCACATGTGGTTTTCAGTGCCATGCAGTTTCAACAACACAGAGCAGAGGTGAGTTATATAGAGGTTATTACACTGCTAGTTGTACAAAGCCACACAAGGAAAAGGAGAAAATTTCCTCGCGCTGACATCAGCAAAAAAAAAAAAAAGAAGAACGGTTAACAGACCGTGTGTTATCGCTCTGTAATTGCACTCGAAAAATGGTCGTATTCAATTCAATTCAATTCGATTTTATTTTTGCACGATTATTACGATTAATTATATTTACAATACACGGGAAATTGAGTGTGACGTATAATAATCATAGATAAGAGCTCAGCTTCACATCTGAGTAAAGGTCTTCCTCGATTGGAGGGTATTCTTTCTCCAGGTTTTTCTCCAACTCCGCTAAAACCAAACATACTAAATTCCAATTCAATTCGTGTGTTAGTCTTTCTTTAAAACTGAGGCAATGACTCTGATAAAAGAAGATAAGTAATCCCCAAGATAACTAAAGACGACCGGCTACCAAATGGACCGATCCCAGCTCGAGTGTCCACCCAAACAATGGCTAGTTTTCCCAATGGAATACAGAATGTCCGACCAACAAACTCAAATTCATAAGATTTTCTATTAGCTACCGATGTTTTCTTGATGTACCTTTAGAATACATTGATTCTAAGACAGACATTTACAATTTTCAGCAATCGGTGTCTGTTCCATGCTGTATATCAAAAAATACTTTTAGTTTGCCGACGTAGCAACAGTAACTAAGGAGGTAGAACAATGAATGTGGGATCGCTGTATAAAATCAAGTCGATTTTTTTACTTCTGCTTTCAACAGCTCCGTTTGGAAGCCTTGAACTACATATTGTCATTACTGGAGGGAAAAGACTCGACCAAGGAACATTCCGGACATCCTGCAGTGTGTTTCTCGTCTCTTCTCTTGTCAAGCCAGCTCCAGCTTCTCTCTGGTGCATTTGGTCTAGAGGGCCTGGGCTCAAGCCAGCAAGAATTCAGTGACCAAGTCCACCTTCTTCATTATCAGGTACAGGTTAAACGTAAAGCCCTTTTCATTCCAGAAGATAGAAAATTATTTTCCTAAATTTCACACAAATTTTAAGTGTCATCATTGTCATCGTCATCATCATCGTCACCAACATCGTCATCATCATCGTCATTATCATCATCATCATGATTATTTTTATATTTAGCCTTGTATGAACCATTTCATTGACTGTTGTTTCTTTTACGCCTAGGATGACATCAAGGCTACAACTACTAAACTCCAGGAATCGATCCAGTCATGTGTACATCGTTTATACACTCACTTAGTAAAGATGCTGCAGGATGATAACCAAAACTCCCTTGGCAGAAAAGGTATGAAGGCTGCGACAACTGTCTTTACTTTCAACACACCTTTATTTAGTGCACACCCTTAAAGTGCCTATCACCCTTCTGACGATATTCTCAGTACTGATTCTACATGGGGTAAG
Organism: Actinia tenebrosa; assembly: GCF_029948245.1. Taxonomy (NCBI): domain Eukaryota; kingdom Metazoa; phylum Cnidaria; class Anthozoa; order Actiniaria; family Actiniidae; genus Actinia; species Actinia tenebrosa. Next base: position 4,586,188 of record NW_028292582.1, on the reverse strand, counting down.
ATGTTGAATAACCCGAAAAAATTACACAGTTTGAGTGCGGCTTCTTGAAGTTATGAAGGTTTTTCCACGCCATATGCTAATGCTGTAACGTATGAGGAGTAATCATTTAATATACAAAACACTACTGGTACAGATAAATTAAATTTGAAATACGTCATTGTTTTCCCCATTGCTCTTACAGAAATGAATGCAAGTTAGTTTTCCCATAGAAGCCGGTGTTTCGAATTACGAGGAACAACAAATAACCATAAATGCCTCCTCATACGTCACAGCATTAGCATATGACATGGAAAAACCTTCATAACTTCAAGAAGCCGCACTCAAACTATGTAATTTTTTCGGGTTATTCAACATCTTACCCCATGTAGAATCAATACTCAGAATATTGTCAGAAGGGTGATAGGCACTTTAAGCGGACACCATTCAATGACCTGAAGGTGTCTCCTTAATTCTGGCGGGCTCGGCGGTGTCGTATGTGATTTGAGGTGTTTGTGTTGGTTCTCTCCTGTGCTTGGAGGGTTTTTCTCCGGGATCTCCGGTTTTCCCTCCCTCCTCAAAATGATCAATTTCTATATTCTAATTCGATCTATCGGCTGCCTTAACATACCCCACTTCCGAGATATGCTTCGATTGTCAAGCACAAAGGTTTCAGTATGAAGCTACATGCTAAATTAAATTATTTTTTATTTCCTGTCACGAATGACTGAGCATTTAGCACGTAGCCTTATACTGAGGTAGGCTATTACAAAACCTGTTAGGCATTAAGCCGTCCACCCAGGAGTGGTAAATGCATTAGAATACAGCTACCACTATATCATACAGCCACTCTAAACTAAGCGATAATTACTGCATGTTGAATATTTCAGGTGCCAGACAGCGCCAGCAGCTCCAGACGGTTTTTGCACTGGGCAACAAGTTACAACCTGCCGATATCTCGCTAGCAGTCACATGTCACCTTCCCTCCATCCTGTACAGCATGTGTAGTCAGGGTTTGATGGCATCCCAGCCTTTCCCTTATCAGACAACACGAGCCAGTGGCAAATCTATGTTACCCGTCATCTTGCAAGTAGCCAGTATTAGATTACTACAGATTATTGCTGTAACAGTTGGGTGAGTGGAGATTTTTTTGTCGCGTTTGGTGGTCAAACGCTAAACACCGTGTGCTGTCAGCCAGAAGTAATTCTATCGAAAACTTGCGATTCAGCCGATGAACGTTCCGTGTGAGGCAGGAACGTGAACTGTACGACATGCCGTAACACTGAAATGGCTTCCCATAAAAATGGTTAACGTATGAGTGGGAAACGTACGGTACTGTCTTACGGCACATACACGGTACGACATTCCGTAACATTGAAATGGCTTCTCATAAGAATGGTTATCGTATGAGTGGAGAGACATGCGGTACTGATTTACGGCACGAATACGATACGACATGCCGTAACATTGAAATGGCTTTCCATTGTCTTTCGGTATTTCATCCAACCACAACCCGTAGTAACCTCTACGATAAGATAACATACGGCTATAGTACGACTACGAATTTGTTGTATTGTTTCAAATTCATACAAAATACTCTAGTCATGCTAAAACTGCTCATTCTCTGACTGTGGATGCCCAGAGAACAGGGTCTATCACCCTATCGAAGATTCTCACCCCAACATTATTTTTTCTTTTAGAGAACACGCCGATAAGTTATCAGATGAAGTGGTGGACTGCATGGTGAATCTTCACTTCAAACAACTCGAAACACTGCTTGACGGAGCGAGTAACTGTACGACTGACAAATCCGTTTCAACAAACTCTGACGAGGTGGAAAAAATGTTCAGAGCAAACGAGGAAAGACGGGTGGCTGAGACAGCGCTTTGTGATTTTCTTATCTTTCTGAGAAGGTAGATCTAAGTAATACATTCCTTTGCATGTGACGTCAAAGCAGCTCAATTTGGAGGAGAAAACAAAGGAATTTCAATCTCCTGAGAATTGGAAACCTATTGTTATCTCCTCTAAATTGAGCTGCATTCCAACGTGCTGCAAGAGGTATATTCCTTGCATGGTTTGATATTAAGGGCTGGTTCACACTTTAACATAAGCATAAGCATAAAAGAAAGAACAAGGAAAGAACAACGGAAGGAGCTCTACTCACATACGAATTGCGAGTGTGGGAATCCATCCGTGAGGCCATTCCAGCTGATCTGAGAAAAAATGTTAGCCAATCAAAATCAAGAAAATTTGCAAAACTGAGGTGTCACTTTACCTCTTGAAATTTTTAATTTCAGTGCCACCAATTAAAAAAAAAAACGTTGCTAATAAGTGCTTGATAACAGTGACACAATATGTAATGATTTTGATATTTTATTGCAATGGTGGACGGGTTTTTATTTTATTGGTGGTCGTTTTTTTGCAGGCTTCATGACACCTTAGTTTTGAGGTGACGTCATTGATATGTCACTATCTCAGATCAGCTGGTGGCTGTTATGTCTAGAACGTCTATGCTTTCCTGATGCGCGCTGCCTTGTCGTGCTCAGCCTTGAGGCACTTGGTATGAAGGCATTAAATTCCCTTTTAATATCGTTCTTTTCCCTCGTCGGTATTAGGTTCTCTACGTCTAAGGCTACTCGTTCAAAGATGGTGACCAAAGCATGGCTGGATGTACTTCTCAGTATCGTGGACATCCCCTCCAGACTTGATAATGACTTGTTTGTGTTATCAATGAGAACTAGAATGCTGACTTTGAATCTACTAGAGATAATATTGCCTGCCTGTTGTGCTGACAAAGATGGGGAGCTGATGGCAAAGGTAAGAAAGTGTTAAGACTAGGTGTTTTTGTTGTTGGTAATGATGAGGGTGATGCTGAAGATGCTGTTGATTACTATATTTATTGGTATTAATTAGGGTGATTATGATTCAATGATGGTGATGGTGGTAATAATGATGATAGTGGTGGTGATGCCAGCACATGATGGTGCTAGTGATGATGATTATGGTAATGATGATAGTGATGCATGGTGGTGGTAGTTGTGATGATGATGATGATGTTATTGTGGATGATGATGATGAGGATGATGATGATGTTATTGATGATGATGATGATGTTGATGATGATGATGATGATGTTATTGATGATGATGTTGATGATGATGATGATGTTATTGATGATGATGTTGATGATGATGATGATGATGATGTTATTGATCATGATGTTGATGATAATGATGTTGATGATGATGATGATGATGATGTTATTGATCATGATGTTGATGATAATGATGATGTTATTGATGATGATGTTGATGATGATGATGATGATAATGTTATTGATGATGATGATGATGTTGATGATGATGATGATGATGATGATGAGGAGGAGGAGGAGGAGGAGGAGGATAATTTTGTTTTGATGATGCAGTAAGGTTGTGTTTGAAAGAAATTGCACGATATGTGCAAGTAAGGATAGATAGATAGATAGAAACTTTATTAAAGTGTCAATATACTTTAGCATAATACATTAATTGGTGACACAACATAATTGAATAAACATAAAAGCTAATTAACAAATTAACAAATGTTTTAAAAATCTATATACATATATAATATATAATATATAATATATACTCTATATAATCCATAAAAAATATCAATTCTATTAAATATAATACTGATTATGATGCTATTATCAAGATAGAGAACTTGTCTCTAAGAAATGCACTTTTTGATTCTCTTCTTTCTGATGTCATTAGGTGACTGGACAATTATTCCAGCTAACAGCCCAATACATGTGGTCCTCCTCATCACTTGCTGCAAATACTCCCATCGATGGAACAGGAGAACACCTTGAAGATACTGAAAGAGTACCACTCAAGGATGTTCACTTTGATCGCGAAAGGCTATTAGGATGCACTGTGGAAAATGGCAATACACTTGTTCATGACAGCCCGCGTAGAGGTTATGGTCTTGCTGGTATTGGTATTAAGTCTGGTCTCTATGAGTGGAAGGTAAGATACCATATATAATACACTTGTACATGACAGCCCTGCGTAGAGGGTATGGTCTTGCTGGTATTGGTATTAAGTCTGGTCTCTATGAGTGGAAGGTATGATACCATATATAATACACTAGTACATGACAGCCCGCGTAGAGGGTATGGTCTTGCTGGTATTGGTATTAAGTCTGGTCTCTATGAAGGGAAGGTATTATAACATATATAATACACTTGTACATGACAACCCGCGTAGAGGGTATGGTTTTGCTGGTATTGGTATTAAGTCTGGTCTCTATGAGTGGAAGGTATTATAACATATACACTACTCCAGAGGGTATGGACTTGCTGTTATTGGTATTAAGTCTGGTCTCTGAGTGGAAGGTATGATACCATATATAATACACTTGTTCATGACAGCCCGCGTAGAGGGTATGGTCTTGCTGGTATTGGTATTAAGTCTGGTCTGTATGAGTGGAAGGTATGATACCATATATAATACACTTGTACATGACAGCCCGCGTAGAGGGTATGGTCTTGCTGGTATTGGTATTAAGTCTGGTCTCTGAGTGGAAGGTATGATACCATATATAATACACTTGTTCATGACAGCCCGTGTAGAGGGTATGGTCTTGCTGGTATTGGATTTAAGTCTGGTCTCTATGAGTGGAAGGTATGATACCATATATAATACACTTGTACATGACAGCCCACGTAGAGGGTATGGTCTTGCTGGTATTGGTATTAAGTCTGGTCTCTCTACCATATACATTACTCCAGAGGGTATGGACTTGCTGGTACTAGCAATGGAAACACTCAAGATAAGACGGCAAAAAGAATAGCCGTTCTTCTTGTCCGCAGGATTTTAAGCAGCTTTTGCTTGCTTTTTACATTTTCAGTTTCACATCACCAGAGAGAACCGCGGAAACGAGGGCACCTGTGTGGGCGTTGCTCGTTACCCTATCGCCGATGATAGCCATCGGTCATCACGTGACATGTGGCTATACCGTGCTTACAGTGGTAACCTGTATCACAATGGAGAGCAGACGCTAACCTTACCTGGTTATACTCAAGGGGATTATATCACATGTGTGCTAGATATGGAGGCAGGGACGCTATCACTGGGTAAGAATGGAGAGGTAAGTGTTACTAACTCTTGTTACAGTCATTCTCAATCATACGCGCCACTCTAGCGATTCTAAGGCGTTTCCACGACATTCTATAGGCACGTGCCCTTATAGCTTTGTGTTTCCCGACAATGTTATGGAAACGCCTTGTGATTGACGTCCACCAAAACCTTCTTCGTCGCGACAGAAACAATCGCTAGAGGGCGCGTGTGATTGAGAATGGCTGTAAGGTCCTGTTACACGATGTGTTTTCCATGGCGCGCGTAGGATCTTGCCGCCCAAAGTGCCTCATTTTCGAATCTGAGCATGCGATGCTTTTGGCAGCGGTCGCGCATCTTGAACAAGATTTATTAGCATGTTGGATTTTTATAATTGAAAATATTATTTATAATCTTGTAAAATGGCACTTATTGAATAAAAAAGCTTAAAAGTACCACCATCACCATCACCGTTATCACCATCTTCATTATCATCATCATCATTATCATCATTGTCATCATCATTATCATCCACGTTATCACAAATCATCTTCAAGATCATTCTCATCCTAGTAAGCATCTTTAGTAATTAAATCTGTGCTATAGTTTCTACCCACTCATGATTTGTTTAACATTTTTCTCTTGTTTTTCTTCCAGGAGCTGCGGGTAGCATTTGATGGAATTGAAGCAAAAGAAGTGTACCCCTGTGCCATGTTTTATAGTAACACGCCTGGCGAAAAGGTACATCATATTTATTCGTTTCAAAAAACATGTGACAGTTAAATTGCGTACTCAGTGAACATTCGATGAGAACGCTGGGACCCGTTACGGTCACGGTCAATGTCACGGTCACGACACTGTTTGTTTTCGTGGTCATGAAATCTTGTAAATATGACATAACATCTTATTAATCCCAGGTTACGATCACAGACATGTGCATGAAAAGCGCCCCAAGGGACCTATATCCTGGCAGTCCTCTGTGCGCCCCATTACCAGCTGTACTCTCTGAGGCCCTAGTGTCCCTGATCAGGACCTTACACTGCAATGGTGACTGGGAACAGTACGTTAATAAGTGTATCTTAGAAGGTGTTCGTGCGATAAGAGATGTTGGTGCGCCTAAAGACATAGAGACAGAGGTAAGTACGTCCTTATAGAGTGAATAATGAGAAATAAGCCTTGTGAATAACAAAGAAAACCGTGTCAATTGAGAAAAAACTTACAATACTGACTTACGCCACGTAGACGGTACGAAATGCCGTAACATTGAAATAGCTTTGCACTGCAATTCATAGTTTCAACTCAGAAAATAGCACACCAATCACCGCTGCAGCAGTTTTCCCAGTGGATTTAAAATCTTGTCCCACAAACAACTACACAGTACCTTAAATTTAAAGAGTACTACAAGGACTACGAAGCAATTTTTTATTCTTTTCGCAGGACAGTAAGTTATTGAAACAATTTATAATCAAATTTCCGCAATCAGAGTTTAAAATTCTGAGATATTCTAGATAAAAGACCTCTTTGGCTCTGACGTGATGTATTACCATTTCAGACCACATGTCATTCTCTAGAGTATCATTTCTTTGTTTAAGGTTTGCGCTCGGTTGCACATGAGAAGACACATGAATATGGATACAGTTCAAACAAAGAATCTTATTCTCAAGGGAATGACACGTCGATCCACTTTGTCAGTCCCTCAACCTCCGAATGGCTAATAACAGGCTTATACAGGATTACCTCTCGAGACAGTTAATTTTCGCTTTGAGTAGCAAATAGTCCCCTTCACAGTTCCTTGCGCCATCTCGAAAGGTAGCCGTGCCTTTGCATCGAAGCGAGACGAACGATGACCTTGCAATAATAGAGACGTGAGTAATTGTCCAAGGTGTTAAAAAAGGTTTCTATCATTGCAAGGTGGTGCAGGGAACTGTGAAGGGGACTATTGGGAAACACCTTTTTGTTTTGACGATCCAAGACAAATGGTTAGCACTCTACACTTTATTTACTGTATTTCTTGATCTTATAAATTGTACTTCCACAGATAACAGACTCACGAAGCAGTCTCCTAGACAACGAGACTCATATCTGTCACACAGTATGGCCTGCGTTAGCTGTAATAGGTGGTGTAGACTGCGGTTTACGTGTGGGAGGACGTTGTATTGATAGGAACAACGGTAAAGAGGGTACTATATTGGGCGTGGCAAACGAAGGACGGAAGATCGTCAAGGTGCAGTGGGATGAAGGTGATAATTATGTTAGGTAAGTCGTAGTTTTGTCTACACGCGGATTTGTAAAATGGGAAAGAAAGGAAGAAATATGGGGGGAAATGAGAGAAAATGGGAGAGAATGGAAAAATGAGAAAGAAAGGAAGAAAGAAAATTAATGTCCAATCTAGTAATCATCAGTAGGTAATTATAGACTTTGCCCTATGGCGCCATGTTGGAAGACAATTCACCTTTTCGGCGCTAGCCGTCACGTGGTATAAATTGTGTTGGATTGTGTTGCGTCACCAAGAAGTTCGGACATTGTTCTCAGATTTCTGTACAAATGTACTGACTTTAAATGAACTATTTACTTGGTTTGTTTAGTTAGTTCTCTAAATACAAGTAAAATATCATTTTTCTAACTTGATTGAAGCTTTTCTTACTGCTGTTAAGATTCACTCAGTGACCGTAACACAATCCAACAAAGTGTTTACGACGTGACGGCTATCGCCGAAAAGGTGAATTGCCAGATATTCTTAAGGTTATTCAGCGTAACATTTCTTATCTGACTTGATTATCTGTGTTACAGCGACACCTTGATCAGTAACCTGGACCACATTGAACCCATCGAGTTCGACGCGTCTCGTCTGGGCAGTCTTTCCCCTGATACATTCACCGATCTATTACTCCTAACTGGTCTAATGGACGACAAGCGACCGGCTTCTGTATCACCCAGCAACTCACGCGAGGAAATAGCACCGACAGACCGTCTGTCGTCTAGTGAGACGATATCTGATAGCCGTGAGTCTTTGTACTATGATTCGCGCGAGAAGAACGAGACAAAGGACGCCAAGGAAGCCATGCAAAGACGGAGTGCATCCGATGTGGATTTATTTTCTAGTCCAGATGGCAGGCGCACTAAGAGTATGCCCGAGTTAACGCTCACTAGTCCTTCAAAGTCAATCAAAGGATCCAAAACCTCACTTGCGTCTTTTTACTCGGGAACTTCATCGTGTGCGGCGGGATCACAACGTGACTTGATTGACGCGATTATAAGTCTAAGCGCGCTCAAGGCGCTGGTGGTGATTATCAAATCGAACAGATTTCTCGATACCTTGCTGTCGTATCAAGCCGTTGAATCGTTAAACAAACTTGACTCAAAATATCCTAGTCATGATAAATGTGATTTGAAATCCTTCGATAGTAGGCCATCATCATCGTCTTCTGTCAAAGATCTTAACTCTGATATAGAACGTCCTGATGAATCTATGATAGCAGTGTTACAATCTGTGATGGCGTGCATGGTGCAGTGTTCAGTTTTACCGTCTCCTATTAAGCAAGTCGTCCGCGTGGGGGAGTTGGAGAGAGCACAGACTGTCCTCTTGAACCAGGCCATGACAAAACAGAGCAAGACTGATCTAAAAGAAGATAAAGAGTGTAAGTATATTCACTGCTTACATGAATATAGCAAGCGCCAAGCCTATTCGTTGTAATGTTTATGCGCTTTCCAATATTATTTTCTGCTATCTGTGAGTTAGCCGTGCCCTTACTTTGATCAGCCCAGAGGTTGTTTCAGGGTTTGATCTGTGAGCAAGTCGTGCCCCGACTTAGATCAGCCCAGAGGTTGCTTTTAAGATAGCGATAAAATTTGAATACTGAAGTTTGTTATTACTGTCTATTATTTTTAGACGATTCTCAGGAAGACCAAAAAGAGGTGGCCGAGCCAACCTCGGGTCGAACCAGCTACGACACAGATGGATCGATACCCATGGCTGACCCTTTACCTGACAGTAGATCAAGCTCAGCCACATCAATCATCCCATCGAACACATTAGAACCAAAATCTATCCATGACACAGCCAGTCAGCTTGCTGCGTCTGTTATATCAAGCGAATCGATCAATCAGACATCTCCAACGTCTGATGCAGGTCCTGCCTCTGACAACATAATCGATAACTCCTCGTGCGCTTCCGTGGAGCGTAACACAATCAGTACACCTTCGCCAACAGCCAATGCAGAAACAGCGTCCGATTTGTCAACGACTCCACCCACCGCTCTGCCGCAGGTACTTCGCGATGTGGCGGCTTTGTCTTCATTGCCGTTGTTTTCGCTGCCGTTGCTCGAGATGGGGTTCTCACAGCGTCATGTTCGACATGCTATGCAAGCGACTGGTATACACCAGGGAGCAGATACGCGCAGGATTAACGAGTTGGTCACGTGGCTGTTGGAACACCCTGTTTCTGATGATGAGGTAAGTTTGTTAGGGTCTATTCATTTTGGAGGGGGGAGGGGGTAGGGGCTGGTGGGAATCAGGGAGGAGCATTAAAAAATATTTAAATATAAAAATATAAAACTATACTAAAATTTAAAAAAATAAAAAGAAGACAAAACAAAACAAAACAAAAACAACAACAACAAAAAGAAAAAAAACAAAAAAAACAAAGCAAAACAAAAAAAAAAAAACTCAAATAATTATTCTCCTCAGGCTCAGTGATTATTGTGAATACTTACCTCGCCGCTCGAAGGCTTACGGCTCGGTAAATATTCCACCGATAATCGCTTCGCCAGTGGTCTTCGGCGAATGATTGTTAAATATATTAAGCTTGTGCTCTTGAAGATTGATAAGTAGACCTCTTTACCTTGGATGTAATGTTTTCCCATTTCAAACCACGAATTCTTATTTTAAGAATAAGATTCTTTGTTTGAATTGTATCCATATCCACATGAGTCTTCTCATGCACTACCATTAAACAAAGAAATGATACTCTAGAGAATGACGCGTGGTTAGAACACCCAATGAGGTAACGAGGTCTATTATTGGAAAACGTGAGAACGAACCCGAAAAAGAAGCCTATTTAAAAAAATGATACTATGATATTTCCGCAGGGTGAAACTGAAGTCGATGAAGAAGAAGAAATACCAGATCTGTCATATAGAAGTGGATCAGAACCGGCAACGACACAGGTTCAAATAACGCCTCATCCACTTGCAGGTACATAGAGTACAGTCTAAAGATACTCTATCATCGTGGACTGACTATTCTACTAGATTAAATAGGACTGATTTTTTTGTTTGTAATTAGTTATTGCATAAGGACCACTATAGGAGAAGGTGTAGCTCAGTTAGTTAGTGCGCGGCCTTCAGGGCCCGGTTGTACGAAGGGTGTATAGTGCTATCCGATTGATGAATCCTTATCCAGTGGACAAGTCGATGCTGTTATCCAATAAATTTATCCATTGGATAAGATTAATCCGTCGGATAGCGCTATCCACCCTTCGTACAACCGGGCCCAGAGCTACAAGTCTACGTTGGAATCCTCAGGATCTCCACATCTATTTTAAGTTCTCTCTATTCTCTGTAGCTTTAGCTCTAAATACCCGTAATGAGGAGCACTGGTAGTCTGACGGGGTAAAGTGCGCACCTTCCAGCGCTTTATACATGAGCCTCTGGCACTGGAGGAATGGGCAACCACTCCGACAACCACGTTATCGCGAAGTAAAAATTAGCTTTACCTTTTAACCCAATTTGAAATGAGTTATCCAAAATTTGTCTAATTTTGTGACTGTATAACGTGTCTGAACACAATAGCCTGTTGCTTGCGTGACTAAGGCGAAGAGGTTGCTTACTATATCTTCCTATCTTGACTATATTCTTTTTAGAAGAAATCGAAATGCCTACACAAGAAGCTGACAGCCACTTACAGGAATCAATAATTCACGATACCATCGATGTAACTGATATGGATATTGAAGACAGTGACTTTGAACCAGGATCTGATCGCGAACTATTAGGATTGTTCTTTCCTGAGGTAACATCCTTCAATTTTAATTTGTATAGGAAATTGCGATTTTTTGTTTATAGTTCACTCAACAAAATTTCAGTAAAAAAATGCGAAGCGACGCCGTTCATCTTTGTCTATTTGGCGGCCGATTTTCAGTCCATCGCGCAACTGAAATGCATAAAAAAGATCAGTTCTTACGGCTTTAAATTTTATTTATATGTTTTTTAAGTACAAGATGATAGAAAATAATTGTTTTGACATTGTTTTGGCCGTGTTGCCATAGCGACTTAATTCGGTACTCTTACGGAGTACAATTAACGCTATAATTGTACTCCTCTCGACCAATCAGAGTCGCGTAATTTTGTTGAGTGTACTATAAAACCGTTAATGATATCAAATAGATGTTTGTAGGTTGGGTTTATGTTCATTTGGTTAATTTTGTTTCGCCAACCTTTAAATAATTAGTACTTTATTGCTTTAAAACAAATCTAACCAAAAGAAAGACATGATTCTCTAGTGAAAAACACGTGCCCTGAAATGGGAAAACATTACGCCCCTTGGTAAAGAGGTCTATCCTTGGACGCGCACGGTGTAATCTTGTAGCGTTGCGTCAGTGCAAGGTTTTTTATTTTTTCTTTTCTTTTTCTTTCCTTTATTTGGTATTTTATTAATTTCTAATCGATATTTAATTACTCTCCCAGCTTGTTGACCAATCAGAAAGAAATAACACCCTAATGTGCGATATCTGCCAGATCAGCGTCCCCCAGTTAAACCGGCACATGCGCACTCGGCACCCTGGTTGTGGCGGGAATTCTAGTCGCCATGGGTACCGTAGTGATGGAGTCTACACGGATGGATGGTTTGGCGGGATATGTGGAACGGGTCAATCGTATTATTTATTGTGCCCGGAATGCAGAGAAAGGTACTTGGCCAAGGCAGAGGAAATGAGGACGATGGCGGCGTTGAAAGGAAGCAACATGTAAGTGAAAGAAAGAGTTTTTGAGGGATTTGTGGACGCCATGTTGGAGACGTTCTCTCTCTTGGCAAATCTCTTGTCACGTATAACTATGCCTTACTTCTGTCCTACAACACAACGACACTCCACACCTTTCCATCCTATCGTTTTACACTAATACAATAGTATAGATACCTTACTGATTGGTTTTATTTGTTGTTAGTTCTTATGAAGATGCGAAGCATTTGATTGAAGCACCTGATCTTCTTGGGCCTCTAGACTCCCTAACAAATGGTAAGTGGGCTCCCTGTGGTGTTCTAAAGCCCAATGATGATGGCCGTTATGATGATGATGATGACGCTCCCCTTCGTGCTTCTCCTGACGCTTCTCTCTTGTTCTGCCAACCCCCGCGTGCTTTATAGCTGCACACAGCCCGCTCTCGCGTTTTTTTCTATTTCTTCAATAACATACATTGCTCAGTGAATACTTTAAAACATGTTTTCTTTTGCAACAGCAGACGAGTCCAGAACAGAAAGCAACAAGACCAAAATAACACCAACATCATACGACGACATTATGTCGTCTCTTGGTCTAACCGAATGCAGTCCCATGCCGAGCGCTGTACACTTCGCAGACGAAGATCCTCTAGGAGTCAAGATGGTCAGCGGGGATTCCACTTACAATCTGAGCACGCACAATAAAGATAAGAACAAATCAAGTGACCTAGCAAGAGCCACGCGAAAGACCCTTGGGGAACAGTCATCGGTGATCACCTCTACACATGACCGCGCGCTAGCACTAAAACGCATCACTATCGCAGCACAGATATCTTTATCCAGAGAGCTGGTTCTCAACATTGTGTATCTATTATGTCAGTGTACTGTGCCCTCGGCCCTCTCCCACGGTTTACGGACCCTAGGGCTTGGTGATGCTAAGATTCTAGTCAATCTGATGAGACTCGCAGCTGCTGGCCGGGTTTGTGTCTCTACTTCCGGTAAAGCAGATCGGGAAGATAGCAGTGCTGCTAGGTCTTGTAGGTCTTTGAAAGCCTTGAGTAAAGCTGTATGCGCACTGGCTACTGATGATCAAGCATCGGCAAAGTTGCTACTGAACTTGTGCGTTCGAGATCTTATGACTTCAGCAACAGGTACGTAGGAAACATACGGTACTGACTTTCGGTACGTATACGATACGACATGCCGTAGACCGGTTTTCGTATGAGTGGGAAACATACGCTACTGACTTACAGTACGTATACGATACGACATGCCGTAGACCGGTTTTCGTATGAGTGGGGAACGTAGGGTACGTATATAGCACGTACACGGTACGACATGCCATAACAGTGAAATGGCTTCCCATTGTCTTCCAGTAATTTAACCAATCAAAACACTGCTACTGCTGCGGTTAGATGCACGGGCGAGTATGACTACGGATTTACCATAACGTACTCCTAAGAAAACTGCTCTAAAAGCATTTGAGCTATTGTATGTTCTTGTGAGATGCTCTATATAATTTATTTACATATCGTTTCCTGCTCATACGCAAACCTCTCTTTGCGAAAATAATCTATAACTTCTGTATTTCCTGATCTTCAGGTACAACGAGTTTCAAGAAAACGACCGATAAATCATCCAGGAAGAGGGTTCTGTCTCGGCTAACCAATGACAACGACCCATCCACATCTGACCAAAAAGCCCTGTCATTACCAAGCTTTGTTGTTACTCAGGCCCTGGTTGATCTTCTTGCTGAAGCTGGAGGTAGGTCTACATAGAATCAAATCAAGGGTGTTGTAACCTCTCACCTCTGGGGTTCGATGGGCCAGTTGCAACAAACAGTCTGGTGCTAATATATCACTTTGATAATAAATCAATTCAACCAAAGGTCCCTTGGTAAGCATTCTGGAAAAAGGTTTTTTGGATATGACGTTAGTAATCCAGCAAGTTATTTGAATAAAGGAAGTCCGATTTAAAAAAAATTTTTTTTTGCCATCCAGTAATAGTCATGCGTTTAAGTTGTGCAAATGGTCTATTCCTGTACCCAGTATTACGTTTGAGTAGATAGACTGCTTTTGACTCGTAACCAATCTTTCTCGGCCAATCGACACGGGCAGACAGACGGACAGTGACCAAGGGAAATAGAGGGACTGCTAGCAGTCTAGTGAGTAGAGCGTAACTCTATCTCTTGATTCAAGGGTGATAGGACAGAATAGTTATGAGGTCTTGTACAGTAGTATAGGGAATGGGGGTTCCAGCGCAATCTCAACACGGGCAAGACCCGTGTCAAAAATCCACCTACGGACAATCCCCACTCCAAGTGTGGTTGGGGGCAACAGCGCAAATATGTTAGTCTATATATGGAGTGCGAAGAATGTAAAGAGTTTGTTTATGATTTCTGTGTAAAGTGCTTGAAACCCAAGTTTGTACCTACTAAACCAAATAAGTATATTTGTTGTGACAAGAAAATGCAAATAGAAGACGACACGTCAGCACAGTGTTACGAATGTGGTAAGAATATTCGTAATGCCGTACCAAATGCTACCAAAGAGCAATATTACGCCAATGGAGGTCGTAAGAAGACTCCATATAAAAGAATAAGATACTTCAGGGACTGGATGAGTCATATCCAAGGTTATCGACCGGTATATTTAGACGATGAAGTAAGGCAGAAAATCATAAACCACTTAAAAGAGCCAACCCCACAAAGTCTACGGAAAACGCTAAAAAAATTAAAGCTAGGGAAATATTACAAAGCTATTCCCTACCTTTTGTCTGAAATTACCGGTAAGTCTATTCCCGAGGTTTCTGATATGAGCAGAGCCGAGTGGTTATTCTGTCGACTGGATAAGGATATTCCTTATTACCCCAACGTAATCTATGAAATATTTCATGAAATTGACCCTAACCACCCATTGTTAGGATGGATTCCAAGAAGATAGTGTAATTTCAAGACTGTCGTTCGATATGTAGGTGAAACCCCCCTACATTCTTTTCGAAATTGATGTTCAATGAGCGAGTTTTCTTTGGAGCTCCTCTTTTGCCTCCTGGTAGATTTTTTTGCGAGATTCCTCGGAAAGATCTTTCACGATGGTTTTTTTATTACCCGACTTTAGCTCCCCGTATTTCTTTTCCTCCGCGAGGATCAAAGAAAACTCCGTGTCGTCTATGCGGCGGTCCCGCAGAGCCTGAGACACCAAGTCGGCGATGGTGTTAGCCTTTGCTCTTGCCAGGGCTATATGAGTGTCGTGCTTGGATATCTTACCGGACAATTGCTTTATAATGCCTGTTGTAACAGCGGAAACGATACCGCAGACGGCGCCGACGCTAGCCAAAGGAACGCCAACAACTATTCCAGGTCCGGTAAGCGAAGTAGCAACGCCAGTGCCCGTTAACGCCACGGACATGGAGCCGGAAGTTACTGCGACTTTATGTAGTATACTTCGGGCTCTAGCATACTTTTTCCTAACCTCCTCGTAGTGCTTCGTTTGACCCTCTAAGTAAGCGAGGATTAGATTGGCTTTATTCAGACGAAAGTTTTCAGCGTTTAGTTCGTTAGGACCTGTATCCTTAGTGGTAGCGTGATAATTGGGGGCATCTGGGTACAATTGAGGTGCTGATGGTATAACATCCATTATATACTAATGTACGACGCTTTTGGGAATGATATACAGGACCAGCCACATCACGACGACAGGGATTATGCCAACTGGAGAGCATTTAGGAAGATGTTTCCACGTGCAGACCCTAGTAAGTTCGAAAGGAGATCCGATGGGATCTACTATAACGGCTCCAGAATGTACAGCAATGAGGATTTGGAACCAAAGCCTCCTATTCATGAGACCCCCCCCCCCCCTAATTTTCCAAAGTATTTGATGCCGACGACGGAGAAATATTCGCTTTACGACGACAAAGGTGGAGCGGATGACTTTGCTAAAATGGTTACCTCCTTAGAAATCCCCGTGGGTCCTACGACTTTCAAGACAAAGGTCAGAGACATCTTTAGAGAGACGAAAATAAAGCATAACTCAGGGAAAGAATCCAGAGAATGGTTATCAGCTCCCAACATGCGGTATTGGCCGCAGCAGTTAAACTTTGCTGTCTGGGCTGCTACTAAAGGATGTGGTATAGCCGCAGATATGTTCCATATTCCTTTCCTGCGATTTCATGTTGCTTTTACTATTCGTAGGCTATTGTTTGAGCTAGGAACGTCGCTTCCCAAGGATATTGCTTTTAATGCAATGAATAACAAATACGACAAAGTCGCATGGGAGCGATTAAGGAATGAGTTTAAGCTTGCCAACCCTGATTTTCGTAACAAAGAGGGTGCAGCCCATGGTTTAGGAGAGACTTACACCTATGCTTCGTATGTTGGGGCCAGCATAGAAATTCCGGGTATGGGGTATCCTAGCTCTTACGAATTCTCGGACTTAGGAGGCAGCGGAACGAAAGGGAATCTGATCTACTTCATAGAAAGCAAAGAGAAATATTCTTGGGCGCCTTTCTTTGCCGCAAAGGGCATTGGACTGAAAAACCTAGCAAGGATTAACCGCAGCATCGAAGCCTTCGTTTACTGCATCCTGGGATCGCAGGTAAAGACCCGCAGTCCCATCGTTGGATCTCAAGGTATTTCACAGGAAACGCAGCAAGAATTCCTAAGGCATTTTGAGACTGCAATAATAGAAAATACCATATCCAAGTCAGTTCAAAGGTATCAATTAGCGCTGCAGGAATCTAGAGCGCGACTGGATTACGCTTTGTCGCCTGGCTGTTGGTTAATGCCAAGTAATTTGGTTATTAACACCGATTCCGTCGTGGGTTACAACAACAAGCTGCAGCGAGCGACTAAAGACATGAAGTTTGGGGCGAACGACGTTAACTCCGACAGGACCAGGGGTATTCCTCATTTCGTAGAGAAACCTAAAAAAGAGGTAGAAAAAGCATCGAAGAAGGTGCATGTAGGAAAACCCCAACCTAAAAGGCAATCGAAGAAGGTTATACCTGAGGAATATGACCATAACTTACTAAAGGCCGGCTTAGCAGCTGCAAGTGTTGGTCTGAGCTATTATATATGGCGATGAACAACCCCTACGTAGCTGGAGTAGATTGTGTCTATACGACTTACACAGGCGAGAAAAAATACACCCAGGCATCTTGGGTTGATGTCACGGGCATGTCCGTGAATTTGAATTACTCAGGAAAGAAATTGATATTATGCAGCATTTCTTTGGGGGCCGTTAGCAGTGCGAATGTAGGATTTCGTTTCTGTGACGACAATGGAGTATTACAGCCCATGCGCGTAAAAGATAATAACAGGGAGCCTACGCATTTCTCCGTAGAGCCGCCAGCGAATAGCACCGAGAATTTATCGGTTTGGACTTTCCACATGGTTGCTGATTGCCACGGGAAGGTAAAGCTGCAGATAAGAGTAGATGACACCGGGAGTGTTTGCATAAATAGCATAGAAAATCAAAGGAATACTGTCTATAACCACATGACCATCAGCACTTTGACGGTAATGAGCCTCTAGAAGGGAACTTGTTCCCTGTAATATATGAATCCATACATGAGGGAAACGCGTTATACCCACCGCTTAGATGAAGAGGGATATGACAACGGCGCTTGGCATGACGTTGGACTGTGGGTTGAGGTTGGGGGCACTGCATTGGTCATTTGTACTATTAGCATTAATGCAAATACGCATGCGAATGTGGGGTTTAGGCTTATCGATGAAAATAATAAGCCCCTACTTCCTTATCGAACTTCAACGAACACCAGGAAAGTTTCCCATTTTTCGATGGAGCCCTACACTGGATCCACTGAAGACCTAACGCCAGTGACTTTTCATATGCTAGCCAATTGTAAATATGCTAAGTTGCAAGTCACTTCTGATGACGGCAAGTTTGGGATAAATCGCATAGGTCGCAGGCCCGCTAATGCAGCCTGGAGTCATAAGCCCATTTCTACCATGAGTGTGTTGCCGTTGGTTCCAAATTACCAGGGCGGTGCTAATACTGTCTTTCATTATCCTCAAAGCAGGGCACCGCCCGATGAGAAGGATAAGATCAAGCCTTCATCTTCTTCATGAGGACCACCCCAATAGCGACGACCAAGATCCAGATGTTATTCCCTACAAACTTCAACAGTTCGCCGCCGGCCCTAAGTACCAAGGAAACGACTGAACCCAGCAGCCCAGGAAGACCGGCTGCCATCTTTTTTCCCAAGTCCGTTAGTCCATTGCCTAATTTCTTTACGCCCGCGCCTGTAGCCTTAAGAGCGGATAGGATAACTCCTACTACGCTCGAAATAGCGACGGCGAATGCCAGCGGAAGGCCATACTTCATCAGAAACCTTTTTATTTTTTCCTTGGTAGTAAGCCCCAGCTTCTTTTCCAGGTTTTCCTTTTGCGCCCGTAATTCCGCAAGGCGCACCTCTAGATCTTCTGTTTCCTTTTGAGCTGCTTCCCTTTCTTCCTCGGTACGAGTTTGGGCCTCGATTACTTCTTGCTGCCGCTCTATTTGTCCCTCCAGGTCTTCAATAGCCTGGTCCATTTGTCTGACTTGCTCTTCCATAGTCTTTATTCGTGTAATTAACTGCCGCCGTTCCTCTAGAGAGCCGGATATGGTGGTACGCAAGTTTTTTCCTTCCTCATTGCTTATGTCCAGGTCTTGCAGGACAAGATCGAAGGCTCTTTGGACTTGGTCTCTTTCGCGTCGAGTCTCGTTTCTTTGTTCTATTATTTCCACTATCGTTTGGTCCTTGCTGTCAAGTTGTCTTTTTTGAGCATCAGTAAGTAGTCGGGTTTGCTTCATATATTCTTCCTCCCTTTCATCCAACGTTTCTTGCAACCCCTCAGCGCGTTTTTCTAACGCAACCCTGTCGTTCAAGGCTGCCAACCTTCCTAACGCACTTCTGGTAGCTCGTTGAAAGCCTTTTAATCTCGAGACGTCACCCCTAACGTTACCCTCCTCATCGAAGAGGTTTTGTGGGGTTGTCCAGCGGTTTTTGTCAGGAAATCTTAAATCTTGAACGCTTATGCGGACTTTGTTTCCCCTTTCCGTGAGCTTTACATCATCAGCATCGAAGTTGCCGTAGCGCTGCTCTAGCTCTTGAGTTGCCCACTTTACGGTTTCCCGCGCGGTTGCCCCCTGCTCGCCTACGTTTTGAAGTTCCAAATACTCAGGGACGGGGCTACCGTGGTTCTTCGATTGCCACATGCTATTCAAGGCGGCCTTGAAGCTTCTCCACCTATCCCCATACCTACTTATCAAGGCCATGTCGTAGATATGAGGTTCTGTATCCGCGCCTTGAGTCCATGCGTCGTATTCTTCATCGTTAATGTCGACTTGACCTTCTTCGGTGGTGGGGTCAAAATCCGTTCCTTCTACTTCCATTATATATGATAAGCTCAAAGTTAAACCCCAACATATTACCTAAGCAGGTTGGCGGACTAAAAGCAGAACGCACCTTTCACCGGGTCACCTTTACCCCCAGCAGCGCAAAGCCAGGAGAAACCCTGTACGTAGGCGTGCCCCGCCTAACGGATAACCTAGTGTTGGTTCCTGGTACCCTGGCGCTAAGGTTTGACCTAGCAGTACAACCAAACACTGCGGACGTGCGTTACGTCGTCAATAACGTGGGTAGAAACCTCGTTTCCAAAATACGCGTAAAGTTCGCCGGGGAATCCTTGCTGGACTTGAACAGGTATGATTTGTATACCACGTACAAAGACTTATGGTTGACCGCATTTGACCGCGCGCAAAGGATAGAGCAGGGAATCGCCAGTGATGCCATACGCAAGGTAAGGAGCGCAGCCTCTGGCGCCTCAGGAGAAGACGAAATAAAGACGGCTTATGGTACTAAATATGTCGTTCCATTAGATTTCGAAGTTATCACGAACCACGGTGCATACTACCCAAGGCAGCTAAGCGAACTGCAGTTCGAAGTAACCCTAGCAGACACTACAAACATCCTGCAGGGAAAGGACGTAAGTTCCTCAGCCGTCCACCCATACTCCGTTACTAACTTAGAGCTGCAGTATGAAACGGTATACAGCGAAGACTTAGCACGTAGCGCCGGTATGGAATACAGCGCCGGGAAGGCTTTCCTTTACGATCACGTCGTGATGTACAAGACGTTCAGCTTTACAAACAACGTCGAAGAGGTCATCAACCAAAGCATTAACCTTCCCAGGCGCAGCCTCACAGGGATAATGTTGCTGTTCGCAAAGACATACACGGCAGGATTGCGTGACTCTGAGGCGTTCTTTAATCCTAACATCACTAACGTAGGCGTTAGCATTAACGGAGTGCCTAATAAGGTTTACTCACAAGGGATAAAGCCCGAGGACATGTACCGGGAAGTCGCGCGTAAGTTTGGTGACCAAATTGGCCCAAAGGAATTCTTTAAGGATAAGTATGCGCTGTGGATCGACATGCGCACAACGAACGACGAAGACCTACATGGACAGGGTTTACGTCTGGTAAATACCCAGGACGGCATTACGTTGGAGATCAAGCGTATCAAAGACGCCAGCGACACTACTAAGATCAACGCATATATCTTCGTAGTCTCAGACGCACAGCTAAGCGTGGAAATGAATCAGCTAAAAAGCGTTGCCTACTAGATATATGACCGATCCACGAAAGCATTCTATAGAGGTACAGTTCGCTATCGTCTCAGATGAATTACAAAAGACAAGAGAAGAAATACTGGAGGAACTCGCAATCACAAGAGAAGACTACCAGAAACTACTGGATGAAATAGGTACGATGGCAGGTTGGCAAACAATCGCAAACGCGCTAATAGCCCTTGGCCTAGGAATCCTTTTGATGCGCCGTTAGTTTAAAATATTCCTTACGTATATGATGCTCCGCGTATTTGAAAACGACAACACCAAACTGCAATGCCTAGTGCAAGGCGACCAATTGTATTTCAAAGCAAAGGAGGTGGCGCTAACGTTGGGTTATGTAAATTCCCGAAAAGCAACCTCCGACCATGTATCAGAGGAAAACAAGGTAAAACTGGGGTCTATAAAGGGTGTAAGTCTAGGTGACACCCTTAACGCACAGCCTAATGCCGTGTACCTAACAGAGGAAGGTCTGTATGAGCTGGTATTTGGCTCCGAAAAGGTGGAGGCAAAGAAGTTCAGGAAATGGGTAATGGGCGATGTCCTGCCCACGCTAAGGAAGACAGGTAAGTACGAACTGGAGAGGCGCTTCGATAGTCCAAATAAGATGAAGTTCAAAATAGAAACTGAGTCTGACTTACATAATCGGGTCGTATACAACGCCCGCAGGTTCTACCCGCACGCAATAATAGTCCCCGGCTTAGGAGAACTGCAAGACACCTCAAATAAGCGTATCAAATGCTGGCAGAAGGGCTACCAGGCAGGGCAACCTGACCTGCTGATTCTCAACAGTCACAAAAAATACAATGGGTTGTGCATCGAACTGAAGACACCTAAAGGCAACGGAGTCTTATCCGACAAACAAAAGGTAATGTTGGAAAGATTCGAAGAGAATGGCTACCTGACCATCGTAAGCAACGATTACGATATGCTGACCAGGGAAATAGCCGAGTACATGGCTGACGTACGTATCCCTTGCCCTTGGTGTGTAAAGGCTTTCAAAGACCCCAACACCTTAAGCACGCATCTTAAAATATTCCATAGGTATAATGATTCTTGAACAAATACACTGGCGAGACTTGCTGCAAGGCGTTGCATACCGAATAAAAAATTACGTCGTGTTCGAAGACATCGACCGTTTAAGGTTAGTCTTGGAACGCGAGGGTCAGGAATACAGTCTTTGGGCGCCTGACTGCGTTAGATACATACTGCAAGGTGAAGAATACACACACCTACGCAGCCATGGTAAGGTGAACGGTCGATGGAAGTTCGACATCGAACGTCAAACGGAGGTGAATCCACTGTGCGATTAATCCTCTTCATAGGCGGACAAGTACTCAGTTGCTATGTCTGCCTTCTTTTTTTCAATCATTCGAGCGGCAAAGGCGTATATCAGGGCTCCACCTGTGAATGCGGCGATGTAAGGTAGCATGGTATATGAGTTGAATATTGCAAGGCTCTCCCAAACAGGGGGTCTCAAATGTTGACATAAATGTCAAATACAGTACGAAATATGTCCTTCTGACTCCCTGACGCACTTACAGCCATAACAAACGTCAGTCCAATATTCTCTGTTGGTCCATGGAACTCCTTCAGTTCTTTCGAAGGAAGGAAACAGCCGTAACAATGCTTTATACCTATCTATGCATTTCTTTAGGTATTCTTCTTTATGTTTACATTCGTCTAAGGGACCACTGCAATTCCAACATTCGATGTCTCCCAGTCTATATTCCCTCGAAAGGAGTCTATAAGATATTTCATGCCTTCTTTTATGCGTCTGAAGGCGTTGTATGCTGCTGAATACCTTATCACAGAAACTACATTGGCGGTTATTAATACACACGCCTCTCTTTAAGTGTTCGTGTAACCCCTGTGGAAACGATCTACCACAATTCTTACAGATGATGCAAGTACGTCTGTTTACGTGTTGCTGCATTCTTCGCTTGCTGCTAAATCTTTTAAGACAACTTTGACAGTCCATATATCTCATTTATATTTTGACATTTTTGTCAACATTTGAAACCCCTATTTCGAAGCCCGTTGCAAGCCTCTAAGGGATGTTTTTAGTCTTCGTAGAATCGGCGAAGGTCCTCTTAGCCTTGGGGTCTGCATAACACCAATGTCCAACGAAGGATTCTTCAACGAATACCTCGTTACAATGACGGCAGGTGTATTCTTTACATGGCGTTGCGACTATGTCGGATGGTGCAGTAGGCTCCTTAGGAGGGAAAATGCAGTCAGTAGGTATTTCACATGTAATGCAGTCCATATATCGAAGGTCTTACAGCCAATCTAAGTGATTGTTTAACTCACTTTGGGTTTCGAATGCTTGTCCACACTCCATACAAACGTAATCCATATATTCATGGGGGATATCGAATGAAGTCCTTAATGGACTCCTTAGCCCAGCCCGCCATTGTCAAAAGCGCACCAAACCGTTCTGCGCGCTTCAGACCGCACATTTCATCGTACAATTCCTGCACGCGCTCTTTTAACCGGTCTATCTCCTCCCTTTGCATTTCTATGGTGTCTCTTTTATCCTTTGCGTCAGCGGTAATCCTTCTTACTGCTTCCACTGGTTCCATCTATATATGAACCCAGATCACATACCTCGTAACGCTCTGATAGTAGGACCCACCGGCTGTGGAAAGACCCAATTCGTCGTGGAGCAGCTATTAGGACCCTTTAGATGCCGCTTTGACTACATAGTGCTGCTTTGTCCCACCTACGTGAATAACCGCACCTGGACGGGTATAGGAGTGAAAGACGACGACTTCTTCGTAGATATTTTAGACCCTAACGAGTTATCCAGCCATTTGAAGTTCTGGCACAAGCAATTCCCTAAAGATACGCAGACTTTATTCGTACTGGACGACATCGCCTGCGGGGACGACGTAAAAAAGCGCACCTCCGAATTAGTGAAGCTCGCTTTCAGCGGTAGACACGACAATATCAGCGTTTGGTTGCTTTCCCAGCAGCTTACCAGCGTCTCTAAACCCTTCAGGGAAAACATAGGCTCCCTGGTCGTATTTTATACTCCCAGTAAGTCTGACCTGGAAACCATCTTAAGCGACTACGGCGGTGAGATATCCAAGGAACAGTTACGCGAATACATGCGGCATTTAAAAACGCACCAACATTCCAAAATGATCTTCTCTTTGAGGTTTCCTTACGACGTTAATGTATATGGACATTGAGCAGCTCTTAGATGAAGTCCCCACACAGTTAGATGAAAGTAACCTTAAGGAACAACTTAACATTCTTGTGTCTTCTGGGAAGTGCAAAGAAATGATAGGTAAGGAACTTACCCATGAGCAGGTTAATAAGTTGTCAGAAGAGGAGGTTAAGAAGTTCCATAAAAGGTACGAGGCCGCCCTTGCAAGTAAGACCACGGACGCCGTAGCAGACTCCGCTATCCGACTTGCGACTAAATTACTTGGACTTGCGCTGCCCATAGACAACGTGGAGCAACTGCGGAAGGACATAAGCGAGGACTATGTCATCGCCCAAGAACTTAAGATAACCTGCGGGTGGTTGTCTTTGAAGTGCGGTAAGTTAATGGCAGTCGCCTCTGCGGCACTTCACGTAGCTCAGCATGTCGACTTGAAGGAGGTACTGGTGTCTTGGAAGGACTTCAAGAAGGACAGAGAAGTCGAAAAGGTCTTCCAGGCAGCACTTGCTGAGGTACCTGATCAAGTCGCCTCAAGTACTTAGTCAACTCGTTGTCAAGTCGTTGTCAAGTCACCTCAAGTACTTAGTCAAGTCGTTGTCAAGTCGTCATCAAGTTACTTGTCAAGTCCTTCAAGTCCCTTAATATAAGATGAGTGGCACCGAAGAACAACCACCCGTAGAAGATACCAAGATTACCAAGGCTAAATCTCCGGGCAGAGTCGCTGCCGGAAAGAAGCTCGCGGAGATGAACAGGAAGAACAAAGCAAAGAAAGAGGAAAAGGTGGAGGAAAAAGAAGAGGAATCCTTTATTAATCCGGGATACGTCATCGGCGCGTTAGGAGTTGCTATAGCAGCAGGCAGCCTTTACTTACAATGGCGGGCTACGAAGCCAAAAGTAAAGTGGGAGGCCGCAACATATCACGCGCCTGTGGAGGTTAGAAAAAGTAAGATCCCTGAAATGGAGTAATAACCTTCTCGCTTTGTAATATAATGTCGACCGCGTTGTTGAAAACTGTCGAAGAAGCAGCTATCATTACTTCCATCGTTGCGGGTATTGGTTGGGTAGGTAAGAAAGTGCTAAAAGAAGACTTTACTGAAGACCCAAGCAAGAGCTTCGCTAACTTTGCTAAGATGACCGCTGCCGTAGGCGGGGCTATCATGCTAAAGGATTACCTACGAAAGGAAAAGTACCTGCCTACGACCTAATCTAGAAGCAAACTGTGTTTGCTGAAATATAGATGGCTGTCGTAGCAGGTGGAATTATCGCGGCTCTAGCATTCACTGGAGCTAACTATGGTGGTCAGTATTTGGATAGACTAGTTAGAGGCGATCGCACTGGAGATTCGGTCGCCGAAAAAAAGAGACACGACTTAGCGCTGGAGAAATATCAGCGGGACGTCGCAGCTTGGAATGAAAAAAGACAAGCTTACAGGGATTGGTTGGACAAGAACTACCAAGACAAAATGCAGGCAGACAAGAACTTCGAAAATACAGACTACGCCTTCAAACTTTATGCGCAAACGCATCCCGCAACATCGGTGAAGTCAAAAAAGCCTCAGTTCAAAAATTACTACCAGCTTTCTAAGAAACAAGAAGGCAATGAATTGGTCTTCGTAGGAGTTGCAGGGCTGGTGGGAGGCGTAGCTTTGACGTATCTAATATAATGATCGTCTTTTTGGAAAGCGATAAAAATAACTTTACTACGTACTTGAATCCCCCCATCCGCGCAGAAAGGGTACGGCTGGTTAGTTGCTCTTTGTACAATTCTTGGTATAATTTAATTAATGGCTTTGTCATCGGAACTTCCGGTACCAAACCAAAAATACCAGATTCCCATTACACCCCTATAACACTGGCTAAGGAGCTAGCAAAGCATGGATATACTCTTACCACAGGATTACCCCATGAAATGAAATTCAAGAAAAATAGTGGAAGCGCTAATTTAAAGGACAGTTCATTGGTAGAACTCCTGGGTCTTACTAGTACCACAATAAATAGCGGCAATACATATGATGTGAAATGGAAAGTCGCATCCTCTTACGAAGTCTATTGCGACTTGGTTCATAGTTACAACAATGGAGAAAAGTCTTCTCTTATGTCCAAGTTTCTGCCCCAAGGTAATCCATTTGACCCAGTAGAATACACTCCCATTTCTTTGAGCTATGACTTGTCTAATTTGGTAGAAAGCATAAACATCACCATTAAAGTGGACGGAAAGACGGTGGATTTTAACGGACGTAAGATCAATCTTGTTTTGGAATTCATATAATGGGCCGCGTAGAGGACAAACTTAAAAGGATTTACTATGGGCCGGAAGGCTATTGGAGAGGAGCGTCAGCTATCAAGAAACTCGCGACCGCGGCCAGGGTATCAGACGAAACGGCTAAGAACTGGTTGAAAAAACAAACCCTCTGGCAGGTTTATCTTCCCGTGCCTAAGTACATTCCCAGGCCCAGCTTCACCGTAAATACCCCCAATGAAGTTCATCAGGCGGATTTGCTTTTCTTACCGCACGATAAGGTGAGAAAAAAGACCTATAGGTACGCTTTGACCGTAGTTGATATCGCAAGCAGATACAAGGACGCCGAACCCATAATCAGCAAGGATTCTGGAGAAGTCGCAGAAGCCCTAGGTAGGATTTATAAGCGCGTCTTGAAATGGCCTAAGCTGCTGCAAGTGGATGCGGGAACGGAGTTCATGGGCGTGGTTACTAAGACCCTGAAAGACCACAGCACTAAGATTAGGAGAGCCGAAGCAGAGTACCACAGGGGTCAGAGCATTGTCGAAAGATTCAATAAGACCCTGGCCGAGCGTCTCTTTGGATACCAGTATTGGAAAGAGCTGGAAGATCCCTCCAAACGCAACAGGGAATGGACTCAGAGGCTCCCCCAGGTCGTCGCGGCTTTGAACAACGAGGCGGCCAGGGCTACGGGAATGAAACCCAAGGATGTCATAAAAAAGAAACACGTGGAACACAAGTCCTTCGTCAGAAGTTCGAGGGCGGTCTTCCCCCAGGAAAAGAAATTAGGTGATGTCACGGTTCGATATCTCTATGAGCCGGGTGAACTAGAAGGAGGATCCAAAAGAGCTACGGATCCCAATTGGTCTTTGGAAACTTACCAGATCCGAAGTGCGATAGCTAAGAAGGGTCAGCCCATCTTGTATTATCTTCATGATGGTCCCACGCGTGGGTTCGTCAAAGAAGAACTGCTTATCGTGTGATGTCCGAATGCTATCGTATGCACTCCGTCATCACACATCCATCGCTTACCGTCAAATGCAGACAGTGACACCTTCTCCTGCGTGACGTTATGTATCTGATGACCATAGCTGCGCAGGCTGTTCATCTTATGCCGCTGTTCCTTGCGTGTTCGTAATACGTTGAGGTAGGACTCGTGCGTAATGTCCTTCTTAACCACATACTTTTTTACGCCTTTAGCTTTCTTTTCTACGCCGTCTAACTTTAGCACGCTGTACATCTTTGGTTTCAGGCCCACGTATTCCACGATGGGTTTTCCTTTCATCTCATCCTTCATTTTCCCGATTACTTTCTTGTTTTTAGGGGAGTAAAGAAAGTGATCGCGTGGGTAATCGCTGGTGTCGTATTCATCGATGTCGGGAACACAGTCTTCGTAAATGTCTTCCGTCTGCACCTCTAGTATCAAGGAATCGGTGTCGGTGTATAAGAGGCGGCACTTATCACCGTATTTCGGTTTTAGCTTGTCGTAGTAAAACTCATACATGAGCAGCTTTGATAGGTCTAACACTGTAAACCCCGTGTATACGGGTTTATTCAGGAATAGATTCGCTTTCTTCATGTGAATCACGTAGAAGTTTAACATTTCTACGTATCTAACGAAGCCTGGCTGTGACACGTATGCTTCTGCTTCCTCTTTGGTGCTAACTATTTTTACGCTTACGCGCTTGCGGATGTTCTCCATTGTCTTTCCGAACACGCTGTTGTTCATCAGTTTGAAGAGGTTTTTCTCGAAGTCATTTTTCGCTGCGGTACGCTTTTGCGTGTTAAAGTCAATGTAGGGGCGCATCCAGGGTTCCTGCGTGAACTTCAAAACGCGGTGGATCTTCTTCACGCGTAAGCCGTGGCGCACATAGAACTGCAGGTTGCGGTAATGCACCACGTACTTTCGCTTGTCCATCAGGTTCATCGTTAGCTTCCTGTAGGGTTTGTAGCCAGGACACATTTCCCTCTGCAGCGGACTTAGCTGCTTAAATGGTATTTCTATTGCTTCTGGTGCTAATGGGAACTCATCGTGTGCGTCGTGCAAGTGCTCTGGGTATTCCAGGTCCACCTCCAGCACGTAACCTTTGTCGTCTTCTTTACCTACGTTTAGGTAAAACTCTATGGGCTTTATGTTGTCCCATTCGAAGTCGCGTACAGGTAAGTACTGCGACATTGCCCAACCGTAGAGGTTGTTTGCGTCTAAGTAGAAGATGTATGTGGTTGGCTTCTCCGGGTCGTACTCCACCGTGGGATTGTTTGCGCGGGCGTAACGTCGGCTGGGTCCGCATACGCCGCCACGAATACCGTCTTCCATAAACCGATACATGTCGTACTCCGTTAGGAGATCCAACTGCGCATTTGTCTTCTTTAACAAAGCACTCCAGCTGAGCCCAGGAGCCGTGTAGAAATTAGCGGGATCCAATCCGTAATATTCCATAGCCATCTTTCTGAAGCTTTGGAAAACATCTGCGAGCAGCACTACGTCAGACCTTAGGTAGATGTCGTGGTAGTCACCCATGTTCTCACAGGAGTACTTTTCCCACACGTCTAACGCATGCTGGTACTCCTCATCCTTTATACCAGACTCGTTTAGGGTGCTGTAGAAGCGATCTTTGGGTGGTAGGGGTTCTTTGAATCGATCCCAGGAGTCCATGTATTCGTATGGGTAGACTCCTTTCCTTTCCGCGCCGTATTGACTGGAAATGGGAAAGTTGGTGTTATACTTTACGAGGTTTGCTAAGGAGTCCGCCATAAACTGCTGCGAATCTAAGAACTTTAGCTTACCCACAGTTACGGACATGTAGCGCTCTTTGTTGTTGGGTATGCATTTGACGTCGGAGCCGTCTGTTCCTTGTAGTAGCAAATGGGAGTCGTAACCGCGGAGGTTGTGAAAGAACACCGGAATCTCCATGTCTGGATTTACTTTGAAGTTTATATTGCATTTCCAATGAGCCGCTCCTCTGTATTTACCCGTGATGTGGCAGTGATCCCTAACCTTATCCACATAGAAATCCTCAACAAATGCTTTGTGGCAGTGAATGCAGTGCGTGGAGGGCTTTCCCGGCTTCTCACCTTTCTTAGCATACTTCCCGCATTTAAAATGAGCTTCTCCTAGATACTTTCCATCTTCATCCCACGCTTTCTTGGCTCGTCTTCCAAACTGAAGAAGCGTATGTTGGCAAATGTGGCATTTTTTTGCCTTGTTAAAAGCCTCCTGGTTCTCTTTGGTAAATTCCATCTTCTTTGGACATCTTAATTGTTCTCTAATCTCTCCCTCCTCTTCTCGCAATGCTTCTAGAAACTCATTAGCTGCGTTCTTACCTCGGTAAATCACAGGAGGGTTTGCTTTACCGTCTGATCTGACTACTATGTAACCAAAGGAACAGATCTCGTGTAATCCTACCTTATTCGTGGCGCCACGTTTCTGCTCTTCCTTAGTTATCAACGCTTCGAAGTCTGCATATATCACGTAAGGTACTTGCATCTGCTTTTGATGGTCTGCGTATGAAAGCTCTTTGTTGGTGGGCATCTGGATCCGTTGCGCCACTTCTTCGACTCCGCGGCAGATCTCATCGTGTTTCTTTAGGGTATTTAAGGATGTAAATGACAGCAAGCAGCAGTCGCAGAAGTACTTTTTGCCTTTGTGCTTAGTATGTCTGTAGAATAGTCTGCTAATGTGTTTAACCCATGAGTAGTGTCCGCCGTGGTAGAATAAATGTACGCGCTCTCCTTTACTTTTTGACAGAACTAACGGTACTATCGTCTGCTCTCTGACTCCGTAAACGTTAATTGCTAGATCGTTTATTTCCTCAAATATGGGGATGTCTATCAACTGCATGGGAAATTCCACACCATCCCACTCTAAATCATCTGTGGGATACTTACTTGTCCTACAGGGATCCTTCTCTGCTGGATACAGTGCAGACCTGATTGCCCACATAAAGCATCGATTGTCTTCATTCTTCACGTTTACAATAGCCTTCTTCCTTTCTACCCACGTTGGTAGCGGTACGTAACTCCCCCCTCGTATGGGTACGTACCTGGCCATACTTATCTCTATTCCTTCAACCTCCTCTACTGTCCAACCCGATCCTTCTTTCGTGTAGTTAGACAGCGACTCCATTATTGCTTCTAAGGCTTCACTGAGTGACCTATCCAGATTCGTGGATTCTAATATCACTAACGACTTTGATCGCAACATTGCTGTCGTCATTACCTCGTCTTTTGACAAACTTACTTCTACCATTATGCTCGCTTTCAGGGCTCCTAATTCTTCTATACCTTTTCGGAGAGTCCTTTTAACCTTCCTTTCTGACTGACGCCAAAACTGTCTAACGTCAATCTCACCGTTACCGGGTATTGACACCGTGCTGAAGTTGCTTTGGGATTCCATCTATATAATAGGAAATATTTTATGCCTAATACCAAGCACTTTTTAGGTCGTCGTAGTCGTACTCACAGTCCTGACAATGCCAAAACAATTTAACCTTAGTCTCAAACTTCTTACCACATCCACAATCATAACTGCTCATACACTTCGTCTTCATTTTCAAATGCTTTTTCAAATCCGCTTCTTTCTTAAAAGTTCTCTTACATTCTTCGCACTCCATATATAGACTAACATATTTGCGCTGTTGCCCCCAACCACACTTGGAGTGGGGATTGTCCGTAGGTGGATTTTTGACACGGGTCTTGCCCGTGTTGAGATTGCGCTGGAACCCCCATTCCCTATACTACTTGTACTGTTGGGAACTTAATAACAAATTCATTATATTTTCTTGTTTTTAGGCAAATATCCAGGATTGACGTGTGGAGGAACGATGAAAGACTCTACTCTCCCACTCCCCCTTGTCAATGCTTTGTCATCCTGTTGTCTTTCCACCCATCTCCCTTCCCCCCACAGGCAGTGGGCAGCTATCGAATTGGTCAGAACGTTAGCTTACAGAAGCAAGCTGAGACTAACAGAACAACCGAGGAAGGAAGCCGCAGATCTGGATGGTGAGATACTGTCTCTCTTCTTCTTCCTTACTCTTAGATTTTATTCGCTTATATTCCATCCAATAAGCCTGAGGCGAGATGACGTTTTACCTCCGTCTCTAGACCATAATCCTTTTCACACTGCTTTTGTTCTTTAATTATGACTATTGTTCCTGTATTCTTGAAGCAATCAAAAATTTTAATATGAAAGAATTTTAAAAACTATTATGGTATAGAGTCGGGGTAAAACGTCATCTCGCTTCAGGCTTATAGGACACGTTCGATATCTAAAAATTCAGACTTGATTGCTAGCCTTTAATCGTATCGTACTTCATGTATGATACAAACACGTGCATCACCAAATGCATTTATTGGTAGGAATGAAATGATGTTCCATATACGACGTTCCTAACTTTCGTTAATAAGAACATTTTGATAGAAAAGCTACAATTTTGTTCAAAAATGTTGAGAAATTTTTAGCTTTAAGGGTATTTTCAATGAAAAATTCCCCTTAAAACGACCCCCTCCCCCCTAAACAATAGAGACCTTTAGATCCGACGACGAGTACGAGTGTTTAACTTTTAAAGACTATCCTTTTGAAGTCGTGGTCGTGTACGTAGATTGAAACTTTAGATGGTAAAAAATCGGAAATCGACTACGATTTAGTGTTAACCACGTGCACAGGACCAATTTCAAAACTCGTACTCGATCTCGTACTCGTCGTCATATCTAAAGGTCGCTAATATTGTTTCAAGGGACACACGGCTGCTTTACCTACTGGGACCAACATTGTCCTGGGGGAGAGGGGGTACGGACAATATTTTTTTGATAAGGCAAATTCTACTATTTCATGATTGGATGAAAAATTCTCAACTCTTTTTGTCCAAGATTGTAGTCAGTTCACTACTCAATAATTAACGTTATAATCGAATCTATAGCAATATATCTACGGATACTTTAATGCAATTTTGAACATCTTATTCCTGAGAGCCTCGGTTTCGTGTTAGAATTTTCATATCTCGTACGTGGGCTATTGAATGCCCGTTGAAACGAGATGTTTTTCTTCAAAACAAATTTTTCTCCCCTTTACCCTTTATGAGATGTGCTATCATAGAACTCGGGATAATGAATAATGTTGGTGTTTATCAGGTGACATTCCACAGTGTCCCAAAACAAAGCTGAAGGCCCATTCTAGTCAGGTAGGGCGCTAATAAGCTCGTAAATACCAGATTGAATCAATGTTGGTGGGTTCGTGAAAGGAAGGGGAGAACTGAACGATAGGGAACAATGAGAGAAAGAATGGAAAGAGAGAGAAAGAAACAAAAAAGAGAAAGAACCAAAAAAAAAAAGAAAGAAAGAAAGAAAGAAAGAAAGAAAGAAAAATAGGAAAGGAAAATTGGAAAGGAAAAGAGAAAAGAATGACGATGATCAGTTTTCCTCTTCTCTTATTACTCTCATCCCTAAGGCTGCGTTTAATTTGAAATGTCCAGAATAATTCTTAACCCCCCCCCCCCCCCCCTTAAAATCATGCAAAAAAATACGATCCCCCATATAAGCAAGGCTTGTAGCTTCTTCCAAAAATTGTTCATCCCCCAATTTTTCTGATAAAAATTTGCCCATCCCCCCTTTTTCCTTCCAAAATTTTCCCGATCCCCCCTGTTTGCCATACATTATCAACGCAGCCTAAACTTCCTTTCCAGTTTCCTTGCTTTTCTTCTCATCCCTCATCCATTCCTTTCTACTTCACATTCTCTTCGTATCTTTGTCTTCTACCTCGTACCGTATGATCTTTCCCTTACCACTGTGACAAATGTCGTGCCCATAGCCAAGTCACACCATACAGGTTTTCATTAGTTCCTAATGTAATATGATTGACATTTTTCCAGGTGAAACGCTGTGTGTGGAATGCTGCCAAGTGTCTACTAGCTACAAGGTGATTACATTTTAGTCATTTGTCTTTGTCTGTCCTTCTTGCGCGCGCAGTCAAGTCCAAAACCCAAGACTACACAAAGTTTGCAACACTGCGCGGCCGCTTAGAGCGCGCATCATATCTTAGTTTTATCAAAATATTTTTTAAAATCTGTGTCGTGGCGAAGATGGTGTAGTTAATGTGTGAAACAAAAGTCCCATACACTATTACTGCGCGGCAAATCAGAGCGCTCGTAATACCTTAGATCTACCATAACGAGTTTTTTTGTTTTTCATGTGTAGTGGCCAAGATGGAGTAGTGAATGTGTGGAACATGTCTAACAAGAGCCACACTATCCTACAACAATCCTACACCTTCAACTTCTCCCATGAGGAAGAGAGAAGCACTACACCTGACTTACGAGAGATCGACTCTATTTGCTTTAATGTGAGTTTGTTTTGTAATGTATTATTGTGCCAGTAATGATATATGGAATATGTGTATTTATAAACGGGTGGATGGTTGGAAGTGGAAATAGAGAATTAAAGTATCAATGAATACATCAATTGGCCTTCGGGAAAAAAGCTATGTGGAAGAGAAACAAATTAATGACATAAATAAATAAGAAATTGAAAAAAGGAACGATGCATGAATGAATAAGTGTTTTATTCTGTAAATGAGACAAACGAATTAGAAATAAAGGAATGGAATGGGGATGTGCGTAATAGGTAAATTACGAGCCTTATATAAAACGAATGAAGAAGAGGGGCAATGGCACTCATCTTCAGTCGTTTCATATAAGGCTCGTAATTTACCTATTACGCATGTTCTTATACGATTTCCGAGCCCATCCCACACGGCCTACCGCCTCATCTATCATGGAATGGGGATGGACGAGTGCTAGAAACATTGAGTGAACGAGCGAGGAATTGAAACAAGGTTATCTAATATTACGTGTTGTATTTTCTCCAGGCAAACGGTAAACTCCTGGCTGGTGCAGTAGAAAACCTCGTGAACATCTGGGCTTTGTCAGGTTAGCAAACACTAAACACTGAGGTGTATATGTGTCTCTAAGAAGGAATGAGAAAGGAAAAATAAGATGGAATGTGGGGAATGGGACGAAAATGGAATTAAAAGTTAAAAGATATTGTCATGAATAGATCTATTTAGCTTATGTTTTCCCATTTCAGACCACGTGTCATTCTCTTCAGAATAAGATTCTTTGTTTGAGTGGTATCTTTATTCATGTGTCTTCTCATGCGCAAGAGTTAAACAAAGAAATGATGCTCTAGAGAATGACACCTGCTCTGAAATGGGAAAACGTTGCGCCCAAGCTTAAAAGACCAATTATTGACCCATTAAATCTACTCTTTTTTTTAGTTTTTACTCAGATTTATTACTCAGATATTTTACCATCATCATAAAACCATCTCTAATACGACCGCCATTGGAAGTCTGTATTACAGAGGTTTGACTGTGTAAGTCATAATATTTTTTTCTGGTGGCACACAGGTAACCATGGTAACCTTGATAAGCACCCGCATCTCATCACGTGCATGACGTGGCCAATGTCACGGGGTTTCATGGAGAGCCATGCCATCACCATGGATAGCCTGTTGGTTGGTCGAATCAACGGTAGCCTGGCTGTCACGGAAGTTCTGGATAAGAGTTCAGTGACGAGAGTGGAGCTTGAACACTGTTCAAGAAATGGTAAGTAAATGAAGCACGTAGACGGACGCACGGGCGGACGCACGGACGGACGCACGGACGGACGCACGGACGGACGCACGGACGGACGCACGGACGGACGCACGGACGGACGGACGGACGGACGCACGGACGCACGGACGCACGGATTATTGATCATTATATTGAAACCAATTGCGCATTTGTTCATATTCAACATGTTAATTTGCGCATTATAAACAATAATAGTAATAATATGATATTAAAGAGATAGGCTGCTGCTTCAGGATCTATTCTAACTGTTTGCTTTAGCGGTTTGTGATCATAAAAACCTTTTACTTTCTTTAGTTCCAGTCTGTCGTGTGTCGTGGTACGATGACAGCAACAGCTTCGCTGCAGGATACATGGACGGAGTAGTGTGTCTAGCCAACAAGAATCCTAACGAACAAGTCAAAATGATTCCTGCACACCAGGTGAGAACAACGACAAATCCCATCATCTATGCAAGAAAAAATACACTTGCGCTTAGCTGATAATTTAAAAAAAATTTATTTTTAGTTAAAGATGTCAATTATCTTTCATCAAGCGGTTTTTTTTAGTAAAAAAAATTATTCTCGGAAGATGTTTTCTCGGAAAACAATTTTCGAGTTCCAAGCGGATAATGAAAACTTAATGATGCTTGATGAAACAATTCACATCTTCAATAATAATCCTTAATGCTTGTTTTTAGTTCTTAACATGTTTTAATACTTTATTTATCATCTAGAGTATGATTATTGGCCTTGAGTTCGATGGCACTGGAATGGCCTTGATATCCTGTGCAGAGAATGAGCCGGTCAAGGTTAGTGCCGTTACATCTTCTTTTGTGCTTTAATTTATGATATTTGAGCACGATATGTACGATCATCTATTCCATCCCACCCATTTTTCTTTCCGTCTGTCTGTCCATTCTCTTCCATTTTCCCACTTCTTTCCTCCCTTCCTTGCTCCCTTTCTCTTTCTATAATTCTCATTTTCCTTTCTTCCATCTCCTTTTTTCCCTTCCATCCTTCCTTCCTTCCTTCCTTCCTTCCTTCCTTCCTTCCTTCCTCCCTCCCTCCCGCCCTCCCTCCCGCCCTCCCTCCCGCCCTCTTTAATCCTCCCTCCTTTCTTTTCCTCCTCCATCTCTTTCTTTGGTCATGTATTTATCTACTCTTTCGTTCATTTCTTTTCAGATATGGTACGAGGTAGATGACGGAGTGATTCTACGTCATATCTTTGAGTTATCAAGCGCCCCAGTGTCCAGCTTCTGTTGGTTTAAACTCCAGGACAGAGACTGCAGCGTCCGTGCTCTTGCACTGTAAGTTGCTCCATTCTCCATATTACTCATCCACGAGTCGTGAAATTTTTTCCTGTTGATACGAAAGTTTCAATTAAGAAAACTACTTCATTGTAAAAACATGGAATTTTTTATTTTCTTCCCAGTGGTGGCACAGACGGAACGGTCAGTGTCTACAAGGTCCCTCGTCCATTCGATCCAGATACTCTCAAGAAGTTGATGCTCAACTTTCGCCGTGTGGGATCCGAAAGTCCAGTCATGCGCACTAGCGAACCAGCTCGCATCGAGGACCAAACAAACTCTAAGAGGAGCTCCATCCAGATAAAAACATCTACATCGGACACCAAAGGAGACCGATGGTCTCGAGTGTATATCTTTAGTGATATCCTCGAAGCTATTGGTAAGACTAATTCCAATATATCAGGGCTCCAGCGGGGTCTACTGTGTGATGCATCCTCGTATCATGGTAATTCATATCGAACCTACATCTGCCTGTTTGAAATCAAGGGACACGAAGGGCTGGTGTCGTCCCTGTCGTTCTGTCCTTCGGGTGTCTTCTTGGCGTCGTGTTGTGAGAAAGGCCTCGTTAATATCTGGTCTGTGCAGGTAAGTAACAACAAAGCTCTTAGTGATGTGTCGAATACCTTCTCTTTTGTCATTTTTGATTCATTTTAACTATATATCACCGAAAGTTGTCTCTGTTATATCAACGATAGATATTTAGATAATCAGTGTGGACGTTCAACTTGAGCCATCAGCGCAACAAAAGTCATTAGCTTGGCGCGCTGACTGAAATGCCAGGATTTAAATAATACGAGCGCTACTTATAACTATCTATTTTTTTGCCATGTTTCAACACAGACATTAGCCATTCTTTCGTTGTTTACTAAGTATTTTGTATACCCCAGGACGGTGTAGTTGGTCAAACCTACAAAGATAATGGCTCAGTATTAAGTATGACATGGACTGGTGATAATGGCGTAACAGCTTCATTCAAGGACTCCAAGGTATTTAGTTTTACGTCTAATGTCCAAGGTTAAGCGGCCTATCTCCCGCTCCGGAAATCTAATGACAACTTTTTTCTAGGACCCAGTTCTTTTGAAATTCAACGCGGACTGGTATAGAAAGCATAGGATAGTAGCCTGGGCACGAGACAAGTTGAGAATGCAAGGCATAATGGGACTGAGTGAGTCTGCTTGCTTCAGAGTACTTTTAGAAAGGCTACCCAACATCATGCAAGAACAGTACACCTACGAAAAGGTAAGGGACAAAGGTTTTTAATGCTATTGCTGCAGTACTGGCTTACAGAACGCACGATACGACATGCAGACAT
The DNA here is from genome assembly GCF_029948245.1 of Actinia tenebrosa. NCBI lineage: Eukaryota > Metazoa > Cnidaria > Anthozoa > Actiniaria > Actiniidae > Actinia > Actinia tenebrosa. The sequence goes on along the minus strand of NW_028292582.1, from coordinate 4,548,912 downwards.
TGATATGGCTTTTCATAAGAATGGTTATCGTATGAGTGGGAAACCTACGTTACTGACTTACAGCACGTACACGTTACGACATGTCGTGACATTGAAATGGCTTCCCATAAGAATGGTTAACGTATGAGTGGGAAACCTAGGGTACTGACTTACAGCACGTTACGACATACCGTAACATTGAAATGGCTTCCCATAAGAATGGTTATCGTATGAGTGGGAAACCTAGGGTACTGACTTACAGCACGTTACGACATGCCGTAACATTGAAATGGCTTCCCATAAGAATGGTTATTGTATGAGTGGGAAACCTACGATACTGACTTACAGTAGTTACACGGTACGACATGCCGTAACATTGAAATGGCTTCCATTGTCTGCCAGTAATTCATTCAGTCACAACGCGTAGTTACGGTTACAAAAACATGCAGTACGACTACACATTTGTTTTAAAGCATTCGCACTATCGTATGTTCTTGTGAGATGCTCTATATAATTTGTTTATATTATCTTGACCCTTTAGGGGATTCTGAGTCGAGGAGATCAGCTCGTCCACAGTCCTTTCCTCCAGTCCTTATCCGCGTTAACAGTAGCGCTAGACCTTGATCACGTGATATGCCATAGCTTGTGTACAAGTCTGACCCCAGCAAGTAATGGTACAGATGCCACCGCCCTACCAGAATGGTCCTGGCTCAAGGCGTTCTGCGTGGCTGTACGGGCAGCGGATGCGCTGACTTTTAGGGACGTGTTCCATAAGAGTTTTGTTGTACCGAATGAGGAGAAGATCAGTGAAGATGAGCCTTATCAACCAATGGTAATGTGTTGTTTATATTACTTCTCTACACCCTTCTCTACCCTCTAAAAACATTATCAAACCCCGAAACAACCTCTGGGCTGATCTAATTCAGGGCAAGGCTAACTCACAGATCAAACCCTGAGACAACCTCTGGGCTGATGTAATTCAGGGCATGGCTAACTCACAGATTGAACCCTAAAACAACCTCTGGGCTGATCAAATTCAGGGCACGGCTAACTCACAGATCGAACCCTGAAACAACCTCTGGACTGATGTAAGTCAAGGCATGGCTAACTCACAGATCGAATTGGAATTAGGCCATTTTGGTGTGATTAACAATGGATATTAATGGGAAATCACGACACGACACCAACATGGCCGCGATTACGTGACGTGCAATCTAAAAATATGCACTCGTAAATTGCAGGTCATATAATGAATATAATGCATTGATTTTCTAGGACAACACCGCCTGGAGTCTTGTAATGGACGAACAAGTCATGACGTGGGCCATGAAACGACCCGAGCATTGGGAGACTGGTGGAAAATGTGACGCATACCTGTGGGGTGGGGGACGTCATGGTCAATTAGCCGAGACAGGCCGAGGTGTTAATGTACCTACTGTTACCAAGTCTTTCTCTAGTGCGCAGCAAATCGTGTGTGGCCAAAACTGCACGTTTGTGTTGCAGAGCAATGGAACTATACTGGCGTGTGGAGAGGGCAGTTATGGTCGCCTGGGGATGGGGAACTCTGATGATCTGCTGGTGTTGACTCCTATTGCTCCTTTACGAGGTATGTGCCTGTCTATCTGTCGGTCTGTCTGTCCTTGTGTCTTTCAGTCCTTGTGTCTGTCTGTCCTTGTGTCTGTCTGTCTTTCTATTTGTCCATCCGTCCGCCTGTTTGTTGTCCATGTGTCTGTCTGTCTGTCCTTGTGTCTTTCAGTCCTTGTGTCTGTCTGTCTTTCTATTTGTTCATCCGTCCGTCTGTTTGTTTGTCCATCTGTCTGTCTGTCTGTCCTTATGTTTGTCTGTCTGTCTGTCCTTGTGTCTGTCTTTCTTTCTTTCTGTCTGTCTGTCTTTTTTTGTCTGTTTGATAATGATTGTAAAAATCAGTTCTTTTTACCTTTCATTTATTTATTTTTTCACAACTATAGAACTTGTTGGTTTTGTATTTCTACTTCATTATTATGACTATTAAGAAGATTATCAAATTCATTTCTAACTTAAAACGTTAAATAGTCTTTTCCCATTTTCATCTATTCCATTTCCCCCATTGTTTGTCATTCTTCTGTTTGTTATTCTCTTACCAGGGTACGTAGTAATACAGTTAGCCACGTCGTGTGGTTCTGATGGTCACTCGCTAGCTCTAACAGACAGTGCTGAAGTGTTTAGCTGGGGTGACGGTGATTATGGTAAACTAGGGCACGGTAACAGTGATAGGCAGAGACGACCACGGCAGATAGAGGCGCTTAGAGGAGAAGAGGTTATCAATGTAAGTAACACATACATGCTAGCATAATTTTAGATTTAGATAAAGAGTTTCGCGCGCTGTGATTGGTCGAGCAACCAGTGATTATGAGTCGACTTCGTTTGCACATGACGTAACAGCCGCCATCTCGGTTGAATTAACAAAAGACGTATCAATGAATTCTTTTGTCATATCGCAGTGTCTTTAGTTATTACACTTCCCAAGGGAGCACGTTAAAATTTTGATTGTGTTGGTTTATCTTCGATTTTATCGCCCGTATTCTAAGATATAGCAGGCGTTCCTTGTAGTTCTTGTTTACGTGCGCGCGCTACACTTCATGGCAGGCATTCCTTGCTTTAGTCGGGCTAGCGAATTTACTCCGAAAACCGACGAATATCTTGCGAGGAGCGTCATTCCCTTCCTTACACGATCGTAAGCCATTCGGATCGGCCGAAACCAAAACACTACGAGGAACGCCTGTCACAAGATGGATTGCGCGCGCTAGATAGATCAACCAAGAAAAATGACTTTCCTTACACAAACAAAATTTTAATGTGCTCCCTTGCACTTCCTTGCACTTCCTTGCACTTCCTTGGAAATGATTGAAAACCAGCAATAGATCCCTTGCAGTACGTCGGAATGCAGCTCAATTTGGATGACAAAACAATAGATTTCCAATTCTCAGGAGATTGAAATTATTTTGTTTTGTCCTCCAATTTGAACTCCTTAGACAAGCAAGGGATCTATAGAGGTTGTGCAACCATGTGACTCAAAATCCCTTAAGATATGAATAACAACGAAACAGCCGCCATCTTGGTTGATCTAACAAGAGAAGCTAATGAGGAATGATTGGTTATCATCAACCAAGATGGCGGCAATGCACGCATACAAGGGGTCTATAGGAATGCTTTGGTTGTCTTTCAGTTATCTTGTGGGTTCAAGCACTCGGCGGTAGTAACTGCTGACGGCAAGCTTTTCACATTCGGTAATGGTGATTATGGTAGACTTGGACATGGTAACTCAGCCAACAAGAAGATACCCGAACGAGTCTTGGCGCTGGAAAAACACGCTATAGGACAGGTAAATAGGAACTAGAAACAGGAATATTAGAATGGTGAGGTTTTTGTGTCCTCAAAGCTTTTTTGGATATTTTGTTTCTTCGATGGTGATGGTGATGGTGATGGTGATGGTGATGGTGATGGTGATGGTGATGATGATGGTGATGGTGATGGTGATGGTGATGGCGATGGCGATGGCGATGGCGATGGCGATGGCGATGGCGATGGCGATGGCGATGGCGATGGCGATGGCGATGGCGATGGCGATGGCGATGGCGATGGCGATGGCGATGGCGATGGCGATGGCGATGGCGATGGCGATGGCGATGGTGATGGTGATGGTGATGATGATGATGATGGTGATGATGATAATGATGGTGATGGTGATGATAATGATGATGATGATACTGATGGTGATGGTGATGATGGTGATGGTATTGGTGATGATGATGATGATGATGGTGGCGAGGGTGTTGTCCGGTGTTGGCGAGGTTAGTGTTGTTGGCGATGTTGAAGAGTCCTTGTTGTTTATCTTCCTTGACAGGTGGCTTGTGGTTTAAACCACACCCTAGCTGTATCAGCTGACGGTAACACACCATTTGCATTTGGTGATGGTGACTATGGCAAGCTTGGTTTGGGTAGTTCTACCGCTAAGACTTCTCCGCAGGTTGTAGAAGCCTTATCTGGCATAGGAATCAGGAAGGTGTGCTGTGGTACACAGTTTTCTGTCGTTCTCACCAAAGACGGAAGGCTTTTCTCGTTTGGACAGGGTAAGTATCATCATGATTGGTGTGATTCCTACACTGCGTAATAGAGCTTTGAAGTCGTGGCGTATTTCCAGGTCCAACTGTTTACAAAAATCGTTCAAATAAAGCAAAAAAATGATCTCAATTATTTACCATCCACCTGAAATGATTAGAATTTTGGTCATGCTTGTGAACCCAGTGGTAAAATTCTGTCACTCGTTTCTCAGGAAGAAAAATCTTTATAGCACTGCTTCTCATTTTGGACCCGGAAGTCGTTTTTCCAGACGTTTCAATTGATTCCATACTTAAAGTTCTATAGAAACATATGTTTAAAGTGTGAACGTTACAGCACGGACACGTTACGGTATGCGATACTGACACACATTGCAGTCATACAGAACTTGTCGTACATGTATATCATGTTAAATCAGCCGTAAAATTACTCACTTCTTTCTGAATTTCTAGAGAGGTTGATCGGTCAGCCCGAAGGACGGCTGCGTGGACCAAGCAAACCCCAACAAATCCTCGCTCTCGCGTCCCACTTTGTCGACGACGTGGTTGTCGGAGCCGAGCATACCCTTGCTCTTACCAGCGCTGGGGAAGTATGGTGCTGGGGGTCTAACGTAGACGGCCAACTGGGCCTGGGTAACAGCGTTACCCAACGTGAACCTTGCTTATTACCAGACCTGAAAGGAAAAAATATACGACAGATTTCTGCGGGTCGTAACCACAGCTCCGCGTGGACGGCACCTGTTGCGCAAACCCCTACTCCTGGTACACCAACACCGTTACAGCTAGGCCAACCTGAACATATACCACCGCAGTACCCTGCACTGAAGGGCATCAGTACTGAGTCTGTCAGGGCAAGACTAAGGGTACTCCATTACTTCTCCGACTTGGTTTATGCATCGTGGAAGCTGTTGAGTCTTGTTCGTGGAGAGGTAAGAACGATGTGTATTGATTGGCCCGCTACTACTAGGCCCAGCTACAAGACTTTATCTATCTATATCAGGTCGGGGCATGGACGGGGTAGGTAGCTGAATATCCTCCGCACACTCTTTGGGTCCTCCCTTCGCCCCTAACGGAAGTAGGCTTTATTTAAGCAAACTAATCTCTGCTCGTTCTCACTTAAATATTGTTTTGATTAACCTCGTAGATTGACTTTCATCCGTATAACCGAGGCACCACTGGTTTTGTACGTGGTCACCTACGACCGTTACTAGCAACCCGCGTGTCCAATCTACCTATAGTACGTGCTATAGGACGAACAATGGTACAAGGGAAGAATTACGGACCGCAGATCACTGTCAAGAGACTTATAGGAAGGTGGGTTACAAATATTAAAATGACGTGATGTTTTTCCATTTAAGACCACATGTCATTCCCTTGAGAATAAGATTCTTTGTTTGAGTTTTATCCAGATTCATGAATGTCTTCTCGTGTGCAACCGTTATTAAACGACGTAGTTTTCCCATTTCAAACCACATGTCATTCTCTTAGGAATAAGTTTTTTTTGTTTTAGTTGTATCCATATTTATGTGTCTTCTCATGCGCACTATGAACCGTAGATGACGTGATGTTTTCCCATTTCAGACCACGTGCCATTATTTTGAGAATAAGATTCTTTGTTAAGGGAATGATACATGGTTTTGATGTGAGTTACTGTGCCATGACTTTGAGCAGCCCAGAGGTTGTCAAGCTTTGTTCCAGGGCTAGTTACCGTGGTTGCTAATGAGTGTGTTTTATTCTAGGAGTAAAAAGGCCAAGCCGATATTCGTCCAGATTGCTCATCAAGTCGTGAAGCTCAAGCCAGCAGACCTGTGCCTTCCTTCCAGAGCCTGGAAGGTCAAACTAGTAGGAGAAGGCGCTGATGATGCTGGTGGTGTGTTTGATGATACCATCACAGAAATGTGCCAGGTATAAGATAATACTCGTTACATTATTTGATCATGGAATCCACGCTTGTATTTGACACACACTCTCATTGCGATCCCACTTTTTGCCATTTATTTGATAGACCTCTGTACCTTGGGCACAATGTTTTTCCATTTCAGACCACGTCTAATAGACCCCTTACATGTGATGTCAAAGCAGCTCAATGTAGAGGACAAAAAAAAATTGGAAACACATTGTTATGTCCTCCAATTGAACTCCATTCCAACTCTAGGGAATAAGATTCTTTGTTTGAGCTGTACCCATATATTCATGTCTTCTCATAGACAACCGTTAAACGAAGAAATGATTCTCTAGAGAATGACTCGTGGGCTGAAATGGGAAAACATTACACCCAAGCTGAAAGGGCCTGTTAGTTGAAGAGTGATTTTATCGTTGTACAACAACAGCAGCAATTTGTATTCCTTCTGTATGTTTTGACAGGAATTGGAAGAAGGCACTGTGCCATTATTTATCTATACACCAAACGCTACAGCAGAAGTGGGCTTTAACAGAGATAGGTAAGTATCCTGATGGTCACAATTTGACTGTGCCCCCCCAACCCCAAGACCCCCAGACCCCCATGATTGAGTAAATGAAAACCTTCTTATCCAGGTAAAATTACTAAGAAAGAAGTAAGACTTTATCGGGTGCCCAGTTTTTGATTGTTTGTTCGATCCAATGGCTGGTCAGTTAGATTCTAGGTTAATAATCAACATTTTATTTATCTTCATTTATAATGGTTATCATTTTTCTCTAGATATTTATTAAACCCACGAGGTGTAACAGAAGAAGACCTCATCCTATACAAGTTTCTTGGTATTTTATTCGGTGTTGCAGTGAGGACCAAGAAACCACTTGACCTTCATCTTGCACCTCTTGTCTGGAAACAACTGGTGGGGATTGCCCTCTCACCCGATGATATCGAGGAGGTACGAAACACTGCACACCCTTCCTTCCTTCCTTCCTTCCTTCCTTCCTTCCTTCCTTCCTTCCAAATTCAAAAATCAACTTCTAAATTCCAATTTGATTTCAGTGGAAGAAAACCCACTTTAAACCCCATTATTTCTGAATAAACGAGAATTCATAAAAGGGGAGAGAGATCCCTATCTCACACATTTTGATTCCCTTCGGCAATACCTCGTTAATACGACCGCCGACGGACCGTAGGAAGTGTCCGTAAAAGACAGGTATCCACCAATAAGGTTCGACCATAGTTTGATCAATCACTGTGTTGTCTTCCAGGTCGACTTGCTTTATATGCAGAGTCTACGCGGTATTCGTGATATCCATGAAAGTGGTGTAGACGAGGAGTCATTTGCTGAGGTTAGTGGTCTCTGAAATAGTTTACAAAAAAAGCTGGAATGTACGAATATTAGATACTCGATCCAATCTCTATATGTGACCAATGAAAGGGGTTTAGCCGGAACCGGAAGTAGAGTTTTTGTCACGAGATTATTTGAGTGCGTTTCTTCCTCCGGTTGGTTTTCACTGTCGTATGATTCCACCAGACGACGACATAATATGGATTAAAAAGACAAACTTGGTGGAAAGCTTTGGGAATAGATTCAATAGTGATGGTCTCCCATGTCAATGTGTCATTCCCTAGAGTTGCACTACCCTAGTAATTTCCCCTGCAAGCGTAATATTTCTTCGTTTAACGGTTAGGCATGAGAAGACACATGAATATAGATACAACTAAAACAAAGAATCTTATTCTCAAGATTATTGCACGTGGTTTAAAATGGGTAAACTTTACACCAAGGTAAAAGTTATTGGGTCTTCAGTTAATGAATTTATTTTTCACGTTTCTCAGGTGATTCCAATCGAGTCGTTCGAAACTCTGAGCGCCGATGGTCGCTTCGTACCCATATGTCCAAGCGGTAACAGCATTCGATTGACGTTCGACAACCGAAGCGAATACGTGGAGCAAGCGTTACGTTATCGATTGCACGAGTTTGATCGGCAAATCAGCGCCATTAGAGAAGGAATGTCTGGGATTTTACCAGTCCCTTTGTTGTCACTGCTGACTGCGGAGAAACTGGAACAGTTGGTCTGTGGGTCTGAAGAAATTAGTATCGACATGCTGAAGAAAGTGGTCAGGTAGGAATACTCCTCGTACCTCCCCTCCCCTCCCTTCTCACGGATGCGGCTTTGTTACAGTTTTGTCCAGAACGTAGAAAATCGTTCGCGGTAGGCCATGGTCCTGTATTCTTATTGGATCAGGGCATTTGCCATGACTTTGCAGAAACTTTTATCATACGAACGTCCCTACGTGTCCGTGCCGTGCGGTAATCTTGTGCGCTGTGATTGGCTCGAAGGATCTTGTCAATTCCCCGTGACCGTGCAACAAACTGTTATGTGTTCATAACAGGAGAGTCGTTTTCTGTTTGTACCATTCACTAGATAGATTGAGTAAGTTTATCGTCTAATTTATTTTTCAGGTACCGCGAGATAGATCCATCTGACAATATAGTCTGCTGGTTGTGGCAAACACTCGAACAGTTCACCAATGAAGAACGCATCCTTTTCATGCGGTTTGTGTCCGGCCGATCTCGACTGCCTGCAAACATTGGGGACATCGCACAGAGATTCCAGATTGTTAAGATAGACAGGGTAACGTATTCTTTTTAAACCATACCAGGGGAACGCCATAATTAACACCTTAGCTCAAAGTTGTGACTTAAACAGAGTTTCCATATTGATAAAATAGACAGGGTAACTTATTCTCTTAAACTATATCAGGGGTCCCAAGCACGGCCTTGAGGAACACCACATCTTAATGACTTAGCTAATCATTATACTTCTTACACAAGTAAAGATTCCAGAGCGTTAGAAATACACAGAGTAAAGTAGTATTTTGAATACTGGTAACGTTAGGGGTGAGAAACACCATATTTTAATACTTCTGTAAAAACAAGATCTTACCAAAACCTTCAAGTTGGTTGGTGGGAGGGGTAAATAGTTTTACTTAGTTATCTGAATAAGCCTGAAGCGAGATGATGTTTTACCCCCGACTCTATATCATAATAGTTTTTAAAATTCTTTCATATTAAAATTTTTAGATTCCTTAGAGAATACAGGAACAATAGTCATAATTAAAGAACAAAAGCAATGTGAAAAGGATTATAGTCTAGAGACAGGGGTAAAACGTCATCTCGCTTCAGGCTTATTGATAGGTTTAACTTGACCTCATTTCCTGTCTCATGTGGAATGTTTATCTGCTGAACCACAAGTTTTCATTAAAATTCTTTCTGGTTGAGAGCACTTGAGGGTCAGTGTTTGGCCACCATTTGGTGAAGATAATGAATTCAAAGAACTTTATATCAGCTGATTAAAAGTCGGCAATAAAATTGACATGTCTTTATTGATGTTTTACAGGAGGTGGACAGCCTTCCAACAGCCCAAACATGCTTCTTCCAGCTGCGCCTGCCTCCCTACTCTAGTCCAGATGCAATGGCAGATCGATTAAGATATGCCATCAATAACTGCCGCTCTATTGATATGGACAACTACATGCTGACGAGAAATGCTGACGAGGGTGATGAAGAAGATGAATATTATTAGAAAGGTTAAAAAAAATGTAATTTCTGACATTACAGCCATCAGATGAAATGGGTACATAAAAGTTGTGCTTTTATTCCAGACAAAATGGTTATCAAAAGAATTAGAAAGACTTAAGTCAAGTAACTTATGCCAAAAAAGTGCAATTCTTAGTTGTGAGGACTTGTTAATGTTTAATTTATAACTTAGGCTGTGTGAGTCTGCTTAGGTAGAAATTTTACAATCAGGGCAATGAAAGATTGATTTTAGCTCCCGAAGATTTGTGGGATGGATTGGGTATTGGGAGTCCAATATTTACTTTCCCTAAGTATTAAACAGCTGCATTGGCTTTTTTACATTATTAAAATAAAAAGAAACTATATTTACTAATGGATTAATATTTTGATCACAGGAAGAATTTTTTGGTTAATATTTTATCTTTGAAAGATTTTGAAATAAGTAATTTGTACAAAGTTGTAACAAATCGAAGTAAAAATATGTTTTGATTTGAAATATTATGCATTTTTTTAATTCCTGGGAAGGGTAGGATAGGGTTTGTGTTTGTTATCTCTAGGGACACTCTAATAAAGCTGTATAAGGCTTTCATTTTGCCGCATTTTCATTACTGCTCGTTGGTGTGGCATTTTTGCGGTGCGCGCAATGCCAGCAAAATGGAAGCTTTAAACAAGCGAATATTAAGGTTCCTTTTACAAGATTATGATTCTTCATATGATTTATTACTTGAGAAGGTCAACCTAAAATCTCTACAAGTTAGACGCCTTCAGAATTTCTTAATCATATTGTACAAAAGTCTATTTTTTTCTCACTACCCAGGATATCTAAACAGTATGTTTACTTTCCGGTCTACTTCCTATAATTTACGCGGTAACTACATTCTGTCTCTCCCTAAACCTAAAACAACTACATATGGCCTTCACTCTTTTTCTTATTTAGCTGCTACTTTATGGAATGCACTGCCGGATACTTTTAGAACCTCAAACTTTTTGGACTTCCGTTGTAATATACTAAAGTATGACTCTTTCAAGTAACTACTCATCAACATTGAAATTGAACTGATTCTGCAAAATAGTGTATATAGTGTACATATGTAAATATTAATTACCATTATATAATAGTTTTATAATCATTATTCAATAGCCCTTTTCTTTTTTTTTTTTTTTCCCCCTTTTTTTCTCTCGAAGATATTAGCTTTGTAAGCTACTCTGAAATTCAAGGTTAAATAAAGTTTATGTATGTATGTATGTATGTGAGGTTACTTGTTCGAGACTGCAAGCATGGTGCATTCTGGTCTAGCTCGGGTAAGCGTTTCTTCTGTTCAACAGAGAAAAAACCCATAGATGCATAGCACAATCAAAAGCCACAGAGCAAAGACCTTGTCTACAAATGTATTTTATTAGAAGGGAAAAATGTTTTGAGATTTGTATCATACCCATTCGTACTATGATGTAAATGGTTTGTTTAACAAAAGGTGTTACTAGTACTGATGGACAATAGCCACTCTGTTGATGTCCATATTCACACACGCACACGCACATGCACAACACTAGCTTTACAGAAAAAAGAAATGGAAAAAAAAAAACATTCTTCAGGGTACTGAACCAAAGAAATCTAAAATTCAATTTACAGACCTTTCACGAATTTGTTTAAAGTGGCTTCAAAACCATAGTACTAGGTTTGACTGTATTGGAATTTCAATACAATAACTTGGAATCAAAACTAACTATGAGATGTCTATCAATAACTTATATTACTTCTTCCTTTCAAACATTGGTATCACTAATAATGGATCATTGCTTCAATATTTCATGTAGTCTTTTGACTACTGCATCAAAGTATTCCTCAGTTGACAGATAATGTTCTCTCTTGACACTGAAAAAGATATCAAGAATGAAAATGGTCAGTATTTGATTACCTTTTCATTTCCAATCTACTGTCACTCAAATTTCTTTCCAAGGAGAAAAAATGTTGTCACAGACAAAGGTTTCAGTACAAAAATTACATTTATCCTTTTCTCCTGTCACCAATCACTGGCCGTTATCAGGGTTCGTGCTACTCCTTAAACTCCTTGAAAATTCCTTGAATTTAATTCACGTTTTCGAGGGCACTTGAAAAACTCTTGAATTTTATGATTTTAGCGAAACTCCTTGAATTTTTGCTTTGATCATTACTTGCATGGTTCTGAAATAGATCTAGTCAGAAAGATCTGAAAATCTGAAAGTCGGCCATGTGCAACCACCGTGTAAAACCTTGGCATAGTTAGCTGAACATACTCCTTGAAAATTCATTTTTGGGTCCTTGTATACTCCTTGAATAGTCCTTGAATTTTAAGTGGTTACCTCAGCACGAACCCTGTGTTATGCACAAAGCCTCAAGCTGGCCAAGTATATCTCGGAAGTGGGATATTTCTGTTCACATCTGCAGTGTACTGTAACATGATTCACTTACTTTGGTAGTCCGTGAATACAGGCTGCCAAGTCTTTAGTCATTTCGCCTCTGTCAACAGTGTCAACACAGGCCTGTTCTACTGCATTACAGAACCTGATAGAAAAGAATATAAATAAGATTAAACTTGGGTAAAAGACTACAGATGCATTGGTAGTAGGTGGACATTACTATATGTTTACAGACATTGTGATCATTTTAAGGTGCTAGCCATTTTAACAATAGGTTTTGTCACTTTGCTTTGTTGGATTGTGCAATAGATTTCTGGCATAGCGGTAACAACACTCGCCTTTCGCCAAGGCGACCTGGGTTCAATTCCCGGACTCGGCATCATAGGTGAGTAGAGCTGCTTATTGGTTCTCTGTTTTTTTCTCCTGTGAAAATCAACATCTAAATTCCAATTGGAATTCAGTGAAGAAGAGCCACTGGATCCACTGTTAATTCCCATTTATTTATTTATTTCATTTAAAGTACATACGTTTTAAGTTCATTATTGCCATCTAGTTTAGCCCTGTGTGCCAGGCCTTGGGTCCAGGCATAGATACTGGCAATAGGGTTGGTGCTCGTAACATTCCCCTACAATCAATACGACAATTTGTTTAAAGAAAATAACAGTTTAGTGTTGCATACTGGTAGTAGCTTCTAGATGTTATAATCCTTAGAGATGCACAAACATTACAAATGACCTGATTTAGGCATGGAAAATGTTCTATATGTATTTTGTCAATTTTATCACAGACTGAATGTTAGTTAAGTACTGTAGATTGCAACTGGGCATCATCATCTTTGATTCCTGCAACACCAGCTCAAAAATGGACCCCTTTACCTTTGGCTGCAATTTCCATTTCAAAACAGGTGATTGTCTTTTCTTGAGAATAAAATACAACATTGTTTTTGGAGTTGCCCATGTGTACAACAGTTAAACAAAGAATCTTATTCTCAAGAGAATGACATGTGGACTGGAATGGGAAAACATTATGCCCAACACAAAAAGGTCTATTTCTATCATGGACATTATTTCAATCTTTTAATGTACGTCTATGAAAATATGACGACTCTTATCAATGATGTCAAATAAAAACATGACTTTGATGGACCCTAGCAGCATGTCAAATGTAGCTCTATATGGAGGACATCAATGATATTAGGTTTCTGATTCTCAATGCAAGGGGTCTATTTCACTGCAAAGACCCTTGAGATTGTTGTCTGATTTAGAACCAAGATACACTAACCTTCTGATGTTCCCGATAATGTCTCGTTACAGTACCATGTGCTGCCTCTGATTCAATAGTCTTTCCATCAGGACAAACCAGCACACTGGTCATCAGACCGAGTGAACCAAAGCCTGAAATAACCAATCAAATAATGTTAGTCCAAATCTTTCAGTACTTCAGATTACTCTACATGCATTCTCTTATGATTATGAGGACCCTTTCAACTTCTCGACTTTTGGTATTACATGTGAGTAGAGTATGTTTGTTCTCCTCCTTGACATGAGGCTTTTTTTATCCAAGCTAGTTCCTCGGTTTTTCTCCCTATGCAAAATCTAAGTACCAAATTCTAATTCAATCTGTAGACTGTGTCAGATTGAACGTGTGACAAGCCCTTGATTTCTTAGCATTTCTCAGGTGTTTTTTTTTTTACTCTTTGAGACAAAAATTAAAATAATTTTGAAATAATAAAGCATACAAATGCACATAGTACTGTAATGTAGATTCAATACTTTGTCCTACCCAAAACATGAAGAGTTAACAAACCATGAAAGAAAGACTATGAAAGACACTCTGTGGTAACACATGGTCATGCTTAGGGACTGACCATTAGATTTTTGAGGGGGAGGGGAGAGTTGGGCAAAAAACAAAAGAAAATTCAAGCAAAGCTTTGAAGAGTGAAAAAAAAAAAAAGAAAATTGGGCAGAAGAAAAGTGCCAGAAAAAAATCCAAATTATGTCCAAAAAAAATTCCTGCACAGCTATGAGGTGTAAAAAAATTCCTGCACAAAATAAATTGCCCAACCCTTCCTCCCCAAATCTAATGGTCCTTCCCTTATATATGCTTGCATCAACTAGTGAAAAATCAGTCCTTAGGGACAGTGCAGCTAGTCCACAAACCTTGAGCAAGAGTATCTGATTGAACGTCCCCATCATAGTTCTTGGCGGCCCAGACAAAACCTCCTTCAGATTTCAAGGCATATGCAACCATGTCGTCAATTAAACGATGCTCGTACCAGATATTGAGGGTTTTGAATTGAGGCTCATACTCCCTAGAATATGATAATATAACCAACAAGTTAAGTGCAAAGGAATCATGCTAAAGCGAAAGAAAAGAGTCTATCCCTTCAAGCAGCTATGGGGTGCAAATAAGGGTTTTATCAAAGCTATCAGTACTTATCTAAGTTTCATACGGATAAAGTACATGTAGAAAGCAAAGGTACATGTACTGCCATTTTCATAAACTTTTGAACTCGGTAGCTGCAAGCTGCACACTGAAATTTGGTTTTTCGCTGCCATAGGTAACAGTGATTGCTGTGTCTTGATTCATCTCTAGTATTCTCTTGTGGTGAGTGGTTAATATTAATCGATGTTATAACTGTAACAAAGCTTTATTTGTCCCCTGGACCCCCATAATGCCTCGCAATCCAATATGGCTGCCATATCAATGAAGTATTCCATTCCTTTCCCACATGTTAGCAGGATTTCCCAAACAATTTACTATTAGACTAATGACTGTTTTATTGTAAAAGCAATTAAAAACACCATAATGTTTTGTAGAAGAGCTTGAATTTTTACCTCTCATAAATTTCCTGGAAAATGTCCTTGAAACGACCATCATATTTCTTCAAAATGGTGTTCTTTGTGCTCATGTAAAGTGGCCTTTGTTTGGTCTGAGCGTACTGGAAGCAGCTGTGTGCAAAGTCACGGATTGCCTGCAAACCAACCAATTCAATGATTTACTTTTATACACTCGCAGCAAAAAATTTAGTGTTTGGATGCTCCTTGGAACTGTCTTAAAAAGTTACCAAAAAATGGCGTTCCGTTAAATTCAGTGCCGATCAGAAGAGAGCCGAAACAGCATCAACTTAGATGACTTCAACTGTTACAAAGGTAAAGAAACAGTGAGATACGATCCTTTCTGGGTCCACCTGAGTATGTAATTGCACATACACTGTAATTCCAAGGGCAGATCCAGTCAAAATTTTAGGCTAATCGAGTTTCTTTTGTCAACACAATGGAAAACAATAAAAAAAGCATCTAATTCTTCAGTTTAGTTTCTTTTTTTTTTCTGCTGAAGGGGGGCTCCAGCCCCCCTTTGCCCCCCCTGGATTCACCCTTGAATTCTGGCCTGTACTATATACCCTTCTCATAATGGCTGACCAGCACACAAAAAGGAGGTCACCCAGTAATCTTGCAAGGCTGAGCAAGGCTGCTCATTCAGAATAAAGGTGGATATCTCCAATACAGGTCAAAACAAGAGTTAAATTTCTATACTTTTCTCTTATAAACTCATTTACAATGTAATGTACTTTTATATCTTGTATTGTGAACTAATGACTGGGTGACCTCGTTTTCATGTCCTTTTCAGACATTATGAGAATGGTGTATGTGAGTGAGTAGTAACTCACCTCATCTGTGTTGTACATCCCCATCATTACTCCTCCAGTCCCAGTGAACTCAAACACTTCGGTAGTCAGCTTACCACCAGTTTCAGGGGTGAAGGAAATTTCAAAACTTCCTGGGCCATTGACGGCAAAGTCTCTTGCTCGGTACTATGAAAATGAAAAATAGTCATTTTACAATAGCACAAAGAGTAGGAAAGAACTGGAATTAATAACAAAACTGAATTATTTCTGAGAGCAAAGGGATTTTATTGTTTAGGCATCCAGCCACAGGCATCCTGAGCAGTGTTAAGGGATGGGCACGTGATGGTGCAAAACCTTGATTGAAAAAAAAAACGAGATGTTTTCCAATTGAGGATTTTTTTACTAACCTGGTCACCAAAAGCATGACGACCAATCACAATTGACTGAGTCCATCCTGGGACAATCTTTGGAACGGTCTTACAAATGATTGGCTCACGAAACACTGTTCCTCCGAGGATGTTACGAATAGTGCCGTTGGGACTCTTCCACATCTTCTTTAGCTTGAACTCTGAAAGTTACAAGTGTGTTACCTTCGAAATATTTGTATGTATGATGGATAGGCAAGAAATAAGAGAAAATTTTCAACAACATCATTATACTGCACATATATGTACCTTCAACTCTAGCCTCATCAGGAGTGATGGTCGCACATTTGATTCCAACATTATATTTCCTGATCGCTTCTGCAGCTTCAACCGTCACCTTGTCTTCAGTTGCATCTCGGTGTTCAAGGCCAAGGTCAAAGTATTTGATGTCCAGATCAAGATATGGGGTTATCAACTGAGAAGTAAAAGAAATATTCTCTAAGAATAATAATTTATGCAACAAATAAATCAAGAATAAATGTTTAAAAAAATCAGAAACCCTAATGTTGAGTGGTTTATAAGCACGAGTTGGATTGTGGGGTGCCATGGGGCTAAATAAATTCAGGGAATGTCCCTTAACAGAATAGGGGATATAAGGGCTATAATGTAAATACTATTTGATCCAAGATATTACATGGATATGAGATTATAAAAGGAATGAATGGATATTGAAAGGAACGCGTTTAAACACAGGGATACTGTCAGAAGAAAAGAATATAAGGATATATGATACTAAGACCCCCTAATGGGACCTCAATCAAAGATATATAGGGTCGAAAAATGCAGCCTAAACAATATATTGAACAAGAATAATAACTAGCTATATATGAATCATCTTACTACCATATTCCAAGGTACTAAGAAAACAGAATTACTAGGGAATGAACAGCTTGTTAGATGCTTATAGGATAGCGTGACTCGTTTGTTTTCTTTTCGCCTTCTTCTCGAAAGGGTTGCGTGTACTCACACCTCTATTAATTTGTCAATTTTCACAGTATTCTACAAACTACTAATTGATACATGTACATACTTTATCTTTGATCATCTGCCAGATAATTCTTGTCATCTCATCACCGTCCAACTCCACAACAGGCCCTTGAACTTTTATTTTGCCTGGAGTGGAATCTGAAACATAACAGGAAAACTTAAACACGTCTATGCAAATAACTAAGCCATGTGCTTCACACAACCAGACAAAAATCTCGAAATAAAAAGATTGGAGAGAAAATAAAAATATCATAGCTTACATTTACGGAACTGAATGTGTGATCCCGCGATAGGAGCCACTGTTGATCGCACTCCGAGAGCAGATCGGAGAAAAACATTTCTGGAAAGACGAACAAGAGACGCCATTTTCGAATCCTTCAAAAAGCCGAAAAGAAAGAACCAAGCCTGAGGCGATGAATATAAAGTAGCTCGTGCCAGTACTTTTCAGGATGCTTGGAACGCCTGCGAAAAGTCGTGAAAAAGCTGCGCAAAAATTCCCGCGCTAAAAATATGAGCAATTCTGTGCTATTTAAACGCTTTATTAATAGTATTCTAGCTACTAAGCTTGAAGCAAAATGTCATAATGGTTATGTCTTTGGAGCTCGTCAGTTATGCTCAAGGATTTTACCGACTTTGACCATGTACACAAAGGTAGGTCTGAGAGCATGTCTTGGTATGTTGTCCTATCTCGCTAACTTTTTTATCACACTAGCTATTAAAGTTTCTTTATAAGTCCATAGTCGTTATCCTTGCTTCTTAGACTCTCTCTTTTTGTATTAAGATATTCTGCTTTGTACTACTAGTTCATAAAATTAGCTACGACTTTTTTCAATGCTTCGGAATTAAACAACATTTACTATAGGTTTGTCAGTGTATGTTTAATATGTGCTAGCCTCGTTTAAATAAAGTAAAGGGAATTAACCCGTGAAATATAAAATACTGGTCAACGTGTAATATTCAAATAGACACGAAAGAAAACAATGGAATTATGGTCTACTAAAGTGTATTTTCATGGGTTTAGTGACTTCACTTTGATGTCGATAATAGGCCCTTTGCAGCTAAGCAATCACGTGCTGATTAATTCACTGAGAGCAAATGAATGAACATTTTGATTCCCATGGGTGAAATTTACTGGATTGCAAACAAACTTTCTACAACCTGTTTCAAGAGATTGTAATAAAACTACATTTCGTAACACACTGGATGCACATGTTTTCATTCAGTTCTTTACAAGTGGCTAAAAAGAATCACCAATTCAAAATAAAAACAAAAATTTTGCAATCCAGTACAGACACGTGACCGTTAACTGCAAAGGGCCTATTATTCATGTGTTTATTCTATACATTAGTTCTAATTCAGTGAACTTTACTGTATGTCATTGCACTTTCCTTTCCTATAGGAGGAATGCTCACTTTGTGATGATGCAAGGCTCATCTTAGAAGAATACAAACACAGGGTAGGAACATTTTAAAATGTTGAAAATTTTAGGACATCTTTCTCTGACATCATTTACATTCATATTTTTATGCATACAATTTCTATGAATGAATGTCATAAGAGCTAAAGCAAGGATCAATATACCTTTCCAAATTTTCTTTAGTGACCACGAAACAATAGCTCTATGCCGAGGTTGGACTTGATGTGTTCAGGCCAAACAAAAAAAAGTGTTTCCTGTTGCACAACCGACCCTAATTTTCTTCCCGATTTTTCGCTGACCCTAATATTTTTTTCATTCCCAAATGCACCACAGGGTTCCCAGTAAGCTGTTGTTTCAGTAAAAAAAAATCAACCTACTGACCCCAATTATTTTTCTCATGCAACAGGAAACACACTTGGCTTCATGCATTTACTTTATTTTATCAAGTCTGATATCAAATTGTAACCATTGTTTTATTGTCACTCAAGCAATTTGGAGAAAGGTCTGTTGATAATAATTTTTGTAGCATTTGCACCATGTTGGTTGACATGAACACAAGGTCTGGTTTTGGTTTCTTTCGTTATGTCAACCAACAGGCAGCCAATGATGTCTTATCCTTTTTTTCTCATGGGAACGAATGCATGTTTGCATGTTGTCCTCCTCTGGAGGTTCTTAAGTATGTGGCAGTATATATAGTGCAGCTTGCATGCTTTCAACTCAACTACATTGAGCTGCATTGAGCTGCAACTCAATGTCTGTTGGCATCAAAAAAATTCTAAGTAACTATCTTTATGCATAGCACGGGATTAAAATTCAGAGGAAAGACAAGAAAAACTGAGAGGGGAGGGGAGAGAGATAGATAAATCTTTCAGTCTCACCTAAATTGTTAACTGGAATTCATGTTTGGAGACCAATTACTATCATAAGTTCTTAAACAAGTAAATGATTTCATTATCCTTGGAATTTACAAATGCATTAATACTTACGGTATTGATCATTTGCGTAATTCTATCATTTTTCAGTATCGTTTTGAAGAAGTTTACATTACAGACAAAGGCAATGAGGAATGGTACATGAAATACAAATATGATATTCCAGTTTTTCACCTAAATGGAACTTTCTTAATGAAACATAGAGTAGATAGGAATTTACTAGAGGAAAGACTAACAGAATATGAGAAAAAATAGTCTTATTTCATACTTTTGTTTTCATTCCCATTTTTTATATTGAATATTTGAGCTCCTGGTTTATTTGATTTGTGTTTTTTTAGGTACATAAAAACAATAAAAATATATACAAATATGCAGTTTCAATATCATAAAAAGAAAATTACTGAACATTTTATGGTCACCCTGCATCACACAGGGCTACCAATACACAAATTCAATTCAAAATTGCAATAAACAAATCAGCATTAATTTCCTTCACGAGTAACCTTTTCAAATCTTGCTACCTCACGAGACACACTTTCAGCATGCCCTGATTCATTGTAACCTCGTTGCTTGGTTACTACCTCTTGGAGAGTTTTGATATTGGGTTTTCTGTGATATGGTAAGTAAATTTTCTTTTTTGAATTTCAGTGAATGTTTGTCACACAAAACCAATATTGATGTATATTCTTTTATCTTCTTAGACACAATCAATGAAAGCCACCACTAACTTTAAATTACTTGGTTTCACATGACGTCATTTCCTGTCTCGTATGAAATGTTCATCAACGAATCAACTGAATCAAAAGCTTTCAGTAGAAATCTTTCTGGCTGACAGCACATGGTGGTCAGTGTTTGACCATCATTTGGAGCAGAGAATGAGTTTCAAAGACTTTTATCAGCTGAGTGAAAACCAGCATATTGGTGGTTTTCAACTATTCCCAAGAGGATCAAAAGACAAAGATATGGCGGCCATGCTGGTGGACAGGTACAAGAGACCTAATGAGACGTCTTTTGTTTTTGTCCACCAGATGACGTATCTTGAAAACAAAGAATATTGATAAAAATGATGGATAGGAACCAGTTTATTTTCAGTTCCAGAAACGTTTGATAGTGAAGAGATAATTGAGACTTAACAGTGACATCGTAAAGGCACTTCACATGCTTTCAGTCCGACCCCGTTGAGCTGCGCCACTGCTGTATTTGCGGTTGTGATTAGCGATGACAATACAAGTACTTTTCCACAGTCGTGGAAACTAGCCGAAGTTATTCCTTGTCCAAAATCTGAAGACTCAGATGATCCATCCAAAACGCGCCCAATATCTTTACTACCAATCATGTCTAAAGTCTGTGAAAGAGCCGCACACTCACAACTCACCGAGTTCTTAGAAGAAAACCAAATAATATCCCATCTTCAGAGTGGCAACAGAAAACACCATTCCACTGAAACTGCCCTCCTCTACTTTACAGATGAAATTTTAAAAAACATGGATGATAAAAAGGTGTCAATCATTGCACTACTAGACATGTCAAAAGCCTTTGATAGTATTCGACAAGACATTCTCCTGTCAAAGCTTCAAAGTATGGGAACTTCTAACACTGCTATGGCATGGTTTGAGAGCTACTTGTCCCATCGGAAACAAGTGGTGAGGATAGACAATACTTTATCTGACGCTCGCTCTCTTATCTTTGGCGTACCTCAAGGGACAATTCTCTCACCAGTTCTGTTTACTCTATATGTCAATGAGCTTCTATCTATCCCAAAGCATTGTCAAGTAATGAGTTATGTCGACGATACGAAGCTTTTTCTTGCCTTACCCTCGAAAGAAATCGACAAAGCTATCCCTGCTCTAAATGAAGATCTAAAAGAAATTGCAAAGTGGTGCTGCATGAACTCGCTTCTCATCAACCCAGATAAGACAAAAATACTAACTATTGGTGTACCGCAGCTCACAAAAACTTTACCATCACTCAAAGCAACACTGTTAGGAAAAGAGATCGAAGCCGTTCCTGTCGCTAAAGACTTGGGAGTTATTATCGATAGTTGCCTAAGTTACAACGAACATACAACAAAAACTGTTTCAAACTGTTTTTTTAAACTAAATAGAATCAATAGAATTAAACACTTATTAGACAGAAAGACAATATTATTACTCATGAACTCATTTATATTTACTAAATTATTCTATTGCTCTACAATATGGAGCAATACCACTAGGGCAAATAAAGCCAAACTGCAACTGGTGCAAAATTACGCGGCAAGGATAGTCCTTGGCCTCAGGAAATATGATCACATATCCAAAGGGATTAAGTCTCTTAAGTGGCTTAATATAGAAGATAAGTTATTTTTCAATGATTGTGTAATGGTACATAAATGCCTTCACAATCAAACACCTAATTACCTCACTCAGAAGTTTATATATAGATCTCAAATCCACACTAGATCGACCAGATTCAATGGGGATCTGAATCTGCCCAAATGTAGACTAGCTACTGGCCAACGTTCTTTCGCGTTCCGCGGAGCTAAAATTTGGAACGGTCTCCAGAAAGACTTAAAATGTATAAATGACTCTAAAATTTTTAGAAAACGACTTTTTAATTATTTAGTTTCAATAAAGTAGTTTAATTTACATATTGATTATAATTGTATATACTTATATTTATATTCTTATATTTTATATTCTTATAATAGTATCATTTATATTAGTGTTATATTATATTTATCTATATTGTTGCTGAAAAGCCTTGTAAAAAGGAGCCTCAATAAATGTATGTATGTATGTATGTATGTATGATGACGATCCCCCCCAGAGCAGATGACGGAATTTAACGTCGTTGTAAATCGCCCATTTTACTCCTATCAGTTAACGATTAATTACCACGGCTACTGAATACTACACCTCCATTCTGCAAAGTCTTGCTTCGATGAAATACTTACTGCCGTAGCACAGTCACAACTTCATTCTTCATTGAGAGGAACGAAAGAAAAAAATTCAAAAGTTTATGGGAATTTGATTGTTACGCTAAAAGGGAAAACGTAGCGCGCACTTAAGAGTAAACCGCACAACAGGGAATGAAGATCTTTCTAAAAATCCTCCAATACAACAATGATAATCTTATATATTAAATATTAACTCTTTAATTAAGTTTTTAAAGTAGAGGATATTCTAACTATAGAATATTATGTTGTTAGATGTTTAAATTATTTGAGAGCGAATTTTACTACAGCTTTCCTCACATTCTAGACATGATATCTTAGAAGCACCAAGTCTTGATCTCTGTGAGTAGGAGTTGATTTTTATTGCACTTCCTAATAAAATAGAGTCATCGTAATAAGCTCTATGATTGATAAACTAGGCGATAAGTACATTTATTTATAACGTGCTTCTAGCTACAAAGTAATGACAGGATTTGATTATTGATCTTCTAAAATTGGCTTGCAATTTTCGCTCAACGCGGGCTGTTGTATTCTAACCTCCACGATTTGAACTATTTACCAACAATGTAGAATTTCGAAACCTTGGTTGACATTGTTTTAATCTTATGCTCACAAAAATTATGACTTACGATTTTTTTTAGTAAAAAAACTATATAATCTAAGGGCACTTTGGTTTGCTGTAGGCCTCGTTCTTTCAAACCTTCGATCGAGAAAGCCATGTCTTACAATTTGCCATGTTTTACAACTTTTTTTTAGTGAAGAAAACTATGTAATTTAAGGGCACTTTGATGAGCTGTAGGCCTGAGTGTAGGCTGAGTGTATCATTACGTTCATGAAACAATTTTCAATCTTTTTTCTCTTCTCATTTTTTATTTGTCACAGTTTTTCGTTCTTATCAATAACTCGCCAAAAACCGTCTGGCACAGTCGACTTATTGACACATCTTATTCTTATTCCGTTCAAACCCAAATAATAGCCAATATGCCGGAATATAAAGCGTTTAGACAAAATGGTTATTGTCGAAGAAATCAATAAAGACTATATTTTTTATATTAAAATACCTTGTGGACTAAATATCTTTATCTAACAAACACATAAAATGCTGTATTTTTTTTCAGATTTCAACCTTTTTTTTTTGTTTGAAAAAAAGTTAAAAGTTATGGTTTCTCATGCTTCGATAAAACATGACACTTTTAGAAATAAACGTCTCGAATATATAAAAATATATTTGATTAAGAAGCAATATCTTTGCTTATTAAAGAGATTAATCAACACTGTGAAATTAAAAATCATTTTTAACATCAATCAATCTTCCAAATTATTTCCAATTCGTTCAATTCAAATCCGTTTTCCCTCGGGTCTATACTGCATGACTAGAATACGTACTAAGCTGTTTTTAGCATCCCTATTTAGTCTCTAATTTGTTCTTGTTACGTAACAACCCGATTGTTTAATCAAATTTAAGACTGATTTAAGTAAGTTTCCTGACATTAATCTTTTCTGACAGAACCATGGGTTATTCGTTTCTCGTTTCCATTCTTTTTTCATTACCATTCGTTTCCTTTCCTTTCATAACGAACGTCATATGCAATTGATTACTTCCATGGCCGCTAGTGAAACTGAATTGATTATTACCTTTGTCATCTAAATGCAGCTGGTATGACTTAAGTAGGCACGTGTTTATTGTGTGTTTCTGCCTTAACTAGCACGTGCTATTCTTTGATGTTTCAGACTTCGCTACTGCCGCAGAGGACCCTTCTCAAAAGTATCGTGGATTCGAGGCCAACATCAAAACTCAAAAGAAATCACACTTGGTGTAATTGGTACCATTTCTTTTGTATTTTCATGTTAGCATCACACTAAAGTCAATTTGTAGAAGGGTCCATCCAATCAGCTTTTTTTCTCGTAATTGCAAAACTTACAGAACAGAAGAATAATTACATAACCGGAAAAAGCACGTTGAAGTTGCTAAAACTTTAAAGTACGAAGGAAGTAAGTTGAAAAATCGCGAAAATATAAATTTTCAAAAATCGAAATTTCAATGTATGAAGACATTCGTTAGAGGCATCGCTTGCCTCCAGCAAATGTTTTGTTACAAAATTCACACTTTTCAAAAATTGTACCTTCGCAAGTTTTGAAATTACTTCCTTCAAACTTACCATTTTTATTT
This sequence comes from Actinia tenebrosa, assembly GCF_029948245.1. Classification (NCBI taxonomy): domain Eukaryota; kingdom Metazoa; phylum Cnidaria; class Anthozoa; order Actiniaria; family Actiniidae; genus Actinia; species Actinia tenebrosa. The sequence continues at coordinate 4,524,465 of NW_028292582.1, read as the reverse complement.
ATTTTGACACGCAATTTACAGCTTTACTAATTATTTTTCTGACTTACTAATTTAAAAATACCAGAGTAAAAGTTTATTGGCTACATCTTACTGAGATTAAGATTTGTTTTTTTAACTTTTTTTATCCATATATAGTCAGCCAATCGGTCTGTCATTCAGTCAAAACAAGAATAGAATAACGAAAGTTTTGTATATTAAAAAAACATGTAGCAATTCCATATAGTTCCTCACGATACGATGCCTAGTTTCCAGACTAGTAATACTGAGAACACAAGACAGTTTGGTTGACGATAAGAACGTTGAAACCCTTTAAAGAATGCGGGTCAATCCAAGATTGATGAGTACGACTTATGGTAATTGGTTCAGTTTATTCAAAGAATCTTGGTTAAACGCGGGCAGGCTTGTCATTGGTTCCTCTTTCTCTTTTCTTACGTATCATAAAAAATATATTTTTGGAGAATCTTAACCAATCGATCTGTTACTTACTTTGATTGAGTTTAGATACTTGTGCGCTTTATCATCCACAAAAACATACATAGTTAAACACGGGTGTGCCGCAGACTTGTTCTTGGGTTCTTTTCGCTATTTTTACGTATCATTACATATTTTTGTTTTTGGACAATCTTAGTCATTCAGTTACTTACTTTGACTGAGTTAAGGTTCTTAATTGTACGCCTTATCATGCATAGAGCTCCACGAGGCTCTATAGGGCTAGAACTACTGTAAAGTAAATTCAAGAATACATTAATGAAAAAGGGACATTTCTTTCCCTGGAGTTTTTTGCCTGGAAAATCTAATTATCTCAGTTTATATTCTGGCGTTTTCATAACTCGTTCTGATCCTTTTCGAACTGTGTCAAATGCTTCGCATTGGGTAATTTTCCACCTTCTTGAAATGTAAATTCTATCCAACACACATACATAAGTGTACACACGGTCTTCTCTGAAGAAAAGAATGGTCAGTGTCGAAACTCCAACACAACAAAAATTGATAGTAAATTTTACAAAAACGCATTCTTATTTTAAGTATTTTGTATGACAGAACACCTCTACTCGAGTCGACCGACATGAACGTGCTTAATTAAGGTGAAATCGTTGTTTCTTGTACCAGAATTTAGTATATATACAACCCGCAAACTTTAAATACATAATGAAACAGAGTCAAATAAAATAGATCTTAAAATCATTTATTATTGAAAAGATCATTTGAAATTTATAAAACGTTTTGACTTAGATTTCAGGACAACTTGGTTGTTCAAAGTGATTTAAAGTATAGTAATGAAAAAAAACTATTTGAACGTAACAAACTAGTGTGTTAATGTACAATGAGAGTAATTTTTGGACTTCATATCACCAATTTTTTTTTCTTTTCTTTTTCTTTTTTTTTTTCCACTGTCTAGTTAATTAGAATTACAGCATTTCTTAGATTTATCAGGTTTTATATCATATTCGAAAATATGCTTTAGTTTTGTCAACTAAAAGGCGTAGTGCATTTGAAAATTCTACAAGATTTCCTGGGCGTTAAAAAATGCTTTTCGATCAAATAGTCAACTAAAAACTGAAAAATATGCAACCTTTTCATTAACAACAATGATATTCGGTTCGTTTAAATAGACAGGCTTCTCTTCAGTAGACTATAGTGAGTACTTAATTGGAGCGTAGCTTGAAGTAGTGTATCATCCTAATATTGATATTTAGAACAGTTCATAGTGAATAGTAATAGAGGTCAATGATAATGATAATAAAAAATAATTGTAAATATCTTCCATGGTAATTAATATAAACATCAATTCGTTGAAAATCAAGGTGGCGTAGCGGTAGTACACTCACCTCTCACCTCTAGGGTGTTGAATTCGATTCCTGGAATTGGGTTCAATTCCTGGACTTTGGATTGATTCCTGGACTCGGATCCCTGACTTTGATCAGCCCGGAGGTTGTTTCAGGGTTGGATCTGTAAGTTAGCCGAGCCCTGACTTTGATTAGCCCAGAGGTTGTTTCAGGGTTCAATCTGTGAGTTAGCCATGCCCTGACTTTGATCAGCCAAGAGGTTGTTTCAGGGTTGGATCTGTGAGTTAGCCATGCCCTGACTTTGATCAGCCAAGAGGTTGTTTCAGGGTTGGATCTGTAAGTTAGCCATGTCCTTGACTTCGATCAGCCCAGAGGTTGTTTCAGGGTTGGATCTGTAAGTCAGCCATGTGCTTGACTTAGATCAGCAAAGAGTTTGTTTCAGGGGTTAATCCCTATGAGTTAGCTTTGTCCTGACTTAAATCAGCCCAGAGGTTGTTTCAGGGTTCATATTATTTTCGCTTAGTTTGTTAGTAAACATTACAATTTATTGGCATATTTAACGCGTCTATTGATTTGATCAAAAGATGTTATTACTTGCATGCCTTCCCGTGAGAAAAAAAGGAAAAAAATCAGTTCAAACTCCACAATCCTACAGGTGTTTATTGTAAGCGTGTTAACGTGTCGACCAAATCTAATACTACTCTTTTATCCATTCTGAAAAGCCTCCCCATAAAATACCTGAAATTATTTGAAACTTATTCAAAATCAAATTGATAGCGAATTGGGATTGGATTTGCCACCATGTCTAAATAAAGTTCACATTACACCATATCAGTCAACAACGCTGTATTGAAATATGAGGACTCTCTTACTAGCAAGCTCGTGAAAATTTTAAGTGTTTATTTGGTCTAAATTAAAGCCCAGCAAAGCAACAGGTGCGGTAGAATGAGGTTGTATTGTATAACGTACTTATGAGTGGTGGTGTTTCTCTATGGAACCTTTTAAGACCGATCCGCCCCACTAACGAATACCTGTAAATATTCATGCCAGGTGCTTCATGTCGATACTGATACTTTTAAACTCTTTTTTATTTTTATTTTATTACTACAATCGTAAATTTGTTAAAGGCTGTAAATAAGATATCTCTATAAGGTATAAATCAATGACGATCAAAGATCAATCAATCATTTTTTCCTTGAAAGGATTTTTTTTCCCCTAGCATAATTGTAATGGTCTTTGTTTGGTCGTAGTGATGGTACCTGGTACATGTAATGTGTTTCATAACACCGACGGTCTCTCGTACCTCTAAATACTAGGATATATATTGTTCTAGCTTACAAATCTACTGAGGGGCCGAATTATCAAAATGAAGAAATCACAAAAATCAAGGTCAACGTATCCTTAACTAGGTCAAAAGCATTGTAATTGAAGATGAGTCGTAAACTCGTTATAGAACAATAGGTCAAGAATAGATAAGGTTTGGCGTGGGTTGTTTATTGACAATAATCCATGGGACAGCCCATTACTAAATCGAGATAATAGATAATTAGGGGGTGGTTATTTTATGGCATTTCATTGAGTATAGCCAAAGAATACACACAAAGAAGACAGAGATTTCGGGGCCAATATAGTTAATGGTTCCTCTAGAAATCTAAGTATTAAGAAACAATGGAAAATTACTGGCGCGGGACAGGGGGTATACTTATCTGTAGAAGTACTTTCTCGAGTGATTTAGCGATAAAAAAATACATTTGCTAAATGTATTGGGGGTTGGACAAAGGCTTATCAAGGATAGGTACTGTATGAAAACCTTTCAATAAAGCCAGTTATTAATCCATAGTTCAGTTGAATAAGGTTGGAAATGTTGTTTCTTTATTTAAGCAAAATCTATAACGTGCTCTCGCGATTCCTTGTGAATATTGTTCTAATGGCCACAAAGAACTTGGACGTGGACAAATTTGTAAAGGAACAATATTAACTCAAAAAAAATTTCTTCAAATTCTTAGGTACCAAAGATAGTCATTAATCTTGAAAAGAAACCCAGTAATCTACGAAAGGATAAAATAGAGTTAAATGTACTAATTTTGCGTTTTTTCCTAGAAAAATGATCTAGAAAAATCTAAAAAAAGTTTTAGATTTTTTTCGAGAACTCAAATAACATAACCACATTTAAATAACTTTTCGAGCCTTCGTGTAAAAAGTGATGGCAGAAAATATTAACTTGAAGTTAATAAACGAACTATCAACTCGAGTACAAATAAAGGTTCTTGTAAGGTTGTCAATTAGCTCAGTTCAAAGAAAAGAAAAACGAACTTCAATAGAAAACTCAAATATTGCAAATTTGGTTACTTCCAGCTGATACGGTCATCTTTCTGTAACGATAAAGGAGACCGCGTTGGAATAAAAAATTCCTGATGCATAAAACGTATGATTCGAGGTCAGGAAATATGTACTAGCTTTGTTCTCGTGTAGTGATTGTTTGGCTTTGTTCGTAGGCGGAATCTCGTAAATTCAAGTATCAAATTCTATATTTTTTTCACGTCTTGGCCGACGAGGTGCGTTCGTTTGAAATAAGCACCACTCGTGAATCAATTCTAGTTTGTTTAGCACTTTAAAGTGATACCTGCTTCAGTCGGGAGAATGTCTTTTTTTGCTTATAGAACCAACGGATTTGAATCGACGTTAATTTATTGAGAATTTAGACAAATTTAGTAAAAATAACAGTGTGTTTGATATAAGGGCATCTGAGGGGGCCATCATTCCTCAATCCTTTCTACTGAGATAACCTTAAGAGTAACTCAACGTGAAGCAGTACCTCTCGCTGCGCCAGTACAAAGGAGCAAAGCCAGAGATTGTCATAGATCAGTTATTCAGTAACTGAGAAATTTTCAACATGGGTAACCACTTGCCCTCAAGGCCACATCTTTTGCTATATTAAACCTTCTCAAAGCAAAACAAATCGTTTTTAGCATTTCAAGTACGTTCTAGTAGGACCCCAGCTGATGGGAACATTATTTATTACGGAACGGTTTTATAGTCACCCTGCAATCATTAATGGAGAAAAAATTTGAAACACGAAGAAAAGAAAAATTGGAAAGATCCAAAAAATAGTCGTTAACGCCTGATTATTCTTTTCTTGCACTACTTTGAATTTTCAATCTCGCTCAGCGCGGCTGGCTGTTCTTTTGTCCTCGTAAAGTGTGGCTTCTGGTAATAATGAAAACCTCAAAGTAGGGACGTCTTTTCTTTTCTCAAGTACAGCTCGTTAGCTTTTGCTAAAGGGAGTTTATTTGGTTCGCATCCGAGGGGGTCTCTGGTTTACAAAACGACCGGATCCTTATCTTCCGTCGACTACCGAGGCAATAAAGAAAAATCTCATTCAAAAGCTCAAGAAAACTTCAACATCTAAGACTTACAATAGCAGTGCGAGCCTTGGAGATTCATTACGAAGTCTTAGTTAATAGAAACATTATGAATAGACTCGGAAAGATTGGGGTTTGTCTGCGTTGTTTCTTTAATATACACATCCATATATACAGATATCTAAGTCGTTTATAACAATGTCCTACACATCCTGAGCTAATCTGCACATTGTACTGCCCACTCCTTTGGTTTTGATTCAAAATCTATCTAATATAGATAACAAATTCACCAATATTGTTAAACTAGGACAACCAGATAGATCCGCTCATTTCCTTAGCCTAGATAGCCTTCAGTGGCACAATTCTCGTTCAAGAACTTTCTATAATATAACATTGATATTTTTATGCATCTCTATTAATTGTTTTAGAGGCAAGATTTCGAGCGCTATGTTTACATTAATGTACGAACTGAATAAAAGTATTATTGCATGAGATATCATCTTGGCCAGGATACCTATCGTCATGAATGTACCTACCTCTATATACTTGTAACTATTTACTCTTGTACTCTTGTAACTTTTTGTATTCGTAGCATTACCTATTTATTGGTTGCTTTAAGTTATCGTACTTAGTTTATCTTGTGGCTCACATGCAGTCAATAATCTAAGATATTTTTAGTGCGATATCCAGTGTGTTTTCCCGGCTAATTATATTTGATTCTTTAAAGCGCGTATTAAAAATTCTTAGAACTAAGTAAGATTTTTCAAAAGTTGAAAACATACTTTCTTTCATATAGTTTTCACACGGTTTATTCATAGTTCAATTCAGTTTTGATCCATTTCTAAGGATGATTAGCGATGCGTATTTGAACCTCTAGTTTAAATTCCAATTAATCCTTGAAGTTCTTCAGGACTAATCCTAACGTAAGGGTTTATGTGCCCGTGTTTAGAGCTTTCACACAGCGAACACTGTTGACAATTAATATGCTGGTAGTACGGAGGCAGTAAGGGTGGTAGCTGCGGCGAATGCATAAAATGTAGCGGTATGTACGGTGGAAGTGAAGAGATCTTCTGTGCGTCCATCGGGCTGAAGGAGTAGGAAGGAGGTAGCAGCGAACCTCCCATGTACATTGAGTGGAGATCAAAAGGGGTTGTATATGAGTTGCATCCACTCTCACTCGTCAGTGCTTTAGGGTCCGACGAGTTTCTCTCCGCCTGTCGTTTAAACCTAGTTTTTCTCCTCAGAAAGCTTCCGTTTTCAAACATACTGTAGCTGTCAGGATCCAGAGTCCAGTAATTTCCCTTAAGAGGTTCGTCCGACTTGATGCCAGTTTTGATAAAGCAGTCGTTGAGTGACAGGTTATTCCGAATACAAATCTTCCACGATGGGTACGACTCACGGTAAAATGGGAAGCGATCTCGAATAAACTTGCAGATTCCGTCCAGAGTCAGGCGTTTTTCTGTAGAGTTTTGGATTGCCATGGCTATAAGGGCAATGTACGAGTACGGTGGACGTCTGCGGGATTTACGCTGGTTTCTGGAGGATTTCTTGTCGCATCCCGCTTCGGATTGAAAGTCCTCTGCGCTGCGCTCATGGTCATCGTGTTCTCCTTTTCCCTCTCGATGACCTCCTTGACTCGATTGACTCTCCGAGATGTTAATGCGGTCTTGAGGTCTCTGCCCCCGATATCTGGCATTAATCACGATGTCAGATGAATCTAGGTTGAGCGCATTGTCCTTGAATGAATTCTCCATATCTTCTCGTAACTGATGATACACCACCTTTCGGATGATCGGTCAGGTTGAAGTGAGCACTTGAGTCTGGAATGAAGAGTTAATGTTTATACTGCGCCGGCTTGTTTAAATTGAAGTGTCCTCGTGCGGGCATCAGTTGCGTTCCCTGGTCTGATCTGCGTAAGAAATAAAGCTGTAGTTTATCCTCGTGGCTTTAGAGAGCTTACTCGATGCCGGTAAAAACATGTGTGCTGACAACAATTAACTAGTGGCCCCCAGGTGTAAACAGCCACGAAGCAACTCTCTAATGAGCCCGTCGTTCAATGCTGTGGCAACCCTCCAAATAAAAACAGTCAATACCCTACACTTACCTATTCCCTCTTATGCTCAGCCAAAACGAATCGCTGTTTAAGGAAGCGGTTCGCGTCTTTAGACCGACGGTGACAGTGACAACAAGGCGAATCAGCACCAAGATTTTCGTGTACTAGTTCTTTTCAGACGAATAATTTTTATGGAATGTTGCAGAAAATAACCGAGTTGGACATCCTTTCTTGTCTTGTAAATCTAGACCTGGTATTCGCTAGAGTACTGCTTGTGTTCGCATCGATACTGCTGGTGGTGCTTTATGATTGTAGCTTGAATGATAGCCGAGAGTGCTACTACAAGATTTATCAGTGGTGCTCGTCAAAAGCTAAGCTAAGAGCAACACGTATTGTTCTCTATTCAAAACCGTTTATTAACACCACAGCTCTAGATTTCGAACAATCACTCGATTATGACGAGTTGGGCTTTTGTTCTCGTTAGAGATTCTATTTGTTTTGTCCAATCACTGGACTCCAGCTGGGAGATTGTCGGGCCGTTAGGAAATAAATACAGCGTCCCTACTGTTGACGGAACAGATAAATCGCTCACAAACCAACCAAATCTTGCTGTGATTCTTCAAACATAGCAAGAAAATATTTTTTTTAACTCCAATTCATGAGCCCCTAAAGTGATATTTTTTTTCTGAAGTGACGTTGACCCAGTGACTGTTAAAGCTGTTAGCTGCCAAAGGACGGAACCTGTCTGACTGACTGAGTCCTTAGCAAAAAATGAGTCGCAAATAAACTTCTGGCTTTAAGAAAGATAACCTTGTAATAATTTAGTACTTTATCGAAGCTGGTACATGGAAATTTTTTTACTTATAGCAGGTAATTGAGTTGTGTCTTTCTGCTTTGCTTGACTTAACTTATTCATTCGAATCTATGAATTTCTTATAACAATTTCTAGATGTTTAATAATGAATCTTCAAAGAGGAAAGAGGGGTTTTTTTTTCAAGATTAGATCAAATAAGTTACATCTAGTTTCATAGTTGTTTTTGAAAAGAAAAGGTTTTCTTTGGGCTGGTCCTTATCTCTTTATCTAAGATTCCAATAACCACTGGCATTGTCTTCACATCAACGGCAGAGTGATTATATGTTCTTTTATGCGATGTTAGTGTTTTTTTTCAAGTGGTGTCCCGCTGGGCTCGACAAACCCCTGCTAGAACTAAAACTACGGCAGGTTATGTCGAAGAAAAAATTTCCCTTCGTCGTTCGGCCGAAACTTTTTCCTGTTTACCACAAAGTAAACGTTTTAAAAGCTTAATAAAATCGTTTTACTAGTGTTCTATTGTACTAGGAGCTTAACAAACTTGTTTCGTAAAGATTGCTTCTTGTGGGATGACAATAGAGAGATCGGGAGGGGCTTGTCCGAGCTTTTGTCACAAATACTAAGAGGGCTGAGTATTTATACTCAATTAACAGATCCCTATAAACTTCAAAGCTATTATCAGACAATCACCATAAGACTATCTAGCTGTTATGTTAGTCAAATACCCGATTAAAGACTTCGAAAAGCTTCGAGCTATTGTGATAAAAAAATTCAAATGATCACAACCCGTTTGGGAATTGGATGACTGTAGAATCCAACTCTCCGCTCACAGCGGGCGAAATATCGAGATTTAAAATTTAAATTTTTCTTCTTCGACAAGACAAAATACGTCACAGCTGTTAAACGAATAAACTTAGTTTACGATGATTGTTTGAATTTCTGAAGCAAGACACTCGATAACAAGTCATTAGTTTATTACTGAGGTGGAGTAATTATCACTGAAAAAATTATTTGACTACTTTTCCGATGCTCACTCTTGGGGCCTGTCGGTAAAACACCTTTATAGAATAGCCCTAGGGCCAATAGGATCGCCTAGTGAGCTAATCATATTGATTCGAACCCCGTGTGATTGTAAACTTGCTTAATTAGGTTTATTTTAACTTATCGGAAGAATAAACATTGTGTAAGCACAGGACGGCCATGCACGAAGCCCGTCAGCTTGCGTAACAGGTACCTTGCTTCATACGTTGAAACATTGTCGCCTTTTATTTTCGATTTTAGGATATAAAAGAGTTGTTTATGAAAGAAAGACATGTGTGTCTCTAGGTAATCGATCCGTAATGACGACACCCTCTCCTACTACGTGTGATGATTCTCTAATTTATCGCGTAAACCGTCAAATCCAAGTGTTAAAAGAATTGATTCGTTTGTTATTAAAAAAGCCTTCAGTTTTAGGATTCGTCGATCATAAATTCTCCTGAAACTACGTAGATTTAAGAATACTGCTTTAGTTGTGTTCGGTATCCGTTCAATTTCAACAAGTACGAGAGCAAAACTGTTCTCTCTTTTCCCATTTAAAAAACTTTATTTTGGGCTTCCTGTGTCATAAATTTTTCCTTAGCAGTTTCTCTTCGCTATGACGTAGATTAAGGAACGTTTGGTTTGGTTTACTTATTCGGGCAAAACTGATACCTACGCATCCTTTAGGGATTCCTGTATCATACATATTTCAGCTGCTGTGACCTGTTTTTCGTTCAAACCTAACAAATATAAGGGCGATTAAAGACGACTTTGCTTCAGTTAAAAACTATATTTCAGGCTTCTCAGGCCTGTGCTATAAATTTTCAGCCGCTTTAACCGTTAGATTAGGAACGTATACTTGAATGATGTATATGAGTCTGAGTCTAGCCCTCGTTGGTTCTCTCCTGTGCATTCGAGGGTTTTTTTAGCCTGTGTACAGCTTCTTCCCACCCGTCCCTTCTACGGGGAAAAACGTAAGGGGAGGGGTGGGGAGCGGCTGTACGCAGGCAAGGGTTTTTCTCCGAGCTCTCCGTTTTTTGCTCCCTCCGCAAAGATAAACGTATAAATTCCAATTCGATCCTGGGATGAAGACCATGTTTGTTTGTCACTGGCTCTCAGGTGCTACTCTCGTAAGACAAGGACTATTTCATGATTAATTTAAGATTAGATCAAAACAATACTTTTAGTCTTACGGGACCCGATTTAGAGGGGAGAAGAAGGTTTATGCTACTGACCTTTCAGAAGTCGAATTCTGGATTTTTTTCTCAAATATCTTCAAAAACTTAAAGTCAGATTACATAGATAAATGTGCTATCTGTTTACATGTATGCTACACAACGTATTTGTTGATAGAAATACTCACGACGGTCACCGGTGATCATTTCAATGGCTCTCTGAAGGTGCGGGGGGTATTTACCGGTATCCACCGACCTAAATCAATAAAATCTGGCCTTGTTTCGGACCGTTGTGTTAACCTTCCCCCAAACAATCGGCACTCCATTTTGATTTCACATACAACAACTGGCTCAGTGGAGAAAATAATAGAGAAAAAATACTTCGGAAATGTCATCAAATTGAATTATTCTTTGAACAATTTTTTAAAATTACTGACACTTTAACGAACTATGTTCACCATTTCTTTAATTGAATGATTATCAGCTACAATTCACAAGAGAAGGACATAATAATTTGATGTTGATAAATGACTGAGTCGACATTGATGAATTTACAAGAGATAAACAGTAATTAATTCAGTCTCAAGTTGAAAAAATGGATTAAATACGAGTTAAAATTCCTGCAAGAAGTTTATAAATGACTTTGCGAGAACTAGAAAACCCTACTCGAGTAATTATCGATATCACTCGTTTAATTAAGCTTACTAAGGCTGGGCACTGCCCTAATAGAGTAAAACGTTTACCTAAGACAATTTTCAAAATGATGAACTCACTGATCGTAAGGGCTTTTTTTAGGAGTAAACTCCAGATTTAAAAGTGTAGTCACAGTATAACGGTGTGACAAAGATCGCCATCATTCGACTCGCATTGAAGTCTAAAGTGATAAGTCCTGGCCGGTTGACCACCCACTCCGATACCGGGAAGTCCACGCGCGGGTGACATCCCGCGTGTACGATCTTTTCCCCGGTACTCTTGAATAGATTGGTGTTGAGCGGATTAGGATACCTCGAGTCGTATGCCACGTAGACCTTTACAGGTACGTTGACTGTAAACTGGACTCGAGTTGGTTTGTCATTTATGCCCCGGATATGCGTCATCCCGTAGAACCTCGGTGGCACATCGGCCATGGTATAGCAATTTCGATTCGTACTGAACTTTTCTCCTTCTCGTACCGTACTGATCTCCCAACTTGGTCTGGAAACAGTTACTATTAGTTCAGCTTCGGGCTTCACCGCGCGAGAATCCCGCAAGAAAATCCCCGTCATGCGGGAATGTGGGAAATTAACTTGGACGACTCCAGGGCCTTGAGGCGCTACGCTTTCGTAGATAAGGAACGGTGTTCTTGCATGGCATCCCCCGAGCATGATGATATCTCCGGTATTACGATACCCTGCACCGTGGATATAAGGATAGCGGGAATCAACAGCAAGGTATACTTTCACCGCAACGTTCACTTGTACGCTTATGGTCCCTAGCTTGTCGTTTAGACCACGAAGGTGCGTCATCCCGTGGTATCTTGGAGGGACGTCCTCGTACCTGTAACAATCCCGGTTAGTGGCGTATTTCTCACCATGCCGGACCATTGAAATCTGCAGAGAGCCGTAGCTCGTAACTGAAAGGATGCTCTCTCCTCTGCTAAGCAAAACTGCCTGGAGAAATAGCAGACTAAATAAGTAACACATTTTTGCAACTCGTGCTAATCTTACAACTTCGCTTTACTCGGCTACTTTGACACTGAATGAAGAAAAGCCAAATATGCGCTTGTTTTATACACGCGAATAGGAACGTTAACACGTAATCTTCCAAAAATAACTCAACTTTGCATCGTTTCGTTTTAATCTAACCTGAAGTGTCTTGATTTTTACACGTAATAACTTGTTCCTCTAGAGTAGCTCTTGACCCATTTGAACCCGAATACGTGAGCAAGCGAACGCTGCAATAATTGCTAAAATGGATTTCCTGTTTAAGTAAGTTCCGCAATCTTGGTTACACTTACTGTTACTCCTAGAAGTAATGCATTCTTCATTGAATGATCATACTACCAGGTCCCTCTACTCGGTGATTTTCAATAGCAGCTGAATTAGATGTTTATACAATTTAAGAGAGGATGTCAGCAAAAATCGACCATACGCCGGCAACAGCCGAAAAATCGAATTCGCTCATATTTTGGTATTAGGAATACCTTGATGCGATATAAACCGTGGTATACTTCATTTGCCAAAATATCGCTTTATTTCCGAGAAAAACGAGAAAAACAAATTCGTGCATAATTGACTCTCTGAGAGAGTCAAAATATACTCCAACTTTGGGGGCCTCGCGCGCCTTTGCAAAAATATCTACAGACTCAATCTTGGGAAATTATTTGGGATAGTGTTTTAACATTAAAAAGATGGAATTTCACGGTGTTCGAATAAATTCATAGTGGCGAAAAATATTTATTCACCAGGGTACTTTGACTTCGCGTCAAAAATGAGGAATTTTCAAAAAATGATTTATCCGTGTGCTAAATAAAATAAAACGTTGATATTAAGAAATTGAAAAGCTAAAATAATGTTCTAATCGTGGGTGAAGTCATTTTTGGGGGTTTTTGTTCTGCGATGAGAAATAAAATCTAAAAGTTACAGAAATTTTGAAGAGCTCAGACGGTCGGCCAAATCAAAGCGATTGACAAATTTGCATAACTTTTTGGATTTTTAAATCTTAATTTGGCTAAGTATCATAAAAACATCATCAGCATACAAGTTCAATGTAATATAATGACAAATACCGCAAGAATTTCGTTTTTACATTTGATTTTACCTAGAATTTAACAACAATTTATGCCCGGGAACTTCTGTTTACAATCATTTAGTGACTGAGCGGCAGGGCTGAAATGTGTAACGCGACAGATTTAGTTTTTGCAATTTAAAAATAAAGTCTTTTTCTTTTCAATTTCAGAGAAATAAAAGTATTTATTTGTTTGTTTGTCTCTTTAATTTTTCAAGAGAAATCGAAAAATGATTCAACCCCCGTTTCAATGACTTTTTTCGAGTGGGAAATTGATTACAATACAAAAACTAACTTCAGGGGAGACTTTGATAGATGACTGACACATGAAATTAAATTGCCGCAATTCTTTTGTATAATGCCGCAAACAACATCCATTCTTCAGTCATTAACGCTTTTATCCACGTTATGATTTGCTAACTTTATTTCCATGGAAGTTTGTTGCTCCTTTAAATCGATTATTGGTGGATTATGTGGTTATAGCAGAAAAGATAGGACGCAAGATGCTCTCGTTGTTCCCTTGCTTTCATGCACTAAGGATATAGCTCGACACAAGACTTTGTTTGGTTTCTCTGGATTTGAAAGTGAATTCGATTTGATTCTTGGTCGTGCAGGACAGTTCAGACGACCAAAAGAAATAAATGATTGGACGATATGTCCCCATCATCGCTCAATACTTGGACTAGGGTGGACAAGGGGCTCTAGTACTAGATGTAGAGTTCCCGCATCGATCTCAAATCATGGCCAATCAAAATCGAAGTGGCCAAAGAGCGACAAGGGCATTGGAAAAGACGAGTCGGAATTGATATTCAAGAAAACAGGAACTTTTATTCCATCTGGAGCAGGTAACGTTTTTGCATGCTTATGATTTCTTCTCAAAACGCATGTTTCTATATCAGTCCCGTTAGCAGGGCCGTAACTAGGGGGGGGGGGGGTGCAGGGTGCACGTGCACCCCCCCCCCCCCCCCAAATAAAAGGTTAAGGTCCGCTCATCCATCTCCTTTTTTTTTTTTTTTTTGTGGTTCTGCTTTCTTCTGGTTACCTTTTTATTATTATTATTTTTTTAATTATTTATTTTTGTTCTGCTTTCTTAAAAGAAACGATCAATGGTCCGATTTTCATGCACCCTCCCTGTAAAAGTTCTGGTTACGGCCCTGGAAGTAGTATTTTAAGTCGTAGTGTGCATTGTTTGGCAGGTATCTGCGTGAGTTGCAGGAAAAAAATAAGAGAGATGGTCAGTAATATTGACACACAGAAATCTAGAAGTTCGTTTGTAGATGAGGAATGCATTGACGCGGAAACAGAGACACTCGAAAAACTAAAGCATTTGAGAATAGAGGTAGGTCTGCCAATCTAAGCCTTTATTTAAAAAGGTGCTAAAATAATCCAATCCATCCTTCTCATTCCATCTATTGTATATCCAACCAACCAACCAACCATCCATCTATCCAATCTCATTCCATCCATTCTTCTATATCTTCTATATTCCTTTTATATTCCATCCATTCTTCTATATCCCATCTATTCCATTCCCTTCATCACATTCCAGTCTATCCATCCATTTCAGCCAATCCTCCATACATCCATCCCTCCATCCAACCGTCTATCTCAGACCCGCATCAAGGAACGCAGCAAGGCCCACAGCTTAGAAATATGGGAAGGGGAGAGGGGGGGGAAGGTGGGAGACAAAACAACTTTTTTTCCGGAAGACCATAATATACTCGCCTAATATACTCAACTTTGCCTTGTACCTTTTTTTTAAAAAATAGAAGAAGCTGAGTGGGGGGTGGACCTGAATTTATCACATTCCATGCACCCTTATTCCAATTTATTCATACACCCACTTAAAAAATATAAAGATTTATATTTCTTTTCCCGGTTTTAGGAAAAGAGGAGTAAAGAGCAAAACGAAGAAGAAGAAAAAGAAGAGGAGGTGTTCTTTAAACAGCCATTACCTTTAAGTCCAACAAATATTTCAATGTCTTCTACGTGGACGAATACGCCAGTGAGTCAATATCACGAAGAGGACATTTCTAGTGTAACTGTTGACGGTTCTTTTCTTTTCGATTTGTCACCAAGAGAAAAACTCAATGCTTATTTAGCATCAAGAGATGTTAGTCCTGTCCGCTTTGTGCTAGCAACCCCATGGGACGAGGCATCTGAACGCTCGAGACGTTATTACAAAAGAAAAGGAAAACAAGTGGTTGCTTCATGCTTAGAGGAAGTTGCTCCTGGGCAGTCCGACAAGATCTTTGATTCTTTAGCAAAATCCAATCTTAAACATGGCGATACTACTTTTGATTTTTCATTGATGGAAGCCCTTTGTGAATGTTACAATAATGCCAATCATTGGAGCACTAGAAGACAGATCCTCTCCCTTATGGCAGATAAAGTAAGCTTCAATGATTTAAAGAGATGGATACCCGACATATCGATGTACCGCCTTAAAATAGCGCGGCATCATCGTTTACTTCATGGTCGAGGTTCTGTTCTCTCGCCCGTAAAGAATACGCGCATGTATATAAAACCCGAGAAACTAGAGCACTTTTTGACATTCATTACGAGCTCTCACATAGTTCAAGATTTACCTTTCGGAGAAAGAGTACTCAAGTTGTCGTCAGGCTGTGAGCTAAAAGTTCCAAATGTGGTTCGAACTCTCATACCGGAACAAATAATACGTCAATACCAAAGTTACTGCTCGGAAACAGGTTTTGACCCAGTAAGCCGTAGCACATTGCTCAGGATCCTCAGTGCCTGCTCTGCGTCCGTCCGCAAATCCCTTCAAGGGCTGGACTATTTTTCAGCAAATGGAGCCCAGTCCTTTGATGATCTAGAAGACGTGGTGGAGACACTTGGGGATAGTTATGGAAAGGGACTAACGTGGGCGAACATGACTAATGAAAAGCTAAAACAAGCGAAACGATACCTTAAAAGCGATTATAAGGTAAAACTGAATTTTAAAACTCAAGTATTAAAGCTAACACCACAACAAACACAAGAAAACTGACAAGACAAAAACAAACAAACAAACAAACAAACAAACAAAAGATGAAAAAAGAAAGACAAGAAGTTAATGCATTTTCCTCCTCCTGACGACTATCTTTTTATTTTATTTTAGGTGCATGTTTCAAAAAACTCGGTGGTTGCCGATCACTGCAGAGTGTTCGCTCTCAGTTCCCCTGACGACCCCTGCTTCGAAAAGTGTTGTGATCACGAACATAATCTAAAATGTGATAGATGCAGCATCTTCCCTAGTGCTCTTGAAGAAATACGTTCAGCCATTAAAGGCGTTGACTGCTCATTAGAAGAAAGAGAAGAGATGGAGTATACCATAGATCAATCCGCTCAAAATATCGATGCGTGGAAAGCTCATCTTCTTCGAACCATCAACCAGGATACCGCAAAACATGAAATATTGAAAAATATGGATGATCAATCAGTGGTTCTTGTATCTGATTGGGCCATGAAATTCGTACCGCGAAAGTTTCGCGAAAGCCAAAGAGATTGGTTTGGAAAGCGCGGGATTTCCTGGCACCTTACAGTTGCTGTAACGAAACCAAAGGATAATGACATAAACATGTTGACTTTTGTTCATGTTTTTGAAAGCTGTACTCAGGATAGTCCCACAGTCTTGGCTATTTTCGATGATGTCCTCCAGCAACTCAAGAGTATTTTATCAAGTGTAAAGTTTGTCTACATGAAACAAGATAACGCTGGATGCTATCATTCGGCACCAACTATGCTTGCTATAAAGCACATTGCTACGAAACACGGAATCTGCCTTTCTCGGATCGACTTTTCGGATCCACAAGGAGGGAAAGGCGCATGTGATCGAAAGGCCGCGAACATCAAAAATCACATGAAAAGATATTTGGACTCAGGCCATGATATCGAAACAGCCAAACAAATGAAACAAGCAATTGAGTCATCTGGAGGCATACCGGGCGTAACAGTGACTTTGTGTGGCCCACAATCTACATCAGGCTTCAAATCTGTCAAATTTGATGGAATTAGCTATATTAACAATATCCAATACAGCGAAGAGGGAATGAAAATGTGGAGAGCCTATGAGATTGGTCCTGGGAAATCCATCAATTGGAATGACCTAAGTCTCCCAACCGGCATACCCAAACTAAACAAAACGTCGGATGATAATAGCAACAAAATCTTATTTGTTCCTGTAAAACCCCGAAAAGGCCCAAAAAGTTCAAAATTAGAGAGCAAAGATGATGCCAGTGACGATGATGATGAAGGTAATAGCATTGATGATTGTTATGATAATGATGATGACAATGATGATGGCGATGCTGGTGGTAATGCTGATTGTGGCAAAGGCGACGCTGAGGATCTACAGGCAGATGCTGATAAAAAGCTGTTTTGTTGTCCAGAGGAGGGCTGTACAAAGTCGTTTCAGCGGTATTCTTCACTTGAAAAACATCTGGACATTGGAAAACACAAGTATTCCCTTGAACTTCAGACATTTTATGACAAATCAATGATAGGTTACGCCTCAAAACTCGAAAAGGGGATGAGTGAAGTTCCAACATTCCCTCAGCCAGACACGCTTGAATCAGAAAATAGTATGGCAGATTCAGTACTTCCGATGGGTTGGGCCTTGAAGTCTACAGGAAAGAGGAAAAGGTTTACTGAAACCCAAAAAAACTATCTCATGGAAGTCTTTAAAAATGGTGAATTAACTGGGCAAAAAGCAGATCCACGAACTGTATCTAAGTCAATGAGAAAAGCCAAAAATGCTGATGGCTCTTGCATGTTCCGGAAAGAGGATTTTCTATCTTCTCAGCAAATTTCAAATTTTTTTTCTCGCTTAGCAAAAGCAAAAAATCTAGACTCTTATGAAAAAGATGTAATGGGAGGAAATGTTGGAGAAATTGTGAACAGAGATGTGCAAGAACTGACGGATGAAGTGATGAATGCAATTACTCTTCAACACCCAATAATGTATCACACTTACGACATCTGCAAAATGTCTTCACAATCAAAACTTCCAAGATTCTCTATTGCCATGCTGAAAGATATTTGTGCTGCTTTCGAACTTGATATATCCAGTATTACAGTCAATCGCAAAATGCCGTACATCGATATTCTCAATGAACTTGTCAGGCAATGTAGTTGTGCAAGCAGTACATAAAACTATAGTCCAGCCTTGTAGCCGGTTTATTTCGAAAGCAGGTATAGTCCGCGCTTTAGAAGTCGAATCAATTATATGGTTACTTAATTGTCGTATACTTAACTATGATATGCCTGGTTGAATCAGATTTCTGTGATTGCTGTATTTATATATACAAATACAGCAATATGTAGAGACTTTAACTAAAATAATGATAAATCAAGTTTTTTCTAGTATACTCGATAAGAGTATTGCTTGAAAAAATATAGGCAGATGATAGTGACAAAATTGCTGCAAACGTCATTTTTTTCCGATTGATAAAACAACGGTTAAAGTCTGTTGTGAAGAATTATTCAACTCGGAACTTGTCTCAGATCTAGGACTGGGACTATGCGTTTAGGATTATGATCACAAGCCGGTTGAATCCGATTTAAACGGTTTGATTGCCTTCGATCTCTCATTCAGATTCTCACTCGAAAAAAGTCGATTTTCGATTTCTCTTGAAAAATCAAAGAGACAAACAAACAAATAAATACTTTTATTTCTCTGAAATTGAAAAGAAAAAGACTTTATTTTTAAATTGCAAAAACTAAATCTGTCGCGTTACACATTTCAGCCCTGCCGCTCAGTCACTAAATGATTGTAAACAGAAGTTCCCGGGCATAAATTGTTGTTAAATTCTAGGTAAAATCAAATGTAAAAACGAAATTCTTGCGGTATTTGTCATTATATTACATTGAACTTGTATGCTGATGATGTTTTTATGATACTTAGCCAAATTAAGATTTAAAAATCCAAAAAGTTATGCAAATTTGTCAATCGCTTTGATTTGGCCGACCGTCTGAGCTCTTCAAAATTTCTGTAACTTTTAGATTTTATTTCTCATCGCAGAACAAAAACCCCCAAAAATGACTTCACCCACGATTAGAACATTATTTTAGCTTTTCAATTTCTTAATATCAACGTTTTATTTTATTTAGCACACGGATAAATCATTTTTTGAAAATTCCTCATTTTTGACGCGAAGTCAAAGTACCCTGGTGAATAAATATTTTTCGCCACTATGAATTTATTCGAACACCGTGAAATTCCATCTTTTTAATGTTAAAACACTATCCCAAATAATTTCCCAAGATTGAGTCTGTAGATATTTTTGCAAAGGCGCGCGAGGCCCCCAAAGTTGGAGTATATTTTGACTCTCTCAGAGAGTCAATTATGCACGAATTTGTTTTTCTCGTTTTTCTCGGAAATAAAGCGATATTTTGGCAAATGAAGTATACCACGGTTTATATCGCATCAAGGTCTTCCTAATGCCAAAATATGAACGAATTCGATTTTTTGGCTGTTGCCGGCAAAATTTGATTTTGGTCGATTTTTGCTGACATCCTCTCTTAATTATCAAGCAAACACTTAAGGCAATTCAAAGTGGCATAACTGCCATTAATCTAACCTACGGATACGATATCCTGTTTACGTAAGCTACGCATTCTTGTTTACGCGTACTGTTACTCCCAGCTACCAAAAGGGAAAAAATGCATGACCCTATCTTACTCTCTTAAAAGTAAGCAAACTCGCAAGGCAATTCAAAGTAGCATTAGTGCCGTCTCATTATTATGACCTAGGGATACGATTCTCGAGTGGTTTTCATTCTTGCTAGTAAGAGGATTTTTACTCTGGTTAAAATCTTCTTTCAGGGTAACGATTGGCAGTTTAACTTTTACTTTATATTACGTCGATCACGCAAGTATTAAGACCCCGTCCAAACTAATGCTTTTTTTGTTTGAAAACGCAGACATTTCGATGCGTTTTGGCCTTCCGTCCTCACTTAAACGATGAGCGTATTCATCGAAAACGCATCGATTAGAAAACGTCCAAATTGGAGCCAAATGAAAACGAATACACATCGTTTTGGTGTGGACGATCGAAAACGGAGCCTTTTGAAAACGATGACGTCAATAGCATCGCGTGATCTCTTTTCCAGGCCTCCCTAGTTTCAAAACAAATGATATGACCGATGAAACATCTTTATGTTGTTGACTTGTTTAATCGCTTGTTTGGAACTATATATTGCTTTGTTTAACCGTCTGTTGGCAACACATAAAAGAAGAAATTCCATTCTAAGGGCAATAGTGTTTTCGAATACTTCACAACGTAACACTCGGGCAACTAAGCCGTATCAAAGGCCGAGAAAATTTTGGATTCGACTAGGTCGAACAAGCGCGTGGTGGGACAAACACCGAGGGCGCTGTTCTACCGGTTATGCGAAGATTGATGCATTACGTCACAAAGAAACGTGTGCCTTTTCGAGCGTTTTAGTGTGGACAGTCGAAAACGATATGAAAACGCTAGTGTGGACGCAAAGCAATCGATGCGTTTTCGGTAAGACAAAAACGGAGCCTTTCGAAAACGCATTAGTGTGGACGGGGCCTAATTTATTTGGAGTCATAATGCATGACTACTGCAATAATCACGCAATCTTTGATTTACGACTGGGCCGTGACAGAAGCGTGATGGCTTGCCCGGCAGGAAATCCGTTTAGTCTTTGATTTCGTGACTCTGAAACAGCTTCCGGTCACGTCGTTAGACAATTTAAGAACTCGACAATAATACGTATAAATCATCAATTCTAACTTTAAAATGATTCTAAAAGGCCGAAAATTGTAGAGCATTTTATGTCCTTAAAACTGGAAATCCACTACCATCATCAATAAGAAATGTTTCCATTCTCTCCTCCCCCAAATCAGAACTTAAAACTTATTAAACTAGCTTTTCGTTCATAACTTTATCATTATTGTTATTATTATAGTACTCATCGTGATTTGTAATAATAATAATAATAATAATGATAATATAATATAGAATCTCTTTATTTACAATATATATAATAATAAATATAACGATAATATTAATAAATATAATGATAATATTAATAATAGTAATAATAATAATAATAACTTTATTTATCCTGCAGAAGTGAGTCAGCGTACATAAAAATTGTACACCATTACTCATGTGCGTCATGGGATATAGGCGATGATTCTCGTCAAGAAAACGGAAGAAAACGTGTTGAGGTATCTAGTGTTGTTTGTAGTCGACGACACCTTGTTAAAAACCTCGATTATTTTCTTTACATGTATACCCACAATTCCTTTCCGTCTTGGAATGATCTACCGCCTATCCGGCTTCTTTGCCTCCAACAACCTGTATTGAAATAGGTGTACGCATATTTGTTGTCAGTATAAACGTATTCGCTAGCTGAAATTTAAGCAGAATAGTTGGTTTGTGCGCAACAGGCTCCCTCACTCAGGTTGGCTCGAGTAAAAGTGTTGTCATGGTAACGAAGCTTTAAACGACCATTTGTACCTATCCACTAGCATGGCCGCCATATTTTTGTCTTTTGATCCTCTTGGGAATGGTTGAATAGTGAGACTATTTTATTTCATGTTATTTTTTACAATTTTTAAAGATGACAACACAAAAAAATGTGACGTGTCTCTTTAGAAATGTTCCTTGTTTATTTTTACCGCTATTCAGTCATGATTTGTTCCTAGTAGTATATTTTCACTGATTATTACCATAACTTGTATTTTTTTTAAAAGGTTATCTCTATTTCTTTCTTCAATATTCCTGTAATCTTGTACTATATCATTAGTAAGACTATCGTAATTTGCTCCTGGAAAAAACAAACTCATCATCCCTTATCACCACCGCAAGTACAGCAGTGACGCAGCTCAACGGGGTCGAACTAAAAGCATGTGAAGGCGCCTCTGGCAACCGCTATACAGTCCATGTATGACCCCGGAGCACATCTCTAACCACTTTTAATAAGTTAGGGGAAAGTTAGGGTTGATTTGAGAGGAGCGAGATAAAACAAGAGGACCATAAAAACCCTCGGAGTCCGAAAAAGAACCAACCAACTCGGCTCACATTGAGTGACTGGGATATATTGATATTATTTCCTCCAATTCTCATTCCTATGACTTCACTATCTTTTTCTCTATTTATTTTCCTCACTTATTTCTTCAATATTCCTATATACTCTTGTACTACATCGTTATACGAAGAACTGCTCGTTTAGTAATTCGATCCTATTTTTCCCCACTTCCCTACATCTTTCTTCTATATTCCTATAATCTTGTACAGTATTTTCAAAAGGCATGTTTCTTTCCCTCAGAACGTTCGTAATTCGTTACAATATTACCTTTAATTTTGTCACGACTTTAATTCCTTGTATAGCTATCTTATTATTTCCATAATTTTTTAGCTTTATTAAGTGTTATTTGGCTTTTAAAACTATTGTAATTTGTTTCCATATCTCCATTAGTTTTTCAGTTCTCATGACTTTATGTTTTCTCTAGTAATCTTGTTATTTCTATCATCTTATACATTGTATACGAAAAGTAGCTTCAATTCACATGTTTCTTTCCTTCAAAACTATGTAATTTGTTCCAATATTTTCTTTCATTTTTTTCGTGACTCATACGTTTTCTCTAGTTATCTTATTACTATAATCTTGTACAAAATATACGAAAAGCAGCTTCAAAACTATGTAATTTGTTCCAATATTTTCTTTCATTTTTTTTCGTGACTCATACTTTTTCTCTAGTTATCTTATTATCCCTATAATCTTGTACAGAATATACGAAATGCAGTTTCGATTAAATACATGTTTCTCTCCTTCAAAACTACCATTTGTTCCAATATTTTATTTTATTTTCTCCGACACTTTTTCTCTAGTTATCTTATTATTCCTATAATCTTGTACAGAATGTGCGAAAGGCAGCTTACCCTGCGAGCAGAGGTTTTTTTTCTGACCCTCCGTGGGCTGGCTGGTCGGGGAGAAAAAAACCTCTGCTCGCAGGGTAAAGGCAGCTTCAATTGCATGTTTCTTTCCCTCAAAACTATGCAATTTGATTTAATATTTTTTTATTTATATTTTCATTACTTTAATGTTACCCACAGTCTAGTTATCTTATCATTTCTATAAACGTATACAGTCAGTATATACGATAGGCAGCTTGGGTTACACTGTGTTTCTTTTCCTACAAACTAGCGTAATTTGTTCCAATATTTTCTTTAATTTTCCGTGACCTATTTTTTCTCTAGTTATCTTATTATTCCTATAAACTAGTACAGTATACACGAACGGCAGCTTAAAATTGCGTGTCCTTTCCTTCAAAACTATTGAATTCGTTTCCATATTTCCTCTAATTATCCTTTTCCTTCCAAACGTAGCTAAGTTGGTAATAGTTACTCTTTGAAAATACTCCCTCCTGCACAGCTCGCGTGCAGCTTACGAGATACCATTATCCCAAACCACGGTAAACACATGCAAAGCTTTCTATTCCAGCTGTGAAATACTAAAGAATTATTTCATCAATAGACGTAATATGAAGAAGCTATCAATAGATACAAGCTCCCCTTGTTTAAAAGACTTCGAAACAAAACAAATTGATGTTTTGTTTGGGAAAAAGTAACTGTGAATTTTATTTGTGGCATTTATTTTTAATTGAAGACGTGGCCAATTAAACAATAAACCGTTTTGTTTAAGATAAAACTCCTTCAACTCAATGAATTATTTTGGCAAATAACATACTACGAAAAGACTCTTGATCTCCTCTTGATCGAGGAAATTAGAGTCAGTGTTTTGGCGAACTAAAAAACTGATAAAATAAACCAGAAGAAAGAACGATATTTATCACGCAATTCTTATTATTTTAAGAATGTTTTTAACGAGAGAAATGCCTAGAAATTTTGCAATATCAAAATAAGCAATATCAACTATCAAAGTGCTAGTGTTTTTTTTTTTTTTTTTTTTTGACTTTGCTAAAAAACGTACTAGCAAACACCGTAAGTGAGCGTTTCACGGATCTGGCCAATTGTTTCATTAAGAAACAGAATTCAAATGTTTGCTAGTGGACAAAAAGGAGAAAGTTCGAGCCCTGAGGAAGATAGAATGTACTGTTAAAGGACAACCGGCGAACACTGAGAATTTTCTTTATTAAGATTTAAGAAGATAGTACAGAGAATTTAGATATTTTAGGCTTGTAATTTTAATTTTTATAAATTTACCAAAAGATTTCCTCTTACTCCCAAGTTACAGTTATAGCGAGTAAATCCTCTTTTTTTATTTAATTTTTTTATTACAAAGAGCATTACAAAGTACTTTTTCATCTTCTGCTTCTAAAATGTAATCAAAGATGAGTAAATTACGAAGTTTCTTAATTAATTTAAGACTTAGTTTATATGAAAGAGTCTCACTTATCTAATTGATAATAGCTGGAGCAGGAAAACAATCTAAATATGTTATAAATGATGCTTAAATTATATTTTTGATAACACAACTCTGGCCTGCCAATTTGCCTTTTTTTAACTTTATCTTTTGTCTAAATATTGAAGATTTCCTGGGGCTAAATAGGAAAATCAAAATAACCGCCTATTATGAATAATTAAAGGAGGCGAGGTAAGTTTAAGAGAATTGTCTCGATATTTATTGTTACGACTTAGCCATTTATCGCGGACGGGAAGAACCAATAAATGAAGTAAAACGTCGACAAATGAAATACAAACACCAACATTTCTCGTAGGAATACTTTCAAAGTCTAGTCAAAGAAAACGGCAAACATGCCTAAAGGTTATAAAATTCCGCTGAAGTTGTTTATAAAGTAAGGAAGTGGGCTTTCGTGGAAGGGAAGCTTCCTAATTGGTGTTTATAATGAACTCAGCACGTAATAAATCAAGTCTTGTCAATATAGTACTTTCGTAGTAATCACGGTCTTTACTTTCTTTCTCTCTTTCTCTCGCTCTTTCTTTCTTTCTCTCTCTCTCTCTCACTCTTTATTTATTTATTTATTTTCTTTCTTTCTTTCCTTCTTTCTCTCTTTCTTTTTCTATTTTTCCTCGTTTATTTCCTCCTCTCTTTCTTACGATTTTTTTTCTTTCTCTCTTTCTTTCTTAATTCTTTTCGGCTCAATCTTTTTTCTTTCTATTTCTCGCTCAATAGAACCTCTTAGCAAAAAGCCCCGTGAATGCAAAACTTAATTAAGATAAAAAACACGAAGTCAAAGGAAGAAAGAAAGATTTACTATTGATATATCGACTTTAACTACCTTTTTGTCATTTTCCTTTATGAAAACACCGATGTCCTTTGTATTTAACCCCCAAAAAACAAAACTTTAATATCGACAAAAGAGAAAGAAGACGAACCTTTCTAATCAAGATTTGAACTTTATTTTATATTCTAATCTTTTCCTTATTTCGGTTTACCGCAAACACGGATATTTTTTTGTCTAAAACTTTGAAAATCTTAAAACAGGAACAAAAAAGGAATTAAATATAATAATGTTGAAATAATACTAGCAATAATAGATTTAGATATAACATTATTCGATGAGGATATTGAAGATAAACTAACACTTATCTAGAATGTTTTTCGTTCCTATTGTGATCTCCAAAATTGACACGAAATAATCAAAAAAAAAAATCATTTTTTTGCCGGCCAAAGGCTTCTTTCTTTCACCCTAAGAAATCAAAAACTTAATTTCAAAAAATAGAATAAAATATCTCTTTTTATTTTTTTATTTCTTTTATTTCTATTTAAGTTTTTTATTTCTTTTCGGACAATTTTCTTTTCTTTTCTTTTTGTTATTTTTCGCAATTGATCACATTTTAATATTAAGTACTTCAATTTGATTAGATTTAAGGGAAGATTTCAGTTTTAAGAAGCATACGATTGCTTCTAACAACTCATAGTAATAAAATTAGAGATATTTCTAAAGAATTGTTGGTTTAATTTTTTGAAATTTAAAATTTTTTTTCCCCTTTTTCTTTTTCTTTTTCTTTTTTAGCTTAAAATGAACAAAAATCGATCGGCATTGGACTAACTGAATGGTTGATAGGCTAGGTTTTTTTGAATCAAATGAAATTTTTCTACCGAGTCGTAAAAACTAGCCAACTTCTTTGCCAAAGAAGATGACAAAAGAGTTGTGGATTTGTTCTAGGTTTTATAGAAAACATGTCGAAAAAATCAACAACAACAAAATAAAGCGATAGACCTATGTAAATTCCTCAAATCCATGAAAAGCGGCCAAAATTTCATTGTGAATTGAAGGAAAAAATGGATTCGTTCTAACTTATACGAAACACAAAAAATACATTTTATGAAGCAAGCGAAAACTCCGTGGAAAATGCTCTAAATCCTTTTAAAAATGTCAAAATTCTTTGCCTAAGACGTGGACGAAAAAATAGAATCAAGTTCAAGCTGTTAACATAATACCTTGAAAAGACGCAAATTATAGAGCGAAAAATCCCTGGAAAATTTCCATAAATCCATGCGAAAACATGAAATATTAAGTAGATAAAATTACTAGGAGAAAATGATAGAGGTAGGAATGATAACTCCAGAAGTTTTGTTTCAAAATAAAAGAGAGAAAAAGAATGATTACACGATTAAGATTAATGATGTGTCAAAAAATTATGGGAAAATGGCAGATAAATGGCGATGAAAGCCTGTTGCCTCGAGGGCAAAATAGGAGAATTCTTTATTCCAAATTGAATTGTTTGTTTTGTCACAGACAGAGGGAAAATTGTTGCCATTCCCGAAGAATCTTTCTTTTTTGTCGATGTTTTTTTAAAATATTCCTTAAGTTTATTTTTTGTTTAGTTTGTAAGGTTTTGGGTTCGTGTGAAATCAGGTGTGTCGTGCGTTTCTCTGTGTTTTTGTATTTTATTATTTCGTGTGAAATTTTAATGGATTTCTTTTTCTTTTTCTTTTGGGATTGTGAGTTTTTCCGATAATTTTAAGTTTCCTTTGCTCATTCTATTTCGTAAAAATAATTTCAAGACCAAACGCAATTCATTAAAGAGAAGAAAAAAATAATTATGATATTGAATTGAATTGCTTGCCTTAGCAAGTATAGATTTTCATTGTTTTATGATAGACTCAGAATATGTGCACTGATTCGTATAGCTTGATGAAGCTAATCTTAGTAGAGGGTACTTAGGTATACCGTTAGTAAATAGTACTAATTAGTTATACCCAACTACTTACCTGACTACCTACATATTTACCTAATGAAGTCTTACCTAACTACCCACCTACTTGCCAACCCATGCATCTACCCACCTACCCAACCATCTGCTTACCTACCTGCCTGCCTACCTGCCTACCTATTTACCTACCTACCTGCCTACCTACCTACCTACCTACCTACCTACCTGCCTGCCTGCCTACCTACCTACCTAACTACCTACCTACCTACCCTACCCACCTACATACCCACCTACCCACCTACCTACCCACCTACCTACCTACCTACCTACCCACCTACCTACCTACCTACCTACCCATCCACCCACTTATCCAGCCACCTACCTACCTATACTTACCCACCCACCTACGTACCAACCCAACTACCTAGCTATACCTATAACCATCTACCCACCACAGTACCTACTCAGTACCTTCCTACCTACCTACATAACAACTATTTTACTTTTCTTCTACCTACCACTATTTTAATCAACCATCCTACCACATGATTAACCTACCAATCGACTACACCACCCATCCCACATACCCATTAACCTGTCCACTTAGCAGCAACGTATATTACATCTTCCTAACAATTTTACTAATATCCATACCCACTCATACTATCTTCCCTACATACATACCTACAATCTCAACCCCAGCTCCCTACCCACCCATCCCTACCAACCTACCCATCAATCACTACCTATATATCTGATTCCTATTTACTACTCAACCAACCTACTCTCCTTAAATTATTCATCCACGTAATTACTTTAGATCAATTATTCAAAACCAACTAATCTAACTCAGTAAGTCTACCCACGTTCTATATTAATCCATCCATCCATTCTACTGTGAGACATAAAATCATTCCACTCATAAATTTAGGTCTACCGATGAATTTATCATATTTTTTCAAGTGTGCAATCCTATCCTATTCAACCCTTGCAAAAGTTGTGCTTTTCTTATCTGGCTTATCGAGGATACCGGACTTAGTCATGCTTGTATACGGCAAAATTGATTCAATTAAACGGTCGGAATTTCTTGTTGAATACTGCTTTCTAATATATATATTTTTTGGATCACACCAAATAAAATCAAATTTTCGCAGAACACATCTTTTTAGATTTTTTTAAAAAATTATACAGTTTTGTGTATTTCAAATATAAGGATACTTTAACGTTTGATATGTAATATGTTTGATATGTGCGTGTTGAAGTGGTTTGTAGGCGTAGAATAGAAAATAAAAAATAATGAGTTGGCTTAAAACGGGAGCAATCAAGCTCGATTATCAACGGACGTAAGTACTTGGCCCTCTTGATGTTGAAGTGAGCAGGAAGCAGACAATTATGAGGAAAAATATATGGCGTCTGGTTTTGGAAGTCTTTCGTGTGGCGAGGGAGGGATGAATTGAAAAATAAATTGTTGGCTGAACGAAAAATCGGTTCTCATAAGTACAATTCATGTTTAATTTCGATTTGAACTTGTAGATTAATTCAAGGGTGTTTGTTAAGGAAGGGGTGGATGACGCACACATTGAGCGCACACTTGCACACCGTATTACAGTCATACACAAAGTTTGTCGTTTTTCAAACAAAACTTTGCTCCCCCAGGGGCCTGGGTTGATATGAGCCGATACCCATCGCGATTGGTGGATTTCTAGACATGACGTCAGAGCGCAATCTTCGATCTTTTCAATTGGATCACTTTGATAGCCAAACATGTCGGTGGTAATGATAAACAAATAGCTCAATGAGCACGTGAATGGTTTTCTAAGTCGTGCTAAATTGGATTTCACGGGGATCACTTCCATCATTTGCTTGTGTATGAACTCCATTGGAGACGGAATCAATTCCCTGTCAATTCATCCTCGCCATCCTCCACTCGAACTCATCTGATACTAAGCCTTCAGACTGGCAACATCACTGGACTAGAGTTCACTCCAGACCAAGATATGGATGCGCTTATATTCCAAGGTAATCTTAAGAACGATTGACTTCATGCTGGGTCAAATGTATAAGAGTGTGTTGTCCCCTCCATAGGAGGGCGTCTGTTAGAATGGCTGTTAAACTTTCCCTTAACGAGTGGTAAACCCCTTAGTCATATCAGATGTGCGTGTACTAGTTGCCAACACTGAAAACTCCATCCAATATCGCAGCGTTTCGCGGAATGTCAACACGCCAATTGAACTGTCATTGTGTGAATGAATCTTATGTATAGACAGTGAATTAAGATGGCTTTTTTTTCCTTTCAATTCACGCTTTGTTGCAAACCGTTTCTTTGTCTCCCTTCACGTGTGTGCTCGAGGGAAGTCAGATCCGTATCGAAAACCAGTCAACGAAAAGAGCACACGAAATGGTTTGAAGTGCAGGGACATTACAATCTGGGATTAATTTATCGACCACCCTTTGATCAATTTTCTAGATAACATAAAGGAGGGACTTTTCCAGGGTTTATAATTTACAGCCATAAAAATTCTTCCTTTCCAACCACATTTCAAGTTTTTATGCCAACTTGAAGTTAGTCAGAGCGACACCCCAACGCGTTTAATTTAAGAAGAATGTTAACAGGTTTTCAACGGGAAAACACACACTTTCTTAACAAATGAACTCAATTTTCTTTGTGTGGATTTCATTACAATGCTCTATAAAATAGGTGGGGATATTGTGTCCAGTGCATATAAAACTGTGTAAACATCAAATTTGGATTTTGCTTGCAGATTTTGCGTCAGTTGCATCCATGACAGGCCAAGGAAAAATAAATCAACTTGGTGGCCTCTTTATTAACGGCAAACCCCTTCCGAAACCTTTGCGTCTTAGAATAATCGAGTTAGCACGGCTAGGAGTACGCCCAAGTGACATTAGTAGACAGCTTCGAGTTTCCCATGGTTGTGTTAGTAAGATTCTTAACAAATATCAAGAAACAGGCTCAGTTGAACCAGGTGCATCTCCCTCGTATAAGAGAAAAGAAATCTCGCAAATAGTTCTGGCCAAGATTGAGGAATACGTTCAAGGCCAGCCGGATATATTCTCATGGGAAGTGAGAGACCGGTTGATACGAGAGAAAGCCTGCTCGAAGCTAACAGTTCCTTCTTTGGAAGCTGTTAGTAAAGTTATTAAGACTTGCGCGAACAAGTTCCATAAAAATGAAGCTGCGAGAAAAAACGGTCTGAGAGGAAACCCTAGTGGGAAGAGTACCAGCGGAGATGCCGACAAAAAAGAGAATCCAAGTTCAACGAGGTTTTCTGGACCGTTTTCAATCTCCAATATTCTTAATCTACCCTCAAGCGATTCCGATGAAGACAAGAGTAAAGTTGAAGGGATTGAAAGCAGTGACGAAGAAAGCGGTAAGTCGAGACGTTTTTATTTGAACTTCGTACGAAGTTTAGGTAGTCGCTAGTGATTCTTTGGATTATCCTATAAACATTACTTTGACATATTAAACAATAAATAAAGACAACGAAACAAAACGGCCCTGAAATCGGTGAATTTGGCTTAAGTTTTTAAAGAGAAGTCGGAACTAAGGAGATATCGTTGGATTAAACGTGTGTTGGATCAGAGATGACGATTTTGACAGTTTGTCTTTGTTATGGATGCTACACCAAAGAGCTAAAACACTTAAGAAAGAGTATTGCATTTATCGATTCAATTGGTTTATTGTAGCAAAGAAACGATCTTTGGACGCGCTCTGACCATGCAAACAACACCATGTAAATAGGTAGATTGGTCGTGGTAAAGTCATTAAGGGCGACCCCTTTGTCTCGTCAACCATTCAAAACTAAAGCTACTTTGAGATTTTTATTCCTTAGTAAGCGAGCAGTGTTTTCGTTTTGTTTTCCTTATCTTTCTAGCCACGATAGATCATTTTGCGGCATGTGGTGTAGGGGGTGGTGCTTTGAGAACGATTACGCTATTTGATACCAGAGATGGCGTTTTTTCCAACTTTAAAACTTAAGTCTTCAACATCGACAACAAGAGAGAGAAAAAAACTCTTTTCAATACATTAAAAAGAGTCTAAACATTTTTCTTGAACAGAGAACCGTCGTCAAAGGCCTCGGGGTATATTTCGAGAGGCAGGGAAATCTTGCACTTACATTAAGGCAACGCACCGTCCACAGATAGCAATCAGCCACTTCCATATCTCTTGTTTTTAAAGTTTCTTTGTTTCTCCTTTTTTCCCCCGAAGATATTCAAGAGGAAAATCAAAACGGCAAGAGATCAAAGGAAGAAAGAAGAACTGAATTGAGTCTGCCTTCTCACAAACCACGACGGAGCAGAACTCGCTTTACGATGCCGCAGACGGAAGAGTTAGAAAAGGCTTTCCATAAAACTCACTATCCTGATATCTATGCTCGAGAAGAGCTAGCACAACGTCTGGGATTAAGCGAGGCAAGAGTTCAGGTATTCTTTTAACACCGATAAAACTACCAAATTAAAGTATTAGTAAAAAAATGGGGGAAATCTTTTGAAAAGCAAGAGTCGATGAAATCCTAAGTCATTTTCAATATTTGTTTTGCTCTTGAATCGTAATTTAAATTCGTTATCAAAAGAATAACTGATTTTTATGGAGACGTTTATATAGAGAATAAACCTTATAAATAAAGACGAGCGCTGTCTTGAAAATAGGTTGACATAGTTTTACGTAAATACGAATGACAAAAATTTACAATTATAGTATGAAATATCAAACAAAAAAACTTGTGATATTGTCACAGTGTCTCAAAACTTTTTTCACGCAAGTTGTATTCACTTTATAGCTACCAGAGAGTGATTGACTTATTTTGAGTGAAAAATTCTCAGACTTTGCTCATCGAAATTAGCGTAACTCGAAGAAGAACTTCAAAGGAGATGATTTCGCTACTGCGGTAAAGGAAGGAAGCGACGTGCACTCGAGTTGAAATAGATGGAGAAGCGAAGAGAAAACCTAGGTGAAATTATCAGTTGGATATTGTATCACTCGAAGCCATTGGCAGTAGGGCTTCTTCCTTTTCGATTTAATAGATCATAATATCGTTAAGTTGTTTGAAAAACGCGAGAAGATTCCTTAGACGAACACCCCATTTAGTCCAGGAGGAACTAAATCCCTGGGTTAAGCTTGGTGAGGACTAATTGGTTTGGCGCAAATCTAGAGGTGATTCAAACACAGATTGCTCGACATTTAGCAAAGTGATTGAAGGACCAACTACGGAGCTCCTGCTACGAACAATCCTAAAAGAACAACTGCAAAGATCATTTAGTATTGTGTAACTGTTTTTTCGATATTTAGTGCTAAAGTCGAAGGAAATTACTTAAACGAAACTGAAATAAGGTTAAAAAAAACTAACTAAAACGAAAAATCATGATTGATTCTTGAGATATAAGAGTTTTTTGTTTCAATGTCAAATTAACTCGACTCCAAATTTCTCGTTGATGAAACCCCTCTTTCTTTGTTGAAATATAAAATCTTAGTTATCGAACTTTTATTTCACGTTTCTTAATTCGAATTTAATTCACTCATGAACGCATCATTTCGGAATCGTGTGCGCTCAAGTCTTTGTCTTAAAGTCTCCCTAAAGTCAATCTATTGTTAGCTATGTTGTATAGTGTCTTTTGAGTCTGTTCTTAAGAGAAACCTCAGATCGGAAGTAGTGAAGTATTTTTTTGTAAATCTTCCTATATTTTTATGCCAATGCTCACGACATATCCGTGAAGATCGCCCGAAGGATTTTTTCTTCACATCTTAATGAAACCCTTTTAAAACTTTTGTTTCCTAGTTAGTTTTTGTCAAAGAAAGCTTTTGGGCTAAATGTGTCTTTAATATAGCCTTAAACTGGTAGGAATCCGCCCCTATGCACTCTTAAAGTCACGCCTCGTTTTTACTTCACAATAGAAAAGGTAAATCAACTAGCTTTCTTCACACCTTTACATCAATCACCGACGCTACGTTTCGCTCATTTAACCATCTGATCTCACGAATCTACCATCGCCTAGAGCGAACTCAACAATTTTGATCTGAGCATCAGTTCCGATTTGCTTTGGGCGAAATTACTATGAACCATGAATCGTCAAATCTGAAGTGCTTTACTTTATCTCGAGGAAGCGTTATGGGTGCTCAATCTTTCAGATATCTACAAATATCCTATGTCGGGTCTGACAGTTATCAACAACCTTGAAATAGTTCAGCTTTGAAAATACCCTGATTGAGTTAGATTGTTTTTTTATGGAATAAACTTATTAGATTTAACGTCTATTCCAAAGGTGGCTTTCGGACTTAAGGAAAAAAATTAAGATCGCAAAACATTTAAGAAAAACATCAAAACATCAGCCGTAGTTGAAAACATTTAACTAGAAAATTAACTGAGAAATCTTTGGAAATAATTATGAAGCCTCAATACATTTTAATTTTAAAGTCTTTTTTTTTTTTTCACAAATAGAATTTTGTTTTTGACCAAATCAATATTGAAGTAAAATAAAACTAACTTAATTTAAAAAAAGAATTAATAATATTTTTTCATCGTTTTTTTCTTTCTTTCTTTCTTTTATTTTTCGTTTCTTTTCTTTCGTGATTCAAGTCATTATCTGACAAATATTTGGATACGCTTGTCATATGCCTGCAACGCGCCCAGATGAAAATCACTCTACATTCGTACTTGTTTAGAAAATAACTGATGACGATCTTAAGAGCTGCTTCACTTGAGTTCTATTTTTTCCTCTATCTAACTATCCCCCTATCTTCAGGCCAAATTAGTGTGTTGCTTGAGTTGATTATACTACCACATCGCGTACTCTTATCTACAGGGTTGTTTTCGGTTTCTGCCAAGCTATTTCCGCTGTGGTTGATAGAGGCCAGCAGCGACAGAACCATTGTTTCCTGGGATGAAAAATAAGACAACAGAATCGAGAATTTATGAAACTAATCATCATTTGCATGGGACATTTTAATAGCCAACGCATTAAGGCAATTAGGCGACACTTGCGCAAATTGCCAATGGATAGAAAGCAAGGACTAGATTGAGGACGAAGAGCTGGGTTTACAGATGCATTGTGGGATTGGTACGCCAGACAAAGGCACGACACGAACGATTTATCACTTTTGGTTTCATCCGTGCCAAGCTAAATAAACTTACTGAAATTACTACTTTAATCGAAAATAGCTTTATTCGCGTTCATGGCTCCGTCTAGGGCTTTAGTTTAGAATCCTTACACGTTTCCAAAATCCATAAAGCCATTTAATATGACCATACAATAAGGTTTCAAAAGAGATCGGATTAGGAAGCTTTAGTATCTGTCGTACCAACACCTACTCGTAAAAGTTTAATGATTTCTTCAAAAAATTCAAGTATCGCTACATTGTCGTTATTCCACAAATGAAAATGTCATCTAAACTTTAACTTGTGGCAGATAAATTATATTATTGGCTAACCACACCGCAATGACAGTAATTCAACTACTTGAAAAGACCGTCAATCTTCTATCAGCGGCTAACACTAAAATAAAATTCCGAAATATTGAACACTCGCTTAACGTACTGATTCAATTTCATTATATTATTGCCCAACAGGCTCATTTCATTTGTTATCCCATTTTGAAATGTCTTCTTTGTGTCTAAATTAATGCCGAATTAAAATATCCTATTTTTTTTTCTATTCAAGTTTTAAATCTTTAATATCCAGAGATTAAGGGACTAGTCTTTCTTTAGTTCTACTTTTCTAACTATAGTTACTAACTTTTGTTAGTTCCACTTCTTCGCGTTATGGAGCCTTTTCCAACTAATGCAGCAAAACACAGCCTCTTGTGTCTTGTAGAACAATCACTCCTATATTTTCTCTTTTGAGCTTTAGTACTTTCTCTCTTTGATCTTGAACAATATTTCTTTTATTAACTCGTGGTAAATTAAAATAATTTCAAATCGGAATCGTGCGATGAATTCTTTAAGCCTCTTGTATGGAACCCACCTACAAGGGAGGGACACATTTTCTACCACAATGGCCAACGTTTTCAAATATGCTTCTTAATGTGATTTTGCCATGCCTTGAAGAGTTTTCCATGGCACCGTTCATTGTACTAAGGGATACAATACCTAGTTTTCGAAATGTCAGTTGACTAGGCAACACAAGTGAACCGAATGCGGAAACGTGTTGTATCGGGCTTAGAGATAATACCAATATGAAAGCCACAAAGATGTGAGCCCATAGAGGACCGTCGGGTGTAGCTTACAACACAGTACTTTGCTAGATCATTCAAAACCTCCCAGCACTTTGGCTAATTACCCTGCCATTAATTGATTACAGATGCTCTCTCTATATGAGACCGCAATAATAAAAAAATAGAAATTCATTTGTTTTTGTTGCCTGTAATGTTTAGTGTCGGCCAGTTTATTTGAAAATGTTGGGCGGGACCATTGATATCAATGTTCCAAGGCTTTTTTTCTTCTCTGTTCTAGATTTCCATCTGTTTATCCTTCCTCAAAACACAAAAACTCAGATGTCAAAATAAACTTTCCTGAAAACTAAAGCAGTCAATAAATAACTACATGAAGTCCGACGTTCAGTAATTAGAATATTGGATCTGGGAAAGCAATTGGCTTCTTTTGTGAAGCGCGTTTTCGGTCCACGTCTTAAAGCTCAGGAGGTGCACTGGCTAATCATCCCTCTCTCTCTTTCATCACAGCATGTCTTAATCTTACTTGTACATCGAGCCAGATGGCAATTAAGCCACAGAAAAGTTTTGAGTCAGATAAACGGATTTTACTTTTCACGCAACGCTATTATCACTGCACGTCACAGTACTGCATGATGTGTACATCAAAGCTCGAGTTCTTCTTTTCCAGAGTCGTTACAAAATATCTTGTATTTCCTCTGGGTTAGTTCTTGTTACTGTGTTCCATGAATTAGCTCAGATACCCACCCGTCTTCAAAATACTACAGCTTCCTTTGTTGATCATGGCTCTATTGAATCCGCAGACTTCGCCTAATAGAGCCCTTAATTTCCATTTCTGAAAACCCTCTCATTAATTACTTTTCTTCAGCTTTGAAAACCTAAAGTTTTGTTTATTTTCTTTCTTTGTTTTTCTTCTCCAGGTCTGGTTTTCGAACCGACGAGCTCGTCTTCGTAAAGAACGACTTTTACCGTGCTCCGATGACTTTTTCTACTCGCCCATGGCACACTATCCTTACGCCCTTCTTCTACAATCCTCTCAATGTCAGCCGCTGACC
This sequence comes from Actinia tenebrosa, assembly GCF_029948245.1. Lineage (NCBI taxonomy): Eukaryota > Metazoa > Cnidaria > Anthozoa > Actiniaria > Actiniidae > Actinia > Actinia tenebrosa. The sequence continues at coordinate 4,488,136 of NW_028292582.1, read as the reverse complement.
AGCTCTTTTTCCACCGATTGCATGCCCTTCTACTAACACTTCAACTGCTATCTCAACAACCCAAAATAACTCACAATCATTTATCGATCCAAAGCAATTTTTTTTCGATTTTTTAAATATATACATATTCAATTACAGCTATTTTTGTTTAAGATTACACTAAATTAATTCAATTACACAATCTTTCTTCGGCAACGTCAGTCGAAATTATCGTGAAATTTCAGTTGCTGGACTTTTTATAAAACATGCTAAAAGATCAACTCGAAAACTGCCTTACTTAGGGATAGGTATTGATTTCTGTATCCTATTTATTGTGCCAGTTAAGGGGCGTCTCTCAAGGTAGATTACTGAATGAATGCAAGCTTTAAGAGTAAACTACCTAGCTTCTAAAATCTCTGCGAGTTTTCGAAACGCTACTCGAGGTAAAACACTCAATAACTCGGGCAAGTTTTCGTGCTCATTAGCCCTGAATAAACGTGATACTTCTCTGTGAATCTGATATACTTAATTTCTATTCCACACCATAGGAAATACAGCCAATCAGAATGCAGAAAAGGCGTTGTATATTCGTCGGTATTTCACTTCTCCCTTCCCATCATGCGCCGCGCGTTGAATCTATGCATTTGTATTTTCTATGGTGTGGGGATGCTTTCTCGTGGCACATCAGCGAGTATGCCCTACTTGTATTTTCTTTCTATAGACAGTCACCTAAAGACTCAAGAAAACTTGTGCTGACTAATATTTAGTACTAATATTTATTAGTAATGCTTTTTAATCTCACCGAGTTTTAAAGCCCACTGAAGTTCACCAAGGCAAAAGTTCATTCTAGTGCGATTGTCATCACCAAGTTGGGTCGAAATAATAGAAAGTTCCTTCATGAGTTTATTTGTAACGAACCAACTTATGTCACTCTTTCTTATTTTTTGCATTGAAATTTTTTCAAGGTAATTTGGTAAAACTGATTTGGAAACCTAGAACTTTGAGTTAACTTTGAAGCCTAAAAATATGAACAGCTACAGTTATATACTTTATTGAATTTTTCACTATATTATTTTTATATTTTTCGTGTCTTTTATGGCTAGATATTCCGGAGTTTGCACATTCTAGTTTTCCTTGATGCACGTTAAACACATTATTCAAAGAACTCACTGAAAACCATTGACAACGACTGCATTACATGTTTCTCAGTTCTTACTCAAATTTTAGATTAGATTGTAAAAAAATTGCGAGGTCGACAATGAACAATATTCCAGAAAATGTCCCTTATTTGATAAAAACACATTGTGGATTCGCCGACACTCCACAAAGTCACTCTCGAAGTGCAGTCCAGGAGATTTATTACGGCTATTGCTATGGTTCATTTTGAATAGCAGAATAAAGAAACGCCGCGTTAAAAAGCCGCTCCCCTTTGTCTGTCTGTCTGTCTTTCTCTCTCTCTTTCTCTCTCCCTCTCTCTCTCTCTCTCCCCCTCCCCCATTCCCCTCTCTCTCTCCCTCTCCTCTCTCTAATATACTTGTATATACAATAATCTACTTGTTTGACGGTGTGTTTTGATAGTAGTAGTAGTAGTTGTCTTAGGTCAGTTGTAACAGATATGAAGTGATATTCTTATTAGCAAGTATTAATAGAGCTAATGTGTGAGCTAGAAAAATAAAATATATAAATAAATATGTTTCCAGCTGAGAACAGCTTTCTTACAAACCTACTGCGTTGATAATGTGTTGAGTCTTTAGTACATGTACTATTCCTGAAAGAAATTTTTTTTTTTTTTCTCATTGCATTTTGCTCTCCGCGTGAGGAATTTCAATGTTGCCGGCATCATTTTGATACTTTTATTCCTTAGAACAAAATCTTCAAAAGTTTTAAAGTCAGTCTCAATTTTCGTTAATTTTGAAGTAGATAACAGACTCTTGAGCGAAGAAAATTTTAGATTTGCTTTGAAAAAAATTCTTTCCCCAATTTTCGTTAAATTTGTAGAAATCGCTTTGACTTTTGAGAAAAGAAAATTTGAGATTTGCTTTGAAAAAATTGTTTTCAAATTTGTTCTCAACCGAGATTTTGAATCTGAAAGAGTTTTTCTAGAGGGATATCTGATCTGTTCATCCGAAATTTAAATTTCCTTCCTCCTTCGAATAGTTGTATTTTTTATTTTATTCAAATCTTACACATTAAGTATCGTATATAGGATTACAAAGTTAAACAAACCTCTATATAGAATTTCATTTTTTATTTCACTTGATTATGGTTTATCGTTAATTAGTTTTTGATCGTTTGGGCTGGAACAGTTCGCTCTTGACCTAAACGAAAATAAGTTTATTTCTTTCAAATATTGGCAAAAGTCAAGTCAGTCATTAATTCATTAAGCCCGTTACGAAAGAATTGTTTACTTTTTAATCTACCGCGATTTCTTTTCACTTTATCGTCTTTTACACTAAGTTTTTGTTTGCCAGAGTTTTGCTTCCAGTTTTTGAAATTTCTTTTTTTTTTTTTCAATTTACACTTGAGATAACAATCGGAGAAAACAAGTCAAGCACGTGCTAACTGACAACTTCGATCCTAAAACAAACTTCAAACCGCTAGAAAAATTAGTTGTCAGGTCATCGAAGTTGTTTACTTATGTCCTAAATGGTCCAAGAGAGCCAAGTTCTGAATTGAATGTTTGGATATATTTGGTAAACATTTGCAGAAAACCTCATTTGTGCTTGCCAAAATGGACACACTTGAACGGTTTGATATTTCCACTGAATACTGACACGTGTCAGGTGCGTGGACTGATTTTAGTCAATGAGCGAATAAATGCTTTTTTCGACACTAAAGTGCTCTATTATAATCTTCTTACGCTGATATCTTTGCACAAAGAAACCTAATATTTATGATATTCAACTTCTTTTGGCGTGAAGATCGTTTTTCATGCCAAGCATCTTGTCGCGAATTACCCTGACGAATCTTCGAACATCAATATTGCAATTGACAACCAATGAAAGCCATTTTTTACTACAGAGCGTTTTAGAACATCATACGTGCCGACGAGAGTCCTAAAGAAACGCTCGGGGCGAAAGCCATTATGAGAGTCCCAATTAATGAATCGACACTCCTCAGTCGTCAACATAGACAACTCATACAACGTCTCCTCAGAACTACTGGATGAACAAAGTGGTTTCGATGTTAAAGTCTAGTGGTTTGGATTCATTAGCAATACAGATAAGGTTTGGGTTAAATCTTATCCATGTTAAGCTAGCGGCGGCTAGACAATAGTCTTACATACAGATATTATTGGCTTTCTTATCGGCTTTACGCATGCGCAGTCAGCCTTTGATTTTTTAATCAAAGTAATGTTCACAAACAAACTAAGCGAAAATAATATGAACCCTGAAACAACCTCTGGGCTGATTTAAGTCAGGACAAAGCTAAGACAGACAGATCGAACCCTGAAACAACCTCTGGGCTGAGCTAAGGCAAGGCATGGCTCTCAGAAAAATAACCCTTGAGTCAAGAGATACCAAACAAACTCTCAACAAGTCAAGTTGACAGAGCCTTCTCACTACATATCATCATTTCCTACGGCACGATTAGCTATTCCGAGAGGTTGAGAGGAAAGCCGGGTCAAGTAGGTATTGCAGTGTATTGTGGGACAGTTTCAGGGGACATATTTCCAAGATGGCGTCTATTTTGTCCCCTAAAACAGTCCCACAATGCACTGCAATGCCACCTCGGCCGCCCAGGTTTTCCCTCATACTCGGAATAGCTAATTCTTCCAGAACTTTCGTGCTATGCGCAGCCTATGTGCAATTGACCATGCACTCTAGTCACTCTACTCGCACATCAGTGGTGGCTCTGAAGACTGAAGTTGCGACCACGGCGGAGGGGGCCGCGCGCTGATTACAAGCACACGACACTCGTGCTTCTCTCACCCACATAACAATGATTCCTATAATATCATGTAACTGCGCCTCAATGGCGGCACGTTCCGTTAGTCCTGATGACTTGACTTTAGACACTACTAATTCAGTTAACTCTACAAAACTGAATCGATTTACTTGTCAATTTTCCATATTCTCAGTCTGTTTTCATCCGATTTATCATGTAACTATTCTTTATGGTGATCTCCCTAGATGAGCCGTTATGGCTCTTAGAAGAAAATGCGTTAAAGGAATAGAGTAGAATAACATAGAAGACAAGATTGGAACAACGTCTGACTCAGAAAAATCTGAAGCCCCAGACGGGAAATGAGAAATATATGGTTAAATCATTAAGATAAAAATTAAAAAAAAAAAAAAGTAAATTCTAACCTAAGACGAATAAATAATTCTATTATTCACTATATTTTTTTAAACTGATATTGCATGGGGAACTGTCTTTAAAGAAATTTTCGTCAACTGAGTTGAGGTTTATCCAGATTTAGGCAGACACTGCACTCCTGTCTTCTCGCGTCTGATAAGCGCGTAAAACAACACCTAAAAAGTAAATCGAAAATCAATTTGGAAATCATTTCGATAACTATCCATTTAATCGTCTTTCAGTCTAAGTCTACTCGTAATTAAGGTTCCAGAGTGTCTGGTTTTTCGCCTTGTTTTTGATCATTTTTCCTCGACTTGTCGGCATTTTCGAATCCTCACCTACTCGTATATTTCCCGAATTTTTTCAAAATCTATTTTCACTTTCTTGTTTTACATGATACTGAATAACAGCGCTCATTTACACACAAAAAATGACCATCATATACACAAGTATGAGCAGTCCATTTACCACAGTCTTATTAATGCAGAGCATTTTTCTACCTATCAAGACTCTAAGTCCAAACTTGATTGTATTTTTAAAGCCATTACCAACTAGTAAACCGATAAAGCATTAAGACTCGTCCATTGAATAGTTTTAAATCGATAACAGAAAACCGAGGCTAATCCATATAACATCTTCTAAGCCAAACTCTTAAATTGCTATAGAGATGGTTAGTATTCGATTTTAAAGTCGAAAATATGAGCAAAAATAATTGATGAGTGACAGGGTTAAACTTTTAGAAGCGATGAAGAAAATCAAGTCCATGTTACAGTTTTATTCCTTGTCTCATAAAAAAACTAAGCAAATTCCACAGCAATAATTGGCTTTTTCCATAACTAATTTTACTCATTCAAAGATAGGTTTTCTGTCTGGTCTTTTCAGAGTCAATAAAGATTGAGGGAGGAAAATGATAGCCATGAGCTTAAGATACAAGCACATAAATGCTATGACTTTTTGCGCGCTGATTCTATCCAAATATTCCAGTGCAAAGGAGTTAGTGTAGTCTATTCCTTAGGGCTGTCAGTAAATAGCGCGTTTGCCGTGTTTAAACGTAAGAGGAAAAACTAAAAATGTATTCGGTATTTATACAATTTCTATACCATATATATATTTGGCTTCTAAAAGATTCTCGTTATAATTTACCGCAACGAGTCGAGCTGCAATTCGCTATGTAGTATGGCAGTATGGCAGTATGGCAGTATGGCAGTATGGCAGTATGGCAGTATGGCAGTATGGCAGTATGGCAGTATTTACGAGAAAAACTTTCAAGGAACTATACGTCAAAAATTCAAAGAATGATTCAAGGCATCAACGAACGAAAGCCTGACAATGCAATTTCAACCAAAAATTACTGAGTTATATTCTTAAAGAAATAACATAAATATTTAATCTTGCCAAGTCAAAGCCGTCGCATACTTAGTTTGCAAAAGCAGACTACAAAATGCATTAGTGTTGGAAAAATGTTTGGTCGCGTTGGAGGATGATTTGATGATCAACAAACACATAAGCTTGTAAACTGCCAGACCCCAAAGAATGTATGATGCCTTGGGCAATTTTAGTTCCCAATTTGTAGTATAAATAACTTTTAAAAAAACAAAATCCCTGATTACCACGCAGCGTGTGAAGAAGGGAAAGTGTCCTTCCACGCAGAGAGCCAGGCATAATCGGTTCAATCATAATTTACGATTTCAACGAAGTGAATCAGCATGAATCGTTGGTGCGTCTCGAGGGAGTGCTAATTTGTTTATTCTCAAACGTGCAAGAAATAAAGAAGAATTGAAACTGGACGTTTTTACCGTGACTGGAAAACCACCTGGAATCCCGCTCGTTAAATAATGTACTTGTACATTTTTTAAATTCATAAATTAAAGGTTTATTTTAACTTTATTTTTTCCTTGCTTTTTAAAACCGTTCTTACGCCCAGCTTATTCCTACGAGTTATTAATATAATAACAACGGAAGATTCCCACTCCTACTTGCAAACAAACGCCGCGTTAGGAAAAAAACTGTGCTCCAAGAAAAACGATATAATATCATATAAGTCACTAAAACAATTAAGTCTTTCGCACAAATCGTCAAAGAGTTAATGCTTATAAAATGGTTTCATGACAAACTCAATAGCTTTGCGGTATCCAACAGCTCCATTATATCATTTTACTTATTAAGCATTTCACGATGTGAAAAGCCTTGAAGAGGTTCGATAATTGGAAGTAATGCGTTGCTTGTCTGGAACCATTTACACTTTCAATTTAGTAACTCAATCAGGCCTTCCGCTTTGCTTGAACAAAACAAATTAGTGAGGGTTTTTTTAAGGAGGCTGATTACGATTAATGTTTGGAGGAAAAACTTTTATTAGAAGTAGATTAATATTGGTCTATATGTATGTGGACAGATGGAGGGTTGTGTGGGTGTTTGTCTAGTTTGATGGCCGGCTCAATAAACCGAAAGAGATCGAAAGACGTTCACGCGCTGAAAGAAAAAGGCTTCGTCGACAAAATCTGTCCTTCATTTTCTCTTTCTAACCGTTCCCTCTCTCAAACTCTCTCGCTATCTCTCTAGCTCTCTATGCTAAGTAAAACTACTTTAGCTTTCCCTTATTTCAACAGTTTTGTATATTATTGTTTTTAAGATGTTAATTGGGTCAATATACTCACTTAGAAGCGAAAATGGTACTCCCCCTCCCCTCGCAGGCTTACGGTGCTCTCGGCATGCTTATCTCAAACGAGGAAGATACTTTTTATTGGGGGAAGGGCTGAGGGTTCAGAGGGGAGGGGTCTTCAGTAAAAAAAAATTAATTGTATGAAGGGTCAAACCTTTTTAATTTGATGAAAGCTGTTTCCTTGTTTGCTTTATAGGAGGGTCATGAATTTTTTCCTTTTTGAAAGATGGAAACTAGGGCTGCAGACATCTTAAGAAAATTTACTGCGAATCTCAAAACCCTTCTCCCCTCCATGTTTCGTCCCCTAAAACAGTCCTACGATGCACTGCAATGCCCACTCGATCCAGTCTTTCCTTAACTTAGGAACGGCTAAGTTAGAATCAAAACTATTTTACATACGAGATTTTATTTCCAAAACCTTTTTCTCAAATAATGAATATCAATAGAAATAGTAACATTTTTATTGAGAAAGCTATTGTTTTTTTTTTAAATGCGTCTATGGTAAGCTCGATTCATCGTTGATTTGCATACATTTTAATTTCATACAGTGGGTTGCCTGTGGTATGGCCATTCTACTTATTTGAGCTTTAGTGTGTTTTGCTTTAAATTAATACCTATAACTCGTAAAACCACAAAATAGTATCATTGAATCGTATATTCAAAGAATATTTAGCGAACTACTTTATATTCGGAAATTCTAGCTTTCATGATAGCAGCCATGATGGAGATTATAAAAGCCCTCTAACATGGTTCCTTGTTACAAAAATTTACGAACATTCTTCATTTCTAAATTTTAAAAAATCTTACTTTATATCTATATCAAAAATCTGAATTTATTTTAAATTTTTCTAGACACAGGTATTCGTCGAGTTACAAATTCAGTTCAAATTCCAGAAAATGAAATAATAGAATAGAATAGAGTAAATCATTTCATGACTAAAGCGCTATAAATAAGTACAAGCTTTCCTAACGGAAGACAACGAAAAACTGGCAAAGAGCCCATCCAGACGCGAATCTTAGGGCTAATTTCAGAGACAAAAGATGGCGGCATCTTTTCTTCGCTTTAATCAATAAAGCCCCACAATGCCATGCGAGACGAAAACTCGTTACCAGTCTTCCTTTAAACTTCGTAAAAGGAAATCAAGAACTACATAGTGTGCATTGATTGTAAATAATAACAAAAATATCAATCAGTTATTTATCTCTAATAGTTATTAAATTGTAGTGATCTAATAATAAATGTCATATAACTAAAACGTCATTTTAAAAGTGCAAATATAAGACAATTTGTCTCGATAAAATATGTATTGATCGTAAATAATATATGAATATTTATCGCTAATATTTATCAAACTACAAGCATCTAAATTACATGACTAAAACGCCATTTAAAAAATTCATTTAGAAAGCGTTCATTATTTTCTGAGGGGTAGGATAAGGGATACTTAACTTTTTGTTTTTTAAAAGGAAATATTTCCTAACCTTTATATATCCCTTGTCTTCTCAAAATCGCCTGCCTCCTCCTTGCCCTAAATAACGAACGCTCACTAAAGCAGTATTAAAGTGTGACCACTAATTTTAGAAAATATATGAATACTTATCTATCTCTAATATTATTAAAACATTTCCGTGCATAAATATTTTATTAATTTCTTGCACAATTTGTCTAATTTAATTCTCAATGCAGTGGGATTTTCTGTTGCTACCGAAGGACACTTAGCTGCGCATACTGCTTGTGGTCTTGGATATATATTCTTAAGACGAAATTTCATTCATTAGATGAGTAAGATATATATGTATCTGTAAAATAATTGTAGCAAGAACAATTCTCGCACAGCGAGAAAGTTTGTCGAACCGTTAATATTCAGTTGCCATGGTAACGTCATCCCTTCAATTTCAATTACGTTGCCATGGTAAGCATTCTAGTACACAGGTGTGTGGTAGTAGTTTCTGTCCACTGGTACGTAATGTACGTACGTCATTGGAGGGGGGATGAATTGTTGGTGGCATGTGCACATACCCTCGCCGCAGGCTTTCTTCTTCTGGACTTGGTCAACTGTCACTTCGTGTTTGCGCACGCGGGCTCGGCGATTTGAAAACCAGACCTAAAACAGTAATACAGCGGATGCTCTTAGACTCACTTGATATCGGGAGTGCAATTTTTTAAATGCTTAATTACTTACTTGATTAAGCTAAATCTCAAGATAACCTTTTAACTTGGGCATAATTTTTTCCCCATTTCAGACCACGTGTCATTCCCTAGAGTATCATTTCTTTGTTTAACGGTTGCGCAAAAGAAGAGAATTTAGAATATAGAATTAAGAGAATGAAACGTAGTCGCATCATCATTAGCCGATCAGAAACGATGATTTTTAAAATATTTTTAAACAAATTAAAATATTTAAAAATATATATATTAAAATATTGTATAATTGTCTAAAGTACCTGGACTCTTGCTTCAGTCAAGTTCAGTCTGTGCGCGAGTTCTTCCCGCGTGTACACATCCGGGTACTGTGTTTTCAGGAATGCTTTCTCCAGTTCCCCAACCTGTGCAGAGGTGAACTTAGTTCGGCTTCTCCGCTGCTTGCGAGATAACAAGAAGTCTTTGTCATAAAGTGATGGGCTGAAGTCGTTTGAAGACGGGGTCTTGGGAGGCGGTGGAGACTCGGATTCAGAGTCTAAAAGAACGAAATTGATAATAAGACTACTGTAGTATAGAAACTAGCGCATTAATTTTAGCTGAAGGGGTGCTTGCAATATAGAGCTCTTGCAGTCAGTGTTAACCCCATTTCATCGTCAAAATATTCCACAAATACCAACAATAGTATAAAAAATGTACATTTTCAACACTGATGCACTTTGAAATTCCACAGACATTCACTAAAACACGAAAATTCTAAGGCCTAGGGCAAACGTCGAACTTTCCATGCACCGAACTTAATTACATCAAAGAATGCCGCCTCATTATCACCTGATATCCATTGTTTTTAATGAGTTCGGTGCATGGAAAGTTCGACGTTTGCCCTAGGCCTAAACAAAATCAAGACAAACACTGCCATGAGCAACAGAATTTGAACTAACAGAGTATCAAAAATTGCGAAACTGATACTGACGGATGACTTAGTTGAAAATTATTCTGCGGATTTATTTTGCAAAAAAAAATGATGCAAAGTTCTTTATTTATCTCGAACAAGTTTTGGTCTAGAATAGCCGATGGTGTAATGACGCAACTGAAAAGGCGCTACTCACGCAACAGTTATTTAAAACTTACACAGCATGAACAATATAATCGCTAAAAAAAACTTTTATTGATCAAGAAATTAGAAAGCGGCAAACCGTAGGTGTTACTTTATGATACTGCAAATCCAACTTCTTGTGTTTTTTTTTATGGGCAAAATGTGCGAACAATTGTCATAAGAAAAGTCCAGTTTAAAATAACATCTGGGGAAAGATATCGATTTAGCAATGGTTGATATCAGATATAAAAAGCCTTCGTTACTTCCAGTACTTGCACTGATCAATATACATACGAGTCGTATGCATGGTGTAAGTTAAATGAGTTCCGGCAAGAGTTTAACGACTGAAAATATCAGTCTATCGCAGACCTTTTTCACATGGTTTACTTTTGTTTTGGCTTGCTACGCATTTGTTAACGGAAAATTCAGCCCGTTTGAGCTTTTGGCCATGCATATGTTCACGCTTAGGAAACGAGCCAAGCACCGGATTTTCTAACAGTATTTAAACTCAAATAACTTAAAATATTTTGGCTCAAAAATTAATTTAGAAACACTTTTCCGTGTCTTGCTGACACTACAAAACTTCTTGCTACGTCACAGGCACAATTGATCTTGGTTCGTTGATTCCTGAGTATTCACATCCTGTTTTCAAGCCATTTTGAATATAAATCTATCTCTTTAATGATGTTTTAACAAGCTTGTAGGTAAGGGACAAACACTAAAAACATCACTTTTCTTGGATTATAAGTTGTCCTTGGTGTTGAAATAAAGTTTCTTGGGGAATTATTATGACGTATGAGGTTCTGCTCTTTAAAATTAGTTCCATATGATTAAATCAGTTACATAACATTTAGCATGACTTCTTCGAGAGATCGATGGACTCATAAACACTAGATTTTCATTTAAGAAAAAAATATTTTAAAAAGTTTAGTGGGCTGTAAAATAACTTTACTAGTTGAAGGCCAATGAATCATTTGAACTAAGAATGTTGGATTTAATTATAACTGAGTCTTGCAATATTTTCTCTAAGATTTCTAGATTTCCTTCTTAGGAAGAGCTGCGCTGAAATATTGTTGTACTTCAGGCAAAATTACTTTTGTGTGGAAGAACTGAGGGCGTTAAAAAAATAGAAAATACAGGGATTCAAGGTTGTGTATTCTTCCAGGGGTGCATGTTACGTCATAGCCGCCATGTTGTTGTACAATGACAAAGCATTCCTCATTAGCTTCTCTTTTTTAATTTTTTCAATTCAACTTTACCACTATGAGGTAACACTCTCTTAACTCGTTAGATTAACCTGCATGGTGGCTGTTTTGAGTCATGACGTTGTACCCCAAGACTAAATAGAAAACGACAAACGCGGTTCATAATTCCTTGCAGGAAACGTTACATGCCAGTTACAGCGAACAATACAATGAGCACTATCTTTGTAATAAAAGACACGGATGTTGACCAGCAAAAAACTCTTAGCTAGGAAGGCATTCTTTGCCTATTCTTGACCTGCACTAATTTTTTATGCTATAGTTTAGACGTATTTTGTATTAGCGAAATTGTGTATGCCAACACGTTCGTGACTTTAAAAGAAAGCTTCCACATTGTCCAATATATCTGATATATAATATGATACGGAAAATACGTACTTAGATTTAAAATGTTAAGAGAATGATAAATGTTCATACAATATAACAGAGCAATTTTAGATTCAGGAAAGTTAAGAATTTACATGGCTGCATGACGTCATTACCTCGCGAATGCTTTCGCGTCATGTGACCATGAAACGAATCTACGAATCAAGATATGGCGACAACTAAGATCAACCATAAATAATTAACCATTATGTTAAACACGCGTGCACAAAAGCAGTAATCAATGTCTCGTGTGTCTATTAAAAAAAGCGAGTTTCTGAAAGCTAAAATATTTGAGAAAGGAGGGCGTTGAATTAAAATATTTAAGTGTTTTAACTGAGAATCTGTTCTGACATGAATAAAAATGCGGAATTAGAAACTCGAGTGTTTTTATCATGCTTGACTAACACTCTCTTACCCTTGAAGTACAAAAGTTAATATCAGAATCTGCAAAGTAGATTACATTTCTTTTGAAAATACACAAAAATTTTGGTCGAGAAAATAAAAAAGTCGAACTAAGGATCGTTGTTTTGCTTATTCGTCTTCTCTTCGCGTGACTACATACGGGCTCCTTATTTTGTTACTGCGGAACTGCGGAGTATTCATTAATAATCATTGTTTTCCCGTCGGCTATGGATATTGAACTGACTTCTGTTATATTCTGATGTCAATAATGGTCCATTTCCTAACAAATGAGTATTGAAAATCGTCTCCTCGGCTTGTTAATTATAGAATGAAATATTTAGCTTCGCTCCTATTAACTGCTCTGGTGGCGTTTAGCGATGTTTGAATTGATACACGGTGTAAGTTACACGGTCACTAATAACCGATTCCTATGGTGCGTGTTTATAAGCAAACAAAAAATTTATCGGAAATGCCATTACAAAACAAAGTGCGAATCGCTTTTGATGTACGCCATACTTGACACTCGAACCCTTCAACTTTTGTCCTTACTTTCAAGAAAGTTACTCCTAAAAAACTGATTAAATCGAGTTCCTCTCTGGGCAAGACTTCTTACATTTTTGTTTGATTCTTCAGTTATTACATAATAATGCATGTGCTAGTTGAGGCGTAAAGCCGGAAAAAATCAACGACATCCTCGCGCACTTCATCATGCCACACAGAATATGAAGGAAAAAAAGATATTATAAACATAGTAATGAGAGGTGTCAAGAAGCGTAAAATAAGCAATAGCACGGTTATTTTTTATTAAGTATGAGTATGCAAACCTTCAGCTTTGATTTTCACGTCAGAATCCTGGTGTTTGTTTTGCGGTAGGCTCAGAATGTTGTAGATGGAGTACGAGCTTTCAAAAGATGAACTTGAACTTTTTCGGCTGCTGTCGCTTGTTGCAATTTCTTCTTTTTCATCACTGCTACTTGAAGATGAGCTTTCTCTTCTGTCCCTACTCCCAGCATCACTCGACACTTCTTTATCCTTTCTAGCAATCCTCGATTTCAGTACCTGACTGATGTCTCCAAGTGATGGAACCGTTAACCTGTTGCAGACACCTTCCCGAATAAGCCTTTCACGAACCTCGCAGGAGAACATTCCAGGATTCTCAATGCAGTATTCTTCAATCTTTCGCCCGATGTCTGGAGTCACATCTCTTGGCTTGCTAGGACTTGAAGAAGCACCTGGTTCAATGGAGCCCGTCTCTTGATAACGACAAAGAATTTTACTGACGCAGCCATGAGATACTCTGAGCTTCCTGCTGATGTCCGAGGGACGGACACCCAGTTGTGCAAGCTCGATTATCCTGACTCGTAACATCTTTGGAAGAGGTCTACCATTGATGAAGACTCCTCCTAATTGATTTACTTTACCCTGACCTGTAGAATCAACCAAACAAACAATGACTAGAAAATAATAGTAAAAAACATGGTAATTTATTGCCTATCTTAACTTGGGCAAATATTTTCTATTGAAAAATACAGGGAAATTGTGAAGATATGAAGAAAAATGGATAAGCTGAAAGAGTTCCTTTGTTGTCATCTATTGTTCGTTTTGATACACTCAGTGACAATTCATTAATATTCTTCACAGTGGCATACGAACTGCAGTACCAAAGGTATTTATTTGTTTAACGTTGGTGTTAGTCAAGACTAAATATTTTTTCAAGACGTAAACAAAGAAACCAAGCATCTTGAAACTTGTGCAAGTGTTAGTGAATTCAGAGCCACCGGAAACTGTCTTCAAGTTCTCGTTTAAGATTTTTATACAATTTGATAGGAAACCGGTTTGTGACTAGATTTTACTAGACAGATCTCAGACATATAGCCGTGTAGTTCCAATTGCTTGATCAATGGAGAGTAGTTAATACAGAAACTTTGAGGATAGGGAAATACTTGATCGAAGTGTAGCCTACTGAACACGGAAATCGAGCAAGGCACCAATTGCAAAGACTTGAAAATCTTTAATCCCAAATATGTCTCATTAACTAAAGAGAATTCAAACCACGCACTGTGTAATTGTCTATTTAGTAACTACATCTTACCTCCAAGATAACCATCCATAATGAATACTCCTGAGCTTCAGAGAGGATCTTTGATTTATTAGATGAAGCACTAGTTGAGAAGACCCAACCACTTGACAAGCTTTAACGAGCACAGCTCTACTAAATTGAAAATGCTCTCTCATACGCTTTGTTGAAGTTGACTTAGACAATCATGACGTATCTTCCATTTTTGGTGAGAAAATCGATTAGGCAACGTAAACTTTCCATGATATTGGCCCTTATAGAGGCAAGCCTTGTCCTATAAACATCAAGCTTTAAGCAAGATTGTTTGTAAAGAATTTGCCTCGGAGGCACCTATCGCGTGACGAGAGATAATTCATTTAGTTTGCCAGACAGACGCAAGCGAGTCACTATACAAAAGGCTTGTTTAATGCTTGCTTGATGCACCTGGGGTGGCAAAGATATATTCCTGGTGGTTCTGGCGTAGAGTTCGGGTGAAGATGTTTGTAAGGATGAGATATTGCGTGCCCTTGGCAGCCTTTCTTCGTGACATGAATGACTAGCTCAAAACGAGTACTTCATACACGGTCTGGTAGCTGCGTGTGGCCTTTGAAGCGAACGATTCAAAAGTTAATTAATACTTAAATTTGAGCAATTTTCCCTGAAACCATAGTTTTACAGAGAGAGCACATCCTTAGCTTAAATGAAGTTTATCACTTTCTTTCTTTCTTTCTTTCTTTCTTTCATTCTTGGCTTTTCATACAATTCTCTCCTCTCTTGTCCTCGTGCATTCTTCTTCTCAATGGTACACCTGTACGCCTTCAATACACTTACCAAGTAGTAAGAAAATCTCGCCAAGGTGACTTCACTCTACATTTTAATTTCAAACAATCAAATAAAATTTCAATAACGACTCTTGTAACCATTCTCATGGATCGGAGAAGAAAATAAGCCATTTATAATGATGAAAAGTTATAGTAGAAAGATAATGATAATTTAATGAGCATACCCAATGCAGAAACTTGGATTGAAAAGCTCGACCTTAGTTAATGGAGCGGAATGGTTGGGAAACCTATTGTTCTAGGTCTTCGTTCAACTTGATCCATTGTTATACAAATGGTTTCCATTGTTGACGTTGACCGTGCACAGAGAAGAAAAAATGGTTCTGTACTTTGTTCATAGTATTAGAGAATATGGAATTTTTTTCCCTATAAACTCGTTCTAAAATAGTTATTATTTGTTTATCGAAAAAGGAAATTGCCTTTTTTCATGCTTTCTTACTTATCATCTAGTAATTTAACTGTATCTGCGCGGAAATATTTATCCGCATACTTTGTGTTCATCGGATGAAAGTTTTGACTTTTAATAAGGAAAGCAGTATTTACAGCGATACTTGATTTGAAGATGAGAATATGTGGACCGCGTAGCACAAGATATAGAAATATAGATAAGATATAGTGCTTGGGAACGAGGTTATTCCGGGCGAAAGACCCTTGGAATTAAATTCGGAAAAATTAATTTCCGACCTTGCTTTCTTTCGCCCGGAATAACCTCGTTCCCATATTCCTATATTTCTATATTTCTATATCTTCAGATACTTGATTTGGTTCGCCAGTGTGCAGTTGCAGTGTGCAGGTTCGGCCAGTATCACGGTTCAATCTCAAACGCAAAACAATTTCTTTATTCTATGGAGTTTCCAAACCATTTCACTCCATTAACTGTTTACACCTATTTTCAAAATGACGCGACCTGTGTAGTTGGCACTTGAAAGGTATTTATTGTGTTTTGGCTGCCGTCAATCAAACTTCGCACGATTAGTTTTCATTCAAAAAAGCCCAAAATGATCTTAAAGTTTCAAACGTTTGAATATTACAGAAAGAAAAACAAGTTTGCTTCGTTTCAGAATTAACAAAGCAAGGATTTCGCAAGAGCAAGCCGTTTTCATATTTTATGGACGGCAGCCCAAACAAAGAAAACGAGACGAGTCTTGAGCAGCGCCGGTCGCGTAATTCTAAAAATATAGGTGTAATATATACCACTTATATATAGCGACGATGAAGTAGCTTGCTAACAAAGAACATCTCTTCATCGAGAGGTTTTTCATTAAAAGTAATTCTAGAGCATTCCATTCGGCTTTATTTAGAGCCCAAATATATATTTTCAACGATATGCGAAATAGGAATAAGCATAAGAAGTCCCTTATCGATGAAAACTTATTTGGATTTATTTAACAGTTTAATATTCTACAGGAGCACACAACGACGAATTTCACTGTTTTGCGATCGAATTGTTACAAAAAGTATTTAAAGGTTTAATTCTTTTATGTTTGAGTAAAAAAAAGTATTGCTGTGAAAGAGTCACCCCCTCCGCGTTCCCAGCGGGATTATAATGAAACTAAACAACCAGCAAAAAGGATAAGTTGCATGCCAGCCAGCAAATACTGAGACTAAGAGACCTTTGCCAGCCAAGGGCTCGCCCTCGTAACGTGTTCAAGCCAGCCAGCGTTCTAATCGTAATATTTCCTGCTGCCAGCAACTGTATTAATACAATAATTTGATAATTGAAAGGTGAACCTTGATTCTACCATCTCCCAGGAGGCCTTTGGCTTCACTGACTATTGTAATGTTGTAAACGAATTTATAATATGAAATTACGGAGGACGTACTGTATGCTTTGTCACACAAAATAAATAATTATTGTTCAAAATCAATTCTATACTTAGCCGCCTTTCAAAATTGATGGAATTGGCGCCATTTCGTTTGTTTGTATTTTCCAGTTTGCCGGCTCGCGAGCGCCAAACCTGTTTTTCATTGAATTATTCAGTTGGAGCTGTTCTTAATAGTGTCGGTTCTACTAAGATTTTGTGACTTCGACAGATGCAGTGAAAACTATACATTCTCTTATGGCAATATCTAGCTTTTAATACTCGCGCTGTTGCGAAAAAAATACGAAGAAAATAATTGCATAAGTATATGAAAACCAAATTAAAAAAATACATTTTATGCGTTGATTTCACAGATGAAAGAGTTTCAAATAGTATAATATAAAGAGTTAATGAATTTCCGGATTATTTTCTTCGATAAAAATTTCAATTGAATGGAGTGTGTCACACGACACACAAAAACCAATGAAAACTTTTTATATGAAACAATTTTACGGCATGCATACAATCAAATACCGCGAGGACTTTGGTAACGGATGAACGAATGTCCTTCAAATTCATCGTACAGGAATAACGCTATTTCCTTTTGCTGAAGTTTCCTTACGCCGTGTCTTCAAGCATTTGTTTCACACTGCTATGTTTACCGGGGTGTCGTAGTTGTCATTACTTTTACTGCTATCTCAAATGCAAGACTGCCTCAACTGGAAACCAATTTTTTTAACGGACGAATTGAAAACAAAGTTTTACGAACTAAATTATAAGCTTTGTTACTGTGACAGGCATGTGGAGCTTGTGTATATATTTTTCTAAACACCGTATCGAAATGGCTTTGTTGATTTTCGGCAAGTTGAAAAAAGTTGTACCACGAATTAAAACACTTTGTGAGCATTCAAATTTACTCTAATAAGGTTTCTTGAATTTGAAATTAAGCGATATTAATAACCACTATTTATAAATACTTCATTTGTTATCATATGGTAAAATATTGTCCTTCCTTTTGGTGTTTGGTAGAACTTAAATCTTGAAATCCCATAGTGCATTGTGGTCATGATTTAGTCTAGGGATGATGCAATAATTACAGTAGTGGAGTTGGGATCTACAAGGCTATAAATAGCTTTTTCTTAGATACATATTCCATTCTTCCTTTGGCTTTACTGAAAACTAAACAAGTTATAAAACTACTTTAATTAGCTACTTTCATTGCTCAGCTATTTTAAGCAAGCATGTCTGAATGGCTAGAAGAAAGGTCCGTGAAAAGACCAGGGACGACCATGTCTGGCATGTAATGGTGCTGGAATCTCTGACAGCAAAGGTAAGAATCGTCTGTGTCTCGTACCTCCTGGACCTTCCTGGACGTTTGTCTGTTTTTAGCTCGCCTGTTTGAAAACCAGACCTGAGAAAAAAACATGGTTCAAAGTGTAAATCCTCAAAAATCATCTTGAGCTTGCTCAAGTTGAATAGCTCTTTCCTTGAGTGATGACCGCGAAACAATGGCTCCAATCATTCAAGGTTGACCACATTTGCTATATTTCATCAAGTCCAACCTCGACTTGCTGCCATGTGTTGTGATCGCTCAAGCAAAATCGGGAAAGGTATATATATATATATATATATATATTTAATGTAAGCTAGGCGGAGCTTGGTGTGTATATAGCACATCCTTCCCTCCCTCCCTCGCTCCTTCCCTCTCTCCCTCCCTCCATCTCTCCATTCTTTACTTCCATTTTATCCATCAATTTCTCCATCCATCCCTGCATTCATCCTTTACCAACTCATCCATTTTGCATTTCAAGTAGATAATAGTACGGATACAACGTTTACCCTGATTCTTGTTTCATTAACGTCTAAATCTCTTGATAATTTTTGTCGTTCGGGAAGTCCTGGGTACTGGTTACGCATAAACTCTTCTTGAAGAATCTGGATCTGTTGTCTTGTAAAGTGAGATCGCTGGCTTTGTTTTCGTAGTGTTTGCGGTGCTTCTCTTTCCGTGTCCGCGGACGTTTGTTCAAGAGTTGACGATTCCTGAGGATCTGAAATATTTCGCGTAAAAATTGTTTAAAAATATCGAATAAGGAATCGAACGGAAAAGAGGAATTAATGGCTTTTTCGAAGTTTGGGCTCCCTGTGGAATCAGTGGATTATTGTATTTAAATTTCGGCTTCCAAATTTACCATTTTTTATGCAAGTAAAGTTCGTTTCAATAAGTTTAAAAGGAAAATGGCGGCATATAGTCTAACCTATTTGTTATACCTTATTTATTGCACTCATGATAGGCTTTCAAGCAAAGAGTTCTCGATACAAAACCGGAAGTAGCTTCAATATAGTTCTACTTCCGTTTTTCGTAAGTCACATGACATTTTCGAGGGAGTTTTGAATAAAATGGCGGACGAGTCTCGTGCACTTTGTCAAGCAAGCAAAAACCATCAAAAATGTAGAGTTATTTTGGGGTTTTCCGTTGAAATTAGAACGCCAATCTTTTTAAGACACCAAAAGGTAAGTAATTAGTACGATTTTGCCTGTCAAAAAGTTATAAATTCGTTGCTAAAATACATTTTGAATTTTCCATTCAACTAACTCAGGTCAGTAAACCTACTCGCGCGATGTAGTTGAATGAAAAAAATAAAACTATACTTTAAGCTTAAATATTGGTATATTTGAATTCCTCTGCCATATCCTTTCTAACTTATTCCTGTTGGCCTTTTGTTTTCTATCTTGGACAATGGAAAATAGGCGACTGAAAGTCTGCAACATAAGATGAAGAAACTGTTGTACTTCTACTCTATCATTGTTTTTGCATAAAGTACTTTCGAGGTAAGGTTTTGACAGTATTTGCAAACATTTGGTATTTATATCATTATTTATGAGGATATTTTATTGATGGGGACAGATCAAATCCTTTCTTAATAATAAACTAATAAATTAGGCAACCTGCGCTTCTAAAAAATCCTTTACGAGAGGAGTAGGGGAAGGGAAATGATCCACTCCCCCTCCCCCCTAAGTACTTCAAAATTATTATATTACAATTGCACGTTGGGAATATATATTTTTATAACGTTCCTTTAGTTTTACTTTGACGAGGACGGAATCAAAAATTAATGCATTAATATAATGATAATACTGAAAACCATCATTACTATATTTTAGTCTACATACCAGATTCAACTTCATTATTCGGTGTTACAGCAGCTATTGTCTTTTCTTTACTCTCCTTATTATTTAATATTTCATCGATGGAATGTTTATAAGGTTTTGACATCACCCTGTTCGTTTCGCTTCGTTCTTCCCGAAAGTGTCTCGATCTTTTATCGATTACCTTTTCTCTCCTCCAAGTCGAGCTTCGGCACGCATCGTTCGTAAGGCGGCTTCGATCGATATTTTTCGGGCCTACACATTTTAGAGGCGGAGGGCAGTCCAAATCTCTTGTGCTTGGTAGCTCGCGGTGAATTGGAGAGACTTTACAGGGTCTTATGTCGCTCTCCTTCAATAGGAACTTAGACCGATCCAAACCTGCAAACCCTGGCTCCATCGAGCCTGTTTTCTTGTATTTAGCCAAAAGTTTGCTGATACATCCATGCGTGATTTTCATTTGACGGCTTATATCACATGGTCTGACTCCTAGGCGGGCAAATTGGAGGATCTGCATCCTGATATCTTGAGGGAGGGGTTTGCCGTTGACGTATCGTCCACCAAGCTGATTGACTCTCCAGGGATCTGGAAATAAATAGAAAACGGGTGAGGTCCAGGAAAGAGTTATCTGCAAAGAAAGGGATGATTTTTGTTCTTTATGGGTCCTTGTAAATGAAGACGCGAGACGCGATGGAAGGGGGGAGGGGTAGTACTTCGACTTACATAGTCCCTCTATTAACTATGCGTAGTCTACACAGGGATGTAACGTTGGATAAGTAGGGTTTTACTGCTGTACGTGTTGGCTGTCTTCAGGGACAGCGGAGCTGTAGGGTACATTTACAGAAATAAAAATAGTACAATCATATACTGAAATATCAAATTTAATTAAATTTTAAATTATCAGTGCACTAAGATATTCACTTATTTGTTCTGAGACTTGATTTTTACTTAGCGATTTCCTATACGCAAGAGATCAGAATGTTTTTTCCAAAGAGCATTAAATTTAGAAATTTAATTGTAGTTTATTTTTCATCACTTTTGTGACATTTCTTTAAAGTTATGTTTTCACAAGTGTCAGGTTGTCAAGATTAAGAGCACGAATGAATAACAGATCTATTTTCTTCTATCTTCAAGTCTTTAGCAATACAAGAGTTGAATGATCTAATCAAAGACCGCTTTAAAATCAAGTTCGGTGGAAAATTTCGTCGAGAAAATTTTAGGTTTTTTTTTTTTTGTCTAGTAATTAATTGTTGCTGAATGTAGTCAAAACTGAGCTTTATAAAACTTTGTTTTGAATTTCTTTTTATGATTTATTTGGACGCCAAAGTTGTTTATTGATAAATTATATCGCGACTCTTCGCCTATTCATTTCTCTAAATTTATTTAATCTATCTGTGTCAGTAATTCAGTCTTTATCATTAATTTGTTCGTCTTCCTGTTGATATGTTTCTTGATATTGTTTGAGATAAATATGTCCTTTAGAAAATTACGATTTAAAAAAATCACGAGTCTTTGCTTTTTGTTCACTTGGTGTCTTGAGATTGGTATTCTACATAGATAAGTTCTACACAAACGTTCGAACAGTTGTTAAATGTTTACTCTATTCTCGTTTGCCTTGGAAATCTTTAATGCGATCTAGATATTCTTATTCTTAAACTCACTTATTTTTAGTGACCTCTATTCTTTTGGAAGAAAATGTGTCTTTCAATTATGTATTTTTTCTTTTCTCGCTTTGTGTCATGAGCTGGAAGTAGTTCTGTTCAGGTTGAACACTTGTTTACCGTCTATTTCCATACATATTTTTTATCCGCAATCTTATCCCTTCATAAAGTCTATACTGGCTGTATACTTTAGCCTTTAGGAAAATATTTTCCCTCTTCAAATCTCACTGCTTTCAGTTCTTTATCAAGTTTATGTTGTGATATGAAAATAATCAATTGTGTTCAGGTTAAACAGTTATATACTCTATTTCTATCTAACATGAAATTTTTATCAACAATGCTATTCTTAAACTCGATTGCCTATTCTTTAGGAAAAAAATTTCCTTCAAATCTCACTTTTATAGTTTTTCCCGATTTGTTTTTTGAGTTGAAAATAATTGTGCTCAGGTTAAACAGTTATATACTTTAGTCTATCTACCATGAAATTTTTATCAGCAATGCTATTCTTAAACTCGATTGTCTATTCTTTAGGGAAAAAATTTTCCTTCAAAATTCACTTTTTTATTTTCACCAATTTGTTTTTTTGAGTTGAAAATAATCGTGCTCAGAAAACAGTCATATACTCTAGTATATCTACCATGAAATTTTTATCAGTAATGCTATTCTTAAACTATATTGTCTATTCTTTAGGGAAAAGTTTTTTCCTTCAAAATTCACTAGTTTATTTTTCCAATTTGTTTTTTGAGTTAAACAGTTATATACTCTATTTTTATGTACCATGAAATGTTTATCAGCAATGCTATTCATAATCTCTTTGAAAGATAGTAAAACACCTTATGTTTTCTCTAAACAAATGTTTCGGATATTTTACTCTATTCAATCCAACCACTTGACAATTCATTCAATATTTTCAATGTAGTACTTACAACATTGTGTATTCTTCCAGCATATCTCATAAACCTCGCTAGGCGAAATCATATCGAGCCTTTAAATCTAACTCCTTCAGCGAAAAATAAAACCAAAATCCTAGTTGTTGCCGGCCCCTTTTTTCATGTACTGAAGGCGTGGTCCTTTGTCTATTGACAGAACGTCTGACAAACAACATCTTGTTTAAAAACAATTTCTGCGCATGCGTACCAGTCTACCCACGTTTTCCCCCATCATCTCCAACTGTGAAGCATTGAGTTGGTTTTGTTAACGATATCATCCAAAAGTCGATTACTTACTTACTTTACAACCTGTTTGCGTGTGATGAGCTGTTTTTGCTCATTGACTAAGTGCTAACAATTAATGGCGTATTAGACTGTGTGACCTCCGGTACAAAGTCGTTTAACTAATACTCCTGGACCAGCTAGCTCAAGTATTTAGTAGGTGGTGTTTCTAATGACTCTGAAGTCAGTCACGGTGCACTTTTCCGACACTTTTGTGATGGATCTCATGTCTTTATGGTTTTGTTTAAGCCTTTGTGCGCCTCATCCATAAAGCTGTCCACTCGAATAAGAAAGGTGGAAAAATGCAAAGATGAGGTACAAAAGATTTTGCTTTAAGACAATAGCATCAAAGCTGTGCGGAGTTTTTCCTAAGGGGACAGTGAGGCTGCCTTTTTAGCGGCCTATTTGCGGACCTTTTAACGCATTTTGCACGGCTGTTTTTTATGTGATTGAAATGTAAGCCTTTAAAAACCTTACAAGGTCTCTTTAAAAAGTCCTGCTTTCTTTAACCGAAATAATAGATGTCCGACGAAGGTGTAGATAAGTCGGTCTAGAGCTAAACCAGTCTTCAATGTTAAGATTAGATTTCTTTAAAACAGAGGGGAGTGTTTTATAGCGCTTTGTTTTCTTGGTCTCTTTTTCATTAATGTACCAGAGTGAGCGTTCTCATATTCCTCTTAAATGGAAAACCATATGATTTAGAAAACGGCTGCAAGTTGTTTTCTATTTGAAGTTTTTCGAAACTCTCTCAGGTCAGCAATTTTGGGAATCCCTAATCGATCTGTTTTTAACCCTGCTACATTATTTTCATCTATTCTTTATAGAGAGCGAAATCTTCATCATCGAAGTAGCAAAAATGTATTCGAACTCAAACCTGCTGCAAAAAATTATATGAATTGAAAAACTCTCAGCTTAGCCAGCCATTTTAGGAATCCTTAATCAATCTTTTTCTTATCCTGCAAGAATAATGGTTTCATTAAAAGGGCAAAGACATTGCTGAAAAAGGGAAAACCTTTTTCTTTCAAAACGGGCTGCCAAAATATTTCTACGATAAAGTCAGTCAAAACTCTCTCAGTACAGCTTAATATTTTAGGATATTCTTCTAACTTGTTTATCCTACTAGGGCGTTTCGTCGTTTCATTAATAGTGCAGAGACAGGGATGTCGTCTTCATTGAAATAGGAAGACTCTTCCCACTTATAGGAATGTCAGCACCATATTGACTAAGCATCTCAGTTGGGGGGGTTTTAAGCCCCCCATTTGCTTTTCTGTTTTGATCTGAACCCGCCAAAAAAAAAAAAAAAAAAAAAAAAGGAAAAGGTTTAATCTTAAAATACTTTTATAATTCTGTTTAATCTAGCTTATATATTTCATCATTTAAAGACTAACTTTTGATTTTAAAACTTGGGTCAATAAATCCAGAAACGTTCTTTGACTTTCAGATCCGATTTTATTCCTGTGTGTTAATAAATCAAAAGCCAATTTAAGTCTATACGTAATACACTGTAATACTGAATGATACATGCGTTTTTACTTATCTTATTGTGCGCGTTATTGTCTACAGTTATCTAAAGAAAGATAGATGTTAAGGTCCTTAAAGTGTATTAAACACAATCTTTGCTATTTAGCTTTCGTAGATTTAAATTCGTTAAGGTAAGCACCCGGTGGACAAATCCATCTAAGGTTACTCCTCTTTACAACGCAGCCTTGTGAGAAAAACATCCACACGATGTCAAAAACTAAAATGTCAAATAACTTCTTCGTATATATTCAAAATAGGTTGTTGTATTAGATATTAGGAACCCGTCGCACGGGACTGCCAAACTACGGCGTATAATTTGATTACATATGCATAATCAAAGTTATTTCCCAAAGATGTTTATTTATAATTCTATAGGAATGGTTAGTAAAACAGTTTCAGATAAGAAAATAAGTGCTGAAAAAAAACTTTTATGTATGCATAGTGGGTTGAACGATTTCTCCCGGCGTTCCGGGTATCAATATGCGAGTAAATGTTTGTCTTTCTAACGCTTGATTTGAGAGTCTAGATTTTCATTGATTCACGCACTGCGAAAACCTACATGCCATCAATCTATTCATACACTTTTGTAGTTTGAATTCGAACAACTATGAGCCTAATTTGAGCCTAGTAAAATAGATTCATTATGCTATATTTGGGATTGACGAGAACCTCTTCTGAAACTAAACTTCAGTTTGAAGCAGTTACTATTTTACCCGTTGAGATGAAGAGGTATTCAAGATTGACAACATTTAATCAACAGCAGTAATGCTTTTGCACTTCTTAATGGATTATTTCATTCCGTATTAATTTTCTTTAATGTCAGTGAGCATAGCTATCTAATTTCTTTATGGCTCTTACCTAATGATTTCACTGTAGAGTGGATGGCTGGGATATTTTACGAAGGGAGAAAAATGGAAGGAAGAAATAAGAGAAAGGGATGATGAAAGGAAATGAACAAAGAAGAAGTGAAAAAAAAATGGGGCAAGAAAGAGAGGGAAAAAATTAAAGAGAAGAAAGAAAATTAAAGACTTGAAAAAAAGAAGGAATGAACAAAAAAGAAAAAGAAAATTGAGACGAAATAAAAAGTAAAAAAGGATAGAAAAAGAAAAGAAAACAACTGAAAAGAGAAATAGTTCTTCTATAGGTTTTTTAGTAGAAAACAAAAATCAAGTGTGGTAGGTTTAACCATAAAAACTTAAAATATCCATGAAAATACCGCAAATCTCAACCACCTTTACTTTTACTGAAAACAACTGAGCATCGACTGAGCTCGCCAAAACATCCCTCGCTATGAATCATGGTATAGAACAGAAGGCCATTAATAGAATGATCGGAGAGTCTAACTTGACCTTAACGAAGATCCCTGTGGTGCTGTGTTGCCAGCGAGGCTGGTTGTAAAAGAGTTTCAAACTGTGTATCCCCTTGTAACCACTTGACTAATTCAACTAAATTACCAATCAAGCCACAATAAATCCAAGCATATTACCGATATTAGAATCTACTTTGTCATAATGGAATTAACCGTACATAAACTTGATCAATTGCTGAAGAACACTCTTGAGTTGTGAGCAGTTTTGTCTTGTCTTGAGAATCTAAGATTTGATCTTGAGGACCGTTTTAGAACATCGCCAAGCTAGTGCAAGCCATAAGCGTAGAGCAGGATGAGAGAGAAAACATATATTTATTGTTAATGGAGTTAATTGGTTATTATTTTTATTTCTATCTTTGGAAAGAAATTGGAACGCAAAAGTAATGGCATGATGATAAAACAAGGGAATTGAGAAAGAAAACCTAATTGAACTTTGGAAATAAAAATATGATTAAATTAAGTAAACCTGTAAAATAATAAAAAATATATGTAACAAAATCATGTTTTGAAATAAGATTATGAATGGAAAATAAAGGTGGAAATAAAAATAAAAGTAAATAAGTAACAAGAGGTAGAAATAATGGTGCTAAAATAAGATTTAAAGTTCATTAAAACACTTGTAAAAAGAGGAAAAACTTCGGTAATAAACACAGTTTATCGTGCTCATTTGTTTATACATTATCGGTGATATTTTTTTTATTGAGTTGTCTTCACAAAGTCTACTCAATTACTCATTCATAAATTAAATTAATAGGTTTCCACTCTTATTTCCACGATTTTGTGAATTGTCTTTGCAGTTTTTAAGTGTTATTATAAAATAGAGGTTTTTAAACCTTAAAAGTTAAGCCTGGTTTCCACGTGTGCTTTAACGTGTTTTTTCCCGTGTGGATTTCTTTCTTTCTTTCAAGATAAAGTAATTCCATTTCAACCAAAAAAATATCACGGTAAAAACTCTCAAATAAAGTGAGAAAAACTAAAAACAAAACAAAACAACAACAAAACAACAACGACAACAACAACAAACAAACAAACAAACAAGCAAAAAAAAAAGATGGAAACGTGTATACAGTAAAAAGTAAAGAGAAAAGCATAAGAATGTAGGTTTTGTAAAATACGCTAAAAACCTAAAAGAAATCAAGGGAAAAGGGATTCAAGGGTGGTGTAGCAGCAGTGCACTCGCCCTTCACCCCTGGGGTATCGGGTTTGATTCCTGTACTCGGCATCACGTGTGAGTAAAGTTTGTTAGGTCTCTCCCTTGATTCGAGGGTTTTCTTCCTTGCACATGCAAAACACAACGCCAGAACACGCTTAAAATCTGATTAGATCTGTAAGTTAGCCTTACACTGACTTTGATCAGCAGCAGCCGTGCCCTGACTCAGATCATCCCAGAGGTTGTTTCATCAGAATTCGATCTCTGCGTCAGCCGTGCCCTGACTTTGATGAGCGCAGTCGAGGTTGTTTTAGGGTTCTATCTATGAGTTAGCCTTGCACTGACTTAGATCAATCCAGAGGTTGTTTCAGGGTTTGATCTGTGAGTTAGCCGTGCCCTGACTTAGATCAGCCCAGAGGTTGTTTCAGGATTCAATCTGTGAGTACCATGCCCTGACTTTGATAAGCCCAAAGGTTTATCCAGGGTTCGATCTCTGAGTCAGCCGTGCCCTGACTTTGATCAGCCAAGAGGTTGTCGGCAGAGTATGATAAAGGACAATCGAAGAAAACTTTTAAGCTATATGGAAACCTGGCTAAACTGAATAAGGATATTTTTGGATGGATAGTCTAAGAGTATTTTTTAATACTTGACCGAATTTTTAACTCGTGCGCGTTCTTGATATTCTTCATATTTTTGTATCACAAGTGAAAAAATTCCGCGTCGCTTCTTGACATCCTCTACTAATCATGAAAAAAAAACCTTGCATAGTTGCGAGGAAGCGGAAAATAAAAATAGGATAGTTTTTTTTACAAAAGAGAAAAAATACCAAGGATGATTTGATCTCAAATTATGTGTATTTACACCGGATACAAAAATCCTCAAGGCAATATAGGTTTTGCACCATCACGTGACAGCAGCAGCGAGGGCAGGAACAATACAATCGTTTTACATGAGAAAGAATTCAATTCCCGATGGGAAAAGGGATCTTATATATTGTTCTGACATCCAACCACAAGAAGCCTAAGCAGTATTATGGGATGTGCACGTGATGGTGCAAAACCTCTACCAAATTCTTTTTTAACCAGGCAAATAGTTATTTTAAGGTTGAGGGAAGAACTGGGTCGACTTGGCATTGCAGTGCATTGTGTGGCTGTTTTAGAGAACATATAGACCCCTTGCGGCATGTTGGAATGCAGCTCGATCTGGAGGACGTGGGGGGGGGGGGGGGGATCAGGTGAAATTGAGGGTGGATCGGGAAAATTTGGTAGGAAAAAGGGGGGGATGAGAAATTTTTATCAGAAAAATGAGGGGGGTGGTGCACGATTGTTGACAGAAGCTACAAGCCTTGCTTCGGGGGGTTCGTATTTTTTTGCATGACTTTAAGGGGGTGTTAAGAATTGGCCTGGACATTTCAAATTTTCACCTGTACCCCCTCTGCAATACATTATGAACGCAGCCTAACAACAGGTTTCTAATTCTCATGAGATTGAAATTCTTTTGTTTTGTCCTCCGAATTGAGCTGCTTTGACGGCCCATACAAGTTGTGTATTTCCAAGATAGGGGCTAGTTCATCAACAGCCCCAATATGCACTGCAATCGACCCAGTTTTTTTCTCAACCTCGTATGGCTAATAGAAAATATCCTTGGTTTAGTGCATGAGACGTCTTAGCAGCCATGTTGGATGACCTGAAAAAAAGACCTGGGCTTGCTTGTGGTTTCATTTAAAAATGATGATAAAAATAAACCCAAATGTCTATAATGACATCACACTCATTAGCATACTAGAAGTATAAACCTTGATATCTCCAAGATGCATCACTCAAATCATATAAAAATATTTTACTATTTAACTTTTAACTTCATGTAGAATCAATGCTGAAAACATTGAGTTAGGGGTCATAGGTACTTTAACCAACATGGTAGTCTCCTCCACAGCGGTCATTAGTTTCGGTCCCAGATCCTCACAGGCCCTGTCCGAGGGACTGGGACCGATACTAATGACGGCTGCAGAGGAGAATACTAACAAGGTGGCCATGTCTATTGATTTTCATTCTCTTGGGAATAATTTTAAATCAGTAACAAGTACGTACATCTTTCCAAACTTTGTAGGTTTTATTTATGGTGTAGGAAACATTACTTTAAATATTTTATTATCCTTTCTTCAAATTATAAAACTATCTATCAATATTGTTTCAGTTTTTTAAATTATAGTAAAGGCAGTGCAAAGTGTATTTAATTAACTTATTTAAGTAGAATTGTAAATCTGAAAAGTCAAAAAACTGAGATCGGAAAGGATTATGGATAGATTTTTCACAGCAATGTTTCGATTCGGCTTGATAACTATTAATGGATCTTTTACCAGTTACAGTTTAACCTCCTGAGAGCATCCTTAAACTACAGCCTGTATCAAAGAGCTTTCAGCTTTCCCATGATCCTCAACGGTCTGAGCTTTGAAGGTTTTTTGATTACTAACCTTATTATTCGATTACACGTTACGTCATTGCCATTTAACAAAAAAAGTCTCATAAGCATCCATTGTTAACCATGTTAGCCATGGTTTTGTCTTTTGACTCTTTTGGGAATGCTTTTAATACTTCAATTATACTACATATATTATATAGAATATATATTATTAAGAAAATTAGTCTTAAAACAATATTTTTACGTATGTGTAATAATGGTGACTGCATGGAAGTGGTACTTCATGAAAGAAAATTTCAAAAGCTATCATTAGATTATAATTAAGAAAGAGTTATGAAAAAAAGATATATGAAAAATCTTATTCGTAAAATAACCTACCGTATGTTACCGTTACTGTATTATATTATGTACTGTGATTTGATTGGCTGATGCGAATGAGAACATATTGAGATATATATTGGGATACCATTTCAATGCATGACGTAACGTGTACGTGCTTTAAAGGCTTTTTGCTAAGCCTCCAATAAGATGAAATAGAAACCGTAAAATATTCAAAAAGCGACCAACAAAAAAGACAACATTTTGCATTTTAGGGCTGTTTTATGGAACGAAGTAGACGCCATATTAGAAATGTGTCCCTTAAAGCAACCCCACAATGCACTGCAGTGCCAACTTGACCCAGTTTTTCCCTCAACCTCGGAAAGGCTAATTAAATAAACACTTGCGACAACTAGCGGTAGGTACATTAGCGGAAAATTAATCTGAATCCAATGACGTGTTTTACACGATGAAATATTCCCTTTCACAGTTACGTCCGCCATCTTGAAAGGTAGCCGTGGCTTTGCATCGAAGCAAGACGAACGGTGAGCTTGCAATGATAGAAACATGTGAATAATTGCCCAAGGTGTTAAAAAAAGGTCTCTATCATTGCAAGCTCACCAATCGTCTCGCTTCGATGCAAAGGCACGGCTATCTTTCAAGATGGCGCGGGAGGGAACTGTGAAGGGGACTATTGGTGTCCTTCAATAGTCACAGTCACACGACGCATTATCTCGTTGATGCGTACATCATGATGATGTAGCGCGTAGAAGTTGCAACGTGTTTCTGTTCCTTTGATATAAAGGAATATTATCCCCATGGCAACGACGGATACGGGGAAACCATATGATGGAGTGATGGTAATTTCAAATGCATGTACGAAGCTGTCTTATTATGTTAATGTAAAGGGCGATACCCTGATGGAAAGAATAGCCTTGAAGGGCCAGCGCTTATCTGAAGGGGGAACATAGCTGGTTTATTGATGTGGTTGCAAGTACAAGAGTGACAGCCTTTATTGTTTGTTGTTGATGGATATGGCAGCGAATGGTAGGAGTGGATTGTTGGTGAAACTCTACTCCTGACCTTTGCTCTTCGGTTGGAAAACCAAACCTATTTAGATAAAAAAGAAAACAGTCTTCAACAAATGTCACTCGATAGACTTAGTGAGTGAGTCCGCCCTAGCCAGATAGTCCGTCGGTCTGTTGGTCAGTCACTCAGACAGTCATTCAGTCATTCAGTCATTCAGTCGGTCAGTCGGTCAGTCGGTCAGTCGGTCAGTCGGTCAGTCGGTCAGTCGGTCGGTCAGTCGGTCGGTCAGTCAGTCGGTCAGTCGGTCAGTCAGTCAGTCTGTCAGTCAGTCGGTCGGTCGGTCGGTCGGTCGGTCGGTCGGTCGGTCAGTCAGTAATATCAGTTAATAAATAATACCATGAAATACTAAATACCAAATACATAAATGAACAATAAAACAACTGCATAAATAAATTAATACAATTTAACAGGTATGTAACCAATTAAAGTAAAACAAAATAATTGCTTAATTAATTAAATAAAGCCAACTAAAAAATAAAAGCTAAATAAGAATTAAAAAGTATCTTAACGCGTAAACATATAGAATCAGCTCATGGTAGTAATATAAAGTTAGAAGAGAAGAATGCGATAATAGGCAGATTAAGATTCCCGTTTTTTCTTCCCGCAAACGGCAAACGTGACCATGTTTTCATCGTTACCCTACATTTCACTTTACCTTTTGCAAACCTTCTCGACAAAGACAAGTATTCTTATTTTTATCTACTACTTGGAGATCATTGCGATTCCTTTTCACTAATTTTAAAGAATTTTTTAATGGTCAAGTGACGTTTCACATTTGCCGTAAACGAGAAGCTTAACCTCTCTAATTATTTGATGGTTACCCTAACTTTGGCTTCTTCCACCTCAAGGGCATTGGATATGTTTTCTCGTTCTTTGTTTGACGGGTATGGATTCAACTCGAATTCCTTCTCCAAACATTTCATTTGGTGTCTTGAAAACCTCATTCGCTGCCTCCTTAAGGGACTCTTAGATGTGTGAAAGAACCTCTTTTCATCTTCAGATTCTTCTTGAGGTAACACTGCTTTCCATTCTACGAGATGAGTAGAATGCTCTATCAGTAAATTCGTTATGTTATTAAGCCACATCTCGATAACTTATGTCGAGTTCAGAACTTTTGCCTCGTCGAATTTAATAGCCTTTGAGGTCGAGAGAGATCCTCTGATTCAAACGAATTTAATTCCCCGCTCGCAATGAACTCAAACGCCATCTTGGTTCAAGACGACTGCAACTGCGCATGTTTTTCATAGATAGCCGCTGTAATATAGAGCCTTTATAATTGATGCATTGATTTTGACGCCACGAAAGGTCGACGCTTGAATCAACGCTAATCCTTGGTTGTTTTTCTTTGGAATTAGATTGGTTCAAACATTGCACTTGTCATATACGAAATGCAACTGTTGGATTCGACGCGGCAAAAGTTGGACGTGTGAACTAGACCTTACTTATCATGTCTCCTGACAAACTTATACCATCGATCCATACCTCAATCTATCGATTCATCTACCTATCCATCTTCATCTTTTCTCACTACCTCACAACATCCACCTCTACTTCTTATACCATCCATACCTCACTCTATTCATCCATCTACCTATCCATCTTCATCTTTTCTCACTACCTCTCAACATCCACCTCTACAATTTATACCACGAAATATTTATTACATATTTAAGGAAAAAAACTCAGTATAAAATAGTTGTGCGATTATTCTACCTTGACACGAGTCATTAGAGTATTCCTCTTCGGTCTTTTGTCTTTCATAGCCAGTTGAACGTATCACTTGTACTGGATGATAAGTTACGGTAGTTTTCGTTGTCCTGATATTATCCTTGCTACTGAGAATATTATCGATGGTATAATTAGAATTGATCTTTCTTTCGTGATTAATATTATGATGACTATCCTTTTCGAATTCATTATTAATTTTACTTCGCTCCTGTTCAGAACACTGCTGCTTAATCTTGCTCTTCACGAGTCGGTTGATTGAGCTGAGCGAAGGAAGTGATGTCTCAAAACAGACATTCTCTCTCAGCAATCGCTCTCGAATCTCCCAGGAGAATATTCCCGGTTGTTCTTTGCGGTACCTATCGATGTGCATTTCAATCCATGGTGTTATCACTCGGGGTCTGCCTGCGGTGCCGTGCCCTGGCACCAGAGAACCGGTCTTGAAGAATTTTGATAGCAGTTTACTGATACACCCATGAGTGATTTTCAGCTGTCGACTTATTTCACAAGGACGGATTCCGCTTAAAGATAGCTCGATAACTTTTCTGCGCATTTCGTTAGACAGTGGCTTCCCGTTCCTATAGCTGCCTCCAAGTTGATTAACACGATTGTCTAAAGGGAGAAAATAGATGAATTGTAAATGGGTTGAATGAATGAATAAATGAATACATTATTTGAAAGGTGGATAAATACATAAATGATGAGTGAAAAAATGAAATGAAAAGAATATTGAAGTGAATAGTTTTTGAACGAAAGAAAAAATGAAGAAAGAAAGAAAGGAAGAATGGTGGATCAATTAATAAATTAATGAATGAATGAATGTAAAATACCTATTTACTCTTATATTTGCATGTTTATATTATGTATAGTTTCATTTCGGATAACCTTTTTTTTTAACCAACCTTTTGACTAAGAACATATATTTTGAGTTGTGTTCAATTAAAATTTTCATGCATTATTTTCACCATATCTCTATGAAGTAAAAACAGAATATTACATGGGCGCTTGGAGATACGAAATTTAATATCCTCTATATCTCTATTAAGTAAAATATTTTTTATATATTGCGTTGAATGCGAATAAAAGCTACCTACTTTTTTTTTTTTTGAAGCCAGTTTCGAGAGTTTCACTATGCATAATAACCGTTTTAGGTCGACTGATTTCATCACCTTCCCCCCAGGCAATACTTAGTAGTTATATGCGGGTAGTTGTAGACATAACTCTTATTGTTTTATTAAATTACTTTCTATTTTTACGCAAACTGATTGCTACTATTTCCAGGGTGAATTAAAAGCAATCTAACAATAAATATTCGTTATAAGTTACTACTACTTCAAAATATTTTAGAAAATTTTCTGAATTATTTTTATAAGATTTGTTTTGGTTTTAGCTTCGCCGTTCTTTGATCATTTTTTAAGATATTAACTTTCAATCCATTTAATTTTTTTCTTAACTAAAGGAAAATTTTTTTGATTAATCTCTTTGATACTAGCCAAAACACAACGGACGAGTCATTCAGAATTCTCAGTTCTCGTACTAAATTCGTTGTTAAAGCATTGGAAATTAATGCTTTTGTTTACTATACTTAGTAGCGAATTTTTCCAAAGCGTGATATCCGTATTTTGAATTGCAATCAAGTGGAAAATAGTTTATGCTTTCTGTACTGCTAGCTATAATATATTTATTAATATTATTAATATTATAGCAAAAATACATTTATTAGAAGATTATTTTAGCTTTAAGATTTATTTATCATCAATTCAAAACGATACCTTTTCCACAATGTTGCAGTAACCGAGTTTGCTGGTCAATGAATTAGCTATAAAATCACGTAAACTTCTTCTCGACGACCCGCTAAAAATTGCAAAAAGAGACCTTTATCCTTTCCATAAATCTGTAATTTATTATTAAACTTCAAAAGTTTCAATTTTACCACTAAAAATCGACATCAATCAATCATAGCAAAGAAAAAGTTATTTGAGGGTAATTTTAGATTTGTCGGTTGAAATACTAGATGTTTCTAGACACGAGTGTACATAAACAATACTGTGTTCTTCAAAACTGTGACACAAAAACGAAACAAAACAAAAAAAAACACGACAAAACAAACCAAGTAAAAAAACCCGTTACCTGAGATGGACATAGATACAAGTGTATTCATTGTTATTTGATCCATCTTTTAAATTTCCAGTGGAAAAATGTCTTTGATTATTTGCAGCTCTTTATAGTACTTTAACGATTTGAGACAAA
The DNA here is from genome assembly GCF_029948245.1 of Actinia tenebrosa. NCBI lineage: Eukaryota > Metazoa > Cnidaria > Anthozoa > Actiniaria > Actiniidae > Actinia > Actinia tenebrosa. Next base: position 4,453,377 of record NW_028292582.1, on the reverse strand, counting down.
TATTACTGATGAATCTGTTGCGTGTTCGAGCGATGGAAACACAATGAAAAGCATCTCGATGTTCAAGGCCCATGGGCTTCGATTATAGGTCATTTAGATGGAGGGTAACTTAGGCTGTGGTCACGATAATTTTTTGACCATTTATGCTAAAGATGAAAATTAGCCATCAATTACAAGTCGGATCGCAAGTTGCTTGGGGCACCAAAACACGTTAAAAACCTAAAACGGAAGACTGAATCGATGTCTTTTGGAATCTTGAAGCTGAGACACACAAACTTATGAGAATATATTTACTTTTTATTCTAAATATTTACCCAAGCGGAAAAAATGTTTTCTTAAGAATTTCAAAATTTGTAAAAAATTTGTAACTTTGTCTTAGACCAAAAAAAAAAAAAAAAAACACACCGAATTACAAGAAGAAACGTTTTGCATCCTTTCCATTGGCGCCTATGTTTTGAATATTCAAACAAAAAATATTCAATCAAAAAATGATGGCTACAAATTTTCTTGATATGGCAATAAAAATGTAGATAGTTAAAATGTTGCGATGTTTGTTTGATGGTCTAAAATCATGGCTAGCAGAAAGCTTTTCTCTTTTCTAAATATGACTTATTAAAGTCGTTTTTTCTTGCGAATATTCAGGAAAGAATGATCTAATATACTTTTCCTTTTATTTTTAATGGATGGATGGATAGATGGATGGATGGATGGATAGATGGATGGATGGATGGATAGATGAATGGATGGATAGATGGATGGATGGATGGATGGATGGATGGATAGGCATATCGAAGCTCAATACATTACTCATAGATTAAATGTAAGATAAATAATAATAGCTTTTTGCAAATAAATTCTTCTTAGCCAAATGTTCAGTTCAAAATAGAGGCTTTGCACTATCACGTGATGGCAGCCATGACAGGAGGCAGGAACAATCGACTCTGGTCGAATCTGATTTACACGAGAAAGAATTCAATTTCTAATTGGAAAAAGAATCTATTGCTGTACGTCCTGTCATGGCTGCTATCACGTGATGGTGCAAAGTCTCTATTATACACTATACACCATATCCCAACAACGAATGACGTCACTACCACCCATTACATCATAAAATAGACAAAAATCGAAGAAAAAATTCCTGTTTCAATTGACGTAAGGGTTTTTATATCTTATGAATATCTGGAAACGTCATTTTGATATTCCTATTTTGTTTTCTTCTCTTGCGAAAGCGCCAAAAAAGAAATAATGCTAAAGGGAATGACAATTTTTGTTGTGTTGTTTTTTATTTGCTGTGTTGTTTTTTTGTTGTTTTTTTTTGTTTTGTTTTGTTTTGTTTTTTTTTTTTTTGAGTGTGTATTTTTCCACCTATACATATATGAAAACTTCATGACGTACAATTTGAAACTGAAAACTAATAATATGCAGTCAGTAACAACAAGATAAAATATGTAAGACAATCAAGATTCAGTGTGCTCTACTTTTTCTTCTTTTCTAGCCTCTTATAGGTGTATGTGTATACATGCACTACTTGACAAGCTTTGCTTAGGACAAAAGGCATCGATAGGCTTATAAAGTGGTAGAGAAAATTCATTAAACTATTGAATGTTTCGAACCTTCAAAAAAGTATGCATCAAATTGGTCAAAATTACTACCAGTTTAGTTCTTCTTGGTTTTGAGCTACAGAATTATTTTTAGACCTCTAAAGTCACCTAGATTAACACGTGCAAGACATATCTACAAAAAAAGCTTTACTCAAATTCAAAACTTCATGTACCTTGAGCCTGCTAAGCTAAGTTGCTTTGTGCTATCATCCATTTTCTTCAGTTGTGAAGCAAGAGTGTTTACAAAAATGGCGGCTCGTAGTTTACACACTCACACAGCCCGCTACAAAATAATCATATTATATACTTGGAGGATTCCACGCATATATAAACTTGCATGTTGGTTTTTACGCAGTTTTGGTGTTCTTAATGCAAGGTTAGCGTCTATAAATAAGAAGTATTCTATATCCTTAGAGCTAGATGTTTGAAATAAAGAAGCCTGGTAGAGCATAGCGATCTCACAGGCACCATGTAGTGTGCAGAGTGAACGATTTGCATGGACAGAGATTGACAGGATTTTTTCCAAAGAAAAGATTTCTAACCCTTCGATTAAACAAAACTCGATTCTCTTGGAAAAATTTAACAAAGTTTTTATAGAGAACATTGTTGTTTTGCAAAACAAGTTAACACTTTAACAAGTTAGACACTTGTTTTGAATCATATACCCCATTCACACCTAAACGTGTTTAGTTAATGTTTTCATTAGGAAAAAAATTGAGAAACTAGAAACCTACAATATAATGAAACTTTCTAAAATATTATCAGAGCAAGACAAAGGATAGTTTACATGCATTATTTTACCAAATATTGTGCAGTGTTCGTAGATAATTTTTCAGACCTGTTTAGTTAAACCACTTTAAAACATGTTTAAGCCTTGGTGCGAATGGGGTAATAGTGTGTTAACTAAATTTGGCGTCGTAGCAAGAACATTTACTTAGAACCACACTGATGCTCGGTAATAGTCTATGACTATGGTACTAACCTCACCAATAGCTATGATCTGTAAGTTTTCTTTATCTGGTAGAAAGAATGCTTTACAGTTGAATGCGGTAGATGTACTATAGAAATATTGTTATAGCAAATCACCAAGTCACGTATGATTTCTCGTGAACTGACACTGTTTCTCGTCAGTTCGTTACGTTATTCTAATAAACTTTTAACTTTTATGCGGTGTCTTTTCAAGTCTTTTGTAAGTGTAGTTATTTAAATTTTTTTTTTCTTTCGTAGCTATGAGTTGTTTTTGAAGCATATATACCGTTCCTTAATACTCGTTTGGTCGATGATGCTATGTGTTATAAAGTACACTACCCCTTGCAGGATATTCTCAATGCAGTCCAATTCACAGGACAACACAATAAAATTTGACTCTCATAAGTGAATTTCATTGCTTTGTCCTATAAATTGAATCAATAAAACAGAAAAAATAAGTACCATAGCTAGATAAAGCATTTTAATATCAGCAAAAATGTGAAGTTCTAGGAAATAAGTTCAAAACTATATTTGCGCCGGGAATGTGTGATATCTGTAAGAAACCTTGGCTGTAAGCTGTGAGTTTTGGAATTACGTGATGGAAGCTCATTGCTGCAAGGGGTCTCTATATACGGCTAGAATACTAGTCAAGAGAGAACGTCTCTAGCGAACGATAAACTAATTATCAAATATGCCAAGAACCTGAAGGGCCTTGCGTGTCCAGCTGGCGTCCAGCGATACTTTAATTGGTGGTCCTAGTAAAACATCATTCAGCGCAAACGCTAAGGTGAAAAAGTGTTTATATTACCTATGTTAACTATGGGTGAAGAAACATTAAGGTCTTAGATTAAGAAATTTGAACAATTTTAAGAACTTGAAAATATATGGTTTTTGGATCCGATAATTTGAACGCACGAATCCAATCAACGAACATCACAAATCAATACCGTTAAGAGTCTGTCACGCTTTTGACGATGGTGATTATTGATCATGAAACCCTAACATCTTTCAATAAACTGAATGCACAAACGATGCCTGATTTGTGTTCTAAACCGATACGATCCAATAAACCAAACAGTTCACATTCAGAACCCTGTACAAATCCTAATCCCTATCTCCCCTCCCTATTGTCTTCGACGACTTGTCCCCCCTGGATTATAGATCGCGTGCTTTTAGCCTGAATTTTCTCTAGTTTGTAAACACGGGCTCCTTGAAGGAGGCGGGAGCTATTTTGTCTTCACTCAAAACTAATATGTAGATTTTATCGTTCTCGCTACTCATGATCATCCAGGAAATTTTCAATGATATTTTCTAAACGTTTGGTTAATTTAATGTAGATAATTTGTGAACTGAGGTTGTATTGTACCAGAGAAGAAAATCTATTCACATCCTTTGGGATAGTATGTGTTGTTGCGTCGGTCTTGGGCTAATATTAAACTGACCAAGCGAAAAAGAAAATATTTACGAATTCACATCGAGTATTGATGGCCAATTTGAGGAATAAAGCTGTTTACAATAAGATATTCCACTTGCTTTATGAGCAGAAATTTTCCCTGTTATAGAGCTGTATTTATCGTAATTGTCAGTAGTTTTTTTGGTGAATTTTTTCATGCTACTCTAGAGTAACATGAGAAAAATGAGTGAATTCGATATGGAACATTAATGTTAGACTTCAATGAAGCTAATATGCTACATTCGATAAAGTTCTCGTTCTACAGGAACACAAGTTTGAACTTATCAAAGCAGTCAGTTTTCTTGTAACTCTTATTATATGTATTTGTCCGCGGCAGCTTAATCCAAGGTTGATTATTTGCTAACACGATGTAACCAGTAAGATCTCGAATAAACGAGATTTATATGAATTTCTCCCTCAGAAACTTTAAAGTACACAAAAATGATAACTATTCTAAAAAGCTCTCTGACGTGGGAAATTTTGCGCTGCTTAGTATTTATGACAAGAACAGAAAACGATATTTTTCTCGGCTAGCGCGCGCAATTCAGTATACCAATGGTAAATCATTTAAACCTGAAACTGTACTTCAAAAATGCGTGTTACAAATAATACACGATAACCATGTCTTAATAGCAAGATACTCGCACACCAACACATTTATCCAACTTTTCTTGCTAGTAGAGCTGGATTAACATTGTTCATATGAAGAATAATTTTACAATGACTTGGCTAAACCACTAGCTGCTAAAGCGCCTAACAGGGCAACGTGCTCGATTAGCTTATTTTCAATAGTATTTTACCTGATGATGGATCACGCTTTCCAGATTTCTTCATCTTCTGCAGGCGAAGAGTCCTGAAATCGATTTGGACAAAATCCTTGTTAAAATCAAAAAGGTCCTTCGGTTCGAAAATTCAAATATCCGAGAGCGTTGAAAACTTTGGAGCCAAACCATATCATGTAACATGGCTTCCGAAACCCTTACCGTGTTCCAGACGTTGCGGTTGTTAAGGCCGTTGTTCGGTAATTTTAGCTAAAGGAGGAATAGAAACAAAGAGCATTAAGACAAGTCGGGCCATTACGAGGGGATGAGAGGGCGAAGTAATTGTCTAGTATTAATTCAAACAAGGTCGTCTAAAAAAACCCTCGCTTCTTTTCATTTAGCAATGTCGCCCATTCCGCATATCAGTTGGAATCGATTCCTAGAACAATTCCGGCGTTTGTGAGATTTGTTAAAGCGGTAAAAACCCGTAAATAGCCAGATTTAAGCTATAAATCATACGGACACATGTCTCAAGTCAAGTCGCTATTCCGTAAAAAGTAGACCAACCTATGAAGTGGTTAAGGATTAGTTAAATACATTCATTCAATTATTATCGACATAATTGGTGGGAATATTTGGTATATATTCCATGACCAGTTATGGCTAGTTAAACACGACTTGAACAACATCTCCATATGCATGGTGGTAATAGATAAGACTAAAACAAAGTGCGTGCGCGTAACTGGACAGCGCTTGGAGGATATGTTTGATCACTTGACTCTTATATAAGAACTGATAACAAAATGATTGAGCAAGTGGCCTCTCAAAAACGACAGTCATTAGACCCTTCTATTAAGCGGACACCCTAAGGACATTGTCTGGTGTCCGCTTAGCAAAAGGGTGTCTGCTTAATAGAGGTGCTACTGTATTACTGATTATTATAGATCAAGAAACATTGCGGGCACGTCGAGATATTTCTGTAAGAAATCTTTTTATCATTTAAATACTGTTCTATTTAAGAGGAAATTTTTTTCAATAACGAGCAATAATGGCCAAAAGCGCCAAAAACTAGACTTTCGTATGAGTTTTGATCCCTATTTTCGTTTTGGCGGGGTTAACACTCAAAACCTTTTTTAAACGGTTAGAAACTGATGTACTATGATAAAATGCTTGTTTGAAGCGGTATTTTCAATTGTACAAAGATGTTTTGTTGCATTTGTGTTAGAATGTAGCTTTGTCAGGCTTTTTTATAGAAAATGTATGGGAAATAAGCAAATGAAGGCCTAGACCTCATTTTCGAATAAAATTTTTGCTTTGGGTTAACACTTTGATTCCATTTTCATCCGGTCATCTCCACTTCCAAAATTTCTGAATAACAAGATTTTAGCCTTGTACAACAGCCTTTCTTCAAGAAAATAGTTTTTGGCGCTCACTGCTTGAAAGAAAATAATTCTCCCTTAATAGATAAAGTCGATTATTATTATTATTATTATTATTATTATTATTATTATTATTCTTTCACAGTGTCCAGTGTTGCCTACCAGTGGTGTGGTTATTGTCTGGCCAAACACCCCCAATAAGCTTTCAAACAATAACCACAGACCGACAATAACCATGAGTAATATTGGCATTCGTGGATAGAGAGGTAATGTTTTGCGTGACATGACTTTTAATTTCCCAGAACATCTTTTGTTCACGATACAACAAAGCTGCCATGAAATCCTCGCATTCGCTTCTTGGAAACAATCACACCCGCCTACCTCCCCCCCCTCCCCCCTCCTCGAGATTCACTCGTATATGCATTTTCAAAATTTCGAAATTGAAAATACAATAGTAATGGTACACCCCTTTTATAACACGTTACGTGGCGTCCGCTCCGTCTTTCCCAAGGCAGTATTTATCCATCCAGCTCTTAAACACCTCTCACTTCTCTGGAGCAGAGTTTGTTAGGTCTCTCCCTCGATTCGAGTTTTTTTTCCTCCGCTAAATATTATTAGCCCACTAGAGTGTTTCAGGGATAGATATGTGAGTTAGCTGTGCCATGACTTATATCAGCCTAGAGCGCCCTAGAGGTTGTTTTAGACTTCGATCTGTAAGTTAGCTGTTTAAGTCTGTGAGTTAGTTGTGCCGTGACTTAGATCAGCCCAGAGGTTGTTTCAGGGTTTGATCTGTGAGTTAGTTGTGCCGTGACTTAGATCAGCCCAGAGGTTGTTTCAGGGTTTGATTTGTGAGTTAGTTGTGCCGTGACTTAGATCAGACCAGAGGTTGTTTCAGGGTTTGATTTGTGAGGTAGTTGTGACGTGACTTAGATCAGCCAAGTTCGATAAAAGGTTTCGTTTGTTGGTCCATTGAAGACCAGACGAGGTTGTCGTGACAACCACCATTTTAAGTGGCTGCGGCAGTATTAGTCCTACCCTACCCATACATAGCATAATGTGTCATGGTCCATTTAGCGAATTAACGTTTTCTGTATAAACAAAAAGGTTCACAAGTAATGCCTGTCTAGTTTCGAAACCAAATTGGGAGAGTTTGATTTTACAGTGGTGACACTTGAACCATGAAAACGTCGGTTTTTTTTTGTCATTTCAAAATATGAATACTTTAAATGAGATTAAGAAGAGGATAAAAAAGATCAATCAATTAAAGAAGAGAAAAAAAGAACAATGAGAGGATGACGATAAAAAAGAAGATAAAGAATTAAAGATGTCGAGGAGGAGGAGAAGAAGAAGAAGGAGAAGGAGAAGAAAAGAAGAAGAAGAAGAAGAAGAAGAAGAAGAAGAAGACGAAGAAGAAAAGACCGATAAGAAGAGACGTGGAAAAGAAGAACCTGAAGAAGAGAAAAGAAAAAAAGACATTAAAAGAATACCCCTCCTAAGAGAAAAGAATACCACCATCCCCGTGAACGCCCCCTCCCCTCGCCTCCCCCACGCCATCCGCCGACTACCCGTCCTCCCCCCCTCCCACCTCCCGCCCCTTCCCCTCCTCCCTCCTCCTCCACCCTCTCACTCCGCCCTCCTCGCCGCTCCCCCCTCCCCGCCCGACCTCGCTCACTCTCCTCCTCCCCCTCCCTCCTCCCTCCTCCGCCCCTTCCTCGTCCTCCTCCTCCTCTTCCTCCTCTTCCTCCTCCTCCCTCTTCGTTCTTCTTCGCCTCCTCCCCCCCCCCCCCTTCTTCATCACATGACAATCATGATAACGAATATGAAGATAATAAAGAAGAGGAAAAGGAGAAGTGGAAGCGGAAGAAGGAATAAGAGGAAGAACTTCTGACATTACACTTGTCAAGAAATAGTTCATCTTGCAGAGACATTAGTCTTGATTGGAACTCAAGTTAATGTCTATCGTATTTGGTTGTACATTGTACACCCTTGAAACAACCCTTCACTGATGTAGTCTCTTATCAAAATGGAAATGCATTATGCACTATAGATCATTAAGTTTCTGAGCGTGCTTCTAACTTCACGCGCTGTTACAGCGCTTCTCAAATCAAACGTGTGAAATCGTACAATTTGCCATCGTAACGAAGTCGGTTTTGGTGTACGTCAATCAATGCGTTTCCATGACATTCCATAGGCACGTGCCCTTAAAAGCTTTGTGTTTGTCTCGAATTTTTTTTCACGATTTCACGCTTGTGATTGAGAAGCGCTGTAATAGGCCTTAACAGTTCCACGGATGTCAATGATGTCTCGAGTCCTTGCTACAGTTAATGTTTACAATACAAAATTTTCTTTAGGCTTAAGAAAAACGCCTACGTATTCTCTAGAACGGCCACTGAAGAGTATTGCAATCATAAAAGTAGTCGCAATATATTTGAAGCGTAAACAGTCATTCCCCTAGTGCTGAATTGAGCCCCCTTGCGAAGGTGACGACTTAAAAACAAAGCACTTCTATCTTTAATTATCGCGCTGCTGCACAGGGTATTAATGGTGTGGCACGACAAGGTTCAACAACGCAGCTCTTGACCAAGGGGCTCTATTAAATCCGGCGTCGTCTAACTAAGGACTGCAAGTGGTCTGCAAAATTGTTGAGACGGTTAACAAAGTGGTGATTAGACTTAAGGACGACTGTTGTACTTGATAATTATAGTACTCAACGGCTTAGACTTATCTAAGTCGTCCTTTCTTAGATTTACAGAGAGAAAGAATTAGAAATATATCCGAACAAAAAAAAGATTGCCCGCGCGCATAGCTCGCGCGCCATAATGAGCTAGCAAATTCGAGAAAGGACGGAATACGATTATGATTGGGCTACCTGTGCTCTTTTCAGCGCGAGTGAACTGATACGAGGACGAAGGATTTTTCGAAAGTAAATCAACGGCTGTGCTAGTAGAAGGAATTCAAAGGCGCGAAGAGCTATTAGACTAAGAGACAACGTACCGATTGTACTAACGGTTCAAAAGGGGACTACTACTAAAGGCATGTCACGTTTGTTTAGACGAACTCTAAGAACACTTATCTCTCTCACAGGGAGTGTCAGTGTTACGTAGGTGTGTTAAGTGATGAGACTAAAAGTCTACAGTTTAAGAGCGGCCCCTTTGCACCCCTTCACGTTAGGCACGCCGTTATTTTATTCAGTAACTTAACACAGACTAAGAAAAGGCTCAAACTTGAAGTCCAACAAGCTTGGTCTGAGATATTACGAATACGAATAAGATTTCACATTTCACTAACGATACGTCAACAAAATTTAACTAAGATAAATACATACCGCACCTATTTCAAAAAACGTTGTCATCGCCAAAGGCGATAGGCGATACTAGGTCATTCCGACATGGAAATGGTTTCGTCGAATACAAAGAACATTCAATCAATTTCGACACTAAGGTCCATGTTCTTGACGAGAATAAGAAGCAGAAACACAAGTCCTTCCAGAGTGATTCGTGGATCTTGGATAGACCTATTTCCTATCGCTTTTCGCCTGTTGCCTATTGCGCGCCTTTAGCGTTGACAACGTTTTTTGAATTAAGTGCATACATATGTATTGTAAATAATGGTATAAATAAATTTTGCGTTCTCTTGAGGTATTCAAAACCCATTCAGTTTTTATTTCAAACTTGCGGCATTTGTCGACAATGATAAAGTTTTTCTAGGTAAGACGTATGAAATCGTCTGCATGCAAAAGGTTAATTTTTGCCAACTGAGTTTCTATAAAGTGGGTTCTACGGAACTTATACGCAATCTGAGATTGATTTTATTGGAAAATTCTACCGAGAGATTTTAACCCTTTGTAGTTCATCCATGTTTGCGTGATGAGCTAAAATTTTTACTAAGAAACTTACGGCCGATTTTTTTGAAAATATATGGGCGCTAAACAACGCTCAACAGAAATCGAATTCAATGTTATTTGTTCCAATGAATTCCAAATTAAGAACTCTTTGGCAATGATCAAAGGATTGTTATAAAGCACAGCTCACGAGAAAGAAGTATATGATAGTAGGAGTACGTTGTTTGCTCACATAGTAATGAGATCTTCAAAACGTACTGACCTACATGAAGAAGCCGACTGTTACCGATAAGAAAAACAACAACAAAAATGGAACTATGGGTCAACCAATAATAAACTTTCTAGCAAGATCAGTATTACGAAAACTACCAACCTGCACAGATACTGAAAGCTTGTTTTACACGTACTCTCAACAAATTAGTTCGTAATTGCATCGATAGTCAATACTCTAGAGAGAAAATTCTTTTCGTATTCAAGCCGTGTGCGCCAAAAACTATTTTCTTGAAGAAAGCTAAAATGACTAAAATCTCGTTATTCAGAAAGTTTAGATTGTTTGGAAGTGGAGATGACCGATGAAAGTGGAATCAAAGCATTAACCCAAAGCAAAAATTTTAATCGAAAATGAGGTTTAGGCCTTCATTTGCTTATTTCCTATACATTTTCTATAAAAAAGCCTGACAAAGCTACATTCTAACACAAATGCAACAAAACATCTTTGTACAATTGAAAATACCGCTTCAAACAAGCATTTTATCTTAGTACATCAGTTCCTAACTGTTAAAACAAGGTTTTGAGTGTTAACCCAAAACGAAAATAGGGATCAAAACTCATACAAAGGTCTAGTTTTTGGCGCTTGTTGTCATTGTTGCTCGTTATTGAAAAAAAATTTCCTCTTAATGTTTTTCTAAGAAAAATGAGGAATGCATTGATTGATTGAGTGGTATAAACAAACAAGTGAGAAAAGGGAATCAGTGGAAAAAGATGAAGGAGGAGGAAGAGTATAAAAAGACGATGAAGAAGAAGTGAAGAAAAACCTGAAGAAGACGGTCGAAGAAAGGTCGTCGAAACGTCAGAACTAAATCGAAAAATTACGGCCAGGATACCCAAAGGCAACCACATATACCAAACATGGAGAAGTAGATATTGTTGAAGAAGAAGAAAAAGAGAAAAAGAAGAGAAGAAGGCCGAAGAGAAGGAGAAGAAAAAGAAGAAGAAAGGAGAAAGGGGAAGAAGAAGAACGGACAAAGAGAAGAAGTAGAGAAATATGAGGAGGAGGAAGGGAAAGTAATGAAAAAAATAATAATAATAAAGATGATGAAGAACTAAGAGATTTACCTGTAGAATTCCTTTCTCTTGCCGCAGTAGCGTAAGCGTTGATATTCTTTTCAAATGGCACTTGCTATCAGTAAGAGCGGTACAAGAAACTCACGTTGTCAGCGTAAATGACTTGTTGAAAAGATGGACGAAAACACACTTAATATAAACCCTAGTCATGGTCGACAAACTTCCAAAAAACGCCGCCATGTCAATGGATTTTTTTTTCTTTAAGCCATCAACGCCCCTCTTGAAAAACATTAAAGTTAACAACATTAATGTTGATGTTGTTGAACTGTAGACAATAGTATTTAGTGTGCCATAAATCCGCCAAAGACTTCACCCATATTTCTTTCAAATTATTAGTTTAACGCTATTTGGACTACCAGTGATGTGACTTCTTTTCGAGGACTTGGATCAAATTCTTAAAATGACTTCACGCCGTCCAAATCAATATTCATCCAAGCGCTAAATCGTAGACTAAGGGGGGCTGGGTGGGTCGACATGCTAAGTTCAAAACATCACTGATGAGTCCAAGCATATTCTTTACTAATAAAATCAATATATGCCTGTAAAATGTTCCAGTGTAGAAATATCTGCTGCTTTGGGTTAGTCTCGAATTTTGGATACACTATCATGTGTTCCAGTGAAGTTCCTTGGAGTTTCAATGTGTTCGTATTGTTGAAGTCGTTTGCATTCTTTACTTTACCCGTGGTTGGTATTTGTAAACATTTTAAAATTGAAATGATGCTAACCCTATTTAAATGAGTCTGTAATCAAGGAACACAGTGGTATTTGACTAATTCGAAAATGGTGTATTCTTAGGTAGCTGTATCACTGTAAGTGGCGTACATTCAGGGCTGTCAACTCTCCCGGATAAACCGGGAGTCTCCAAATTTTGGACCGTATCTCCCGGTCTCCAGATTAGAGTCTCAAATCTCCCGGATAATCCCCGAAGCTGACCATTTCTTGTAAGACTCGACTTTCACAATAAAATTCCAATTATTTTGTGTTGTTTGTGTTATTTTAAATCGCTAACAAAATCAAAACGTTCCTCAAAAAGTGTTCTTGCAAGCAGGCCATTGTAATATAAGCAATAATCTGATTGGTCAAAAATAAACCAATCACATCAAATGTTACAAAGCGAAAGACGTCTTTTCGCGTGTTTTTTGAAGCGCTGTGACGTCATGTCCCTTCCCTATCAATTCTCCAGATTTGAATATCTCGGGGGTTGACAGCCCTGTACATTGCTCTACTGTCATACTTCTATAGTGGAGTAATCTAACCTAAAATCACGGTCCTGCACTTCATTCCCTTTTTCAATAGCAAGATTAGTTTTAAGACTGATTGGCAACAAAAAGTCGGCAAAGCCAATGCAATATTTCATAACGACTTGAAAACTGTTTTCAGCGAGAACTTTAGTCCAAACCTGGACCCATTTTATCGGTGCGCGCGGCAAAGACAAAACGAGTAGCAGAAAGAGACTGGTAAGAAATGTAACGAAAAGGGTGGCAAGTTTAGAATCCAAAAAAATTAGAGATAGAAAAAAAAGCTGAACATTTCGTAGTATTCATTATTCTATAATATATATTTTTAAATTCATATGTCGACGTGTTTTCTGAAGCGTTTGACAGAAATAACTTAAGAAAATTAGTGCTCTCGTCACGCAACACCTATGACCTAGATGTTTGGGATAGGCGTGTTATATTGGCGATAAGTTATATTTGAGTGCTCTTGATCCCAACACTTATGGCACTCCCTGGTATGGCTCCCTTTGTCTCGTTTATTGAATTACTTCACACTCAAGGCTGCTATAATCAAGTACTTTGAACACTTGAAAACACAAAAGCTTCTGAATGCGATGACAGAAACTCGTCGCCGTTATTTCTTCGGCTAGCCGTTGATGCTTGGAGTGTATTCGTTGCACACCCATTCCAACTCAAGAAATTTCTTTGTTCTACAAACAATTTTACGAATAGGTGACTTCAAAACAGTGTTTTGAAATCACCCATTCGTGAAACGTTGAGAAATTGCCGACCGTGGAGACCTGGGTACGAATTTATTTAATTTATTGGGGTTTGTTTCTTTATTTTTATTTTTATCTTTATTTATTATTGATTAAGAATAATTTAATCCTTAACTTCTGATAGATTTAAAAGTAACTTTTGATAGATTTGAAATAAGGCAATTTGAACCATGTGTTATTCATTCCCTTGAGCTATATTTCTTCATGTAATGTTTCAAATACGAGTCTCTGTACTCGATAGGGGTTTCAAAATCCGAGTGGAATTTCGAATCCCGAGGTGTAGCCGAGGCATTTGAAATTTTCGCGAGGATTTTAAAGAAATAAAGGATCGAACTCGAGCAGACAATTATTGATGAACTGGAACTGTTTACCCCGAATCTAGAACATAAGGATGTTTTTTGCCTTTGTTTTTGTTTTTGGTAATAACATAAAAAAGTTTAGATTTTATTTATTATCATTATTATTTATTTATTTATTTATTATTTAACCATGTACTTTGAATTCATATCGATATAACGACATAACAGAAACACCATCCAGTCTACGCTATCACTTGATGAAGACTAGCAGTTTGCAGACACTAGTCAAACAAAACGGATAAGTATCAGTATGATATTAAATATTATTTTAATAATTTGCTCAGATTATTTATTACTGTATAATACTACTAATTGTAAGAATGTTGTCATATAGAAATAACAAATATAAATTTATTAGACCACAATTTATTTATTTATTTTGATCTTAAAGCCCCCCTAGATCGATGGAAATAACTGTTGTAGGCGTATGCACATATTTCAATAAACGCTGTCATCGCCAAAGGCGATAGGAGATACTAGGTCATTCCGACATGAAAATAGTTTCGTTGAATACAAAGAACATTGAAAAAAAAAGTATTGCGTGGTTGATACAAAACATCTATAATAATGAAACATACGTACGATAATATACTTCAACATTGAATCAGTCTCAACACTAAGATCCATGTTCTTGACGAGAATATGAAGCAGAAACACAAGTCCTTCCAGAGTGATTCGTGGATCTTAGATAGACCTATTTCTTATCGCTTTTCGCCAATCGCCTATCGCCTTTGGCTATGACAATGTTTATCGAAATGGGTGTATACCAATTAGGTAATATCAAAAATGTCAGTCTATATGAGTCAGTGAAGTGATTACACCAAGCTATTTTGCTTTAAAAATATCTAATTAAAGCAAAACCTTGTTAAATTAGAGCCCTTATGAGATTCTCGTGAACCGTTAATTTTAGGAAATGAAAAATCCGCACTCTGAAGAAGTATCGAAATCCAAAGTCACGCTTTGCAAGTTTGAGAATACAAATTGACATAGTGGATGATTGTGGATCAAGAGCCATAAAGTAGAGCAGATTTCGTATAACTGTGAAAAAATTCACTGGAAGGACGTGCTGTGCCGTGCCTTGCCCTTAATGATGTCTTCATGTGCAATTATTAAGCCGTGAACTTGATGAACACTACTGATCTCGCTCATCCTTTAGCACATCTTTCTCCCCCAAAGAAAGTTGATTCAAGTCATGTTGTGAGCACTGGTCAATGGTGGGATATACTCTGATGTTTCGCAGACATGCCAAATGCACTAGCCTAAAAATACGTACAGAAATGGATGAATTTTTTTTTTCATGAACCCTAAAAACCCTGGAGCCCTGACGACTGGAAATCTGACCCTAGCTAGCGAAAACCTTCTTGACATTAATTTCAAAGAAGTAGACATTTTTTTAAGGAAGTTATGCAGTCCGTAATATTCCAACCGCTATCTTTTTCATTCCCTTTCGCTTCGTCCGGTTAGGATTGATCATCGCTCTTTCCCCCAGGTTTACCCCCCGCCCCCATAACATAAACTCCCACATCAAAAGAAAAACTGAAAGGAAAGAAAAGCATAACAGTAAGGCTAAAAATTCTTTTACGGGAAGTTGTAGCTTCACGAAAGAAAATAGGTTTAGATTCGCGTACTGAGGTCACTAATCAGAGGGTTTCTGAGAATACTTTCTAATTTTAGTATAATCTTTAGTTTCCCTTACGTAGAACAGAGCGAATAATTAAAAATATATAAAAAGCGGCTTACATTTTCCAGTTAACCTTTTATGGTACGTGCGAACCGAGGAGGACTTTCACGGCAGACATGTTGTAGGGCGGAAACAATCTAATATATTTGCACTAAAAGAATTTTTATTTTTTCGAAGCAGAAAATTCTTTCTTTTGCTCTTCAACATGGCTGCCGTGAAATTCGTCTATACTGTGTAAGCTCGTAAACAGGAAGTGGCTACCAACATAACAGTCTTTAATTCTGGCTCACGTCTTGGCTAACCACAGGGACCCCATCTCGGTTTTCCCTAACAAATACATTTTACTGTATATCGTAACGCGTACATCCAGTACATAAACCAAGCTTGGACAAAGCACATCCTATATTTTGTTGTAGTATTTTCAACGGCATTAAATAATTCATAATCATACAACGTTTTAGCTGGTTTTCGTTATCGCCATATTGACTCTTATCAAACAAGATGGGACGGCCATGTCTCAGTTTTGTTATTGAACGATTGAAAACCACATTTCCATATATAGTCAGCCCAGCTCGGTCGTGCAGCATCTTCTCAATCTCATTTGACTTTTTTCATTTATGCATTAACTAAGAGAGAAAAAAATGGTTAGAGCTTTTACGCTGCAGAAAACTAATTTATGTTGAAAGATTTGAGTTTGTTTTCAGCAATTGCCTTATGTTATTGTTTATTCATTTTATATTAGTTTGTAATAATTGTTGTGTTTGTTTATAGTAAGTTTAGAGGCTTTCTTTCCTTTTCTTGTCTAACTTTTTCTTTGAGTCTTTCAATGTTCCCTTGAAAACATAAATAAACATTTCATTTTTTATCCGTATTCTACTTTCCATGATCCCTTTCACAGTTCCCTGCTCCATCTTGAAAGGTAGCCGTGCCTTTGCATCGCAGCAAGACGAACGGTGAGCTTGCAATGGTTGAGATCTTTTTCAACACCTTGGACAATTATTCGCATGTTTCGCTTCGATGTAAAGGCACGGCTACCTTTCAAGATGGCTCAGGGAACAGGTAAATTCTTTTAGTATGTTCGGAGCACGCGCGGTTTTCATATGAATGAGAAAGGATAAATTCGTAGCCGTGCTTTAGCCGTTCCGTAACTTCAGTAGCCGTACTTACGCGTTGTGATTGGTTAAATTACTGGAAAATCAATGGGAAGTCTTTTCAATGTTACGGCATGAAATAATGTTGTTGTATGTCAGTATCGTATATTTCCCACTCATGAGAAAAACACTCTAATAATTACTTTCGTTATTTGTTTGCTTGCTCATTTATCTTAATGGATTTTCAAGTTTATTTATTTCAATATTCTAATTATAACCAGGTTGTCTTGTTTGCTAACGCGGATGTTCTTATAGTCGCAAGTTTCTCATGTTTTTTATCTTTCATGAAGTCTGTACATTTGTCCTTCGCCAGCTGACGAGCCTCCCGTTCTCTATCAATAAATGAGTATAATTCTTTGACATTGTAGTTTGAAGTTAGAAAACTTTTTAATTTTTTTTGATATAAATTATACCTTGGAAGCAGATCGGAGTCCATTGGTGTGAGGGCAAAATGCCGTACGCCACCACAAAACCGGTCCCAATGACTTCCGGTAGTCTAATCCAATAGAAAACCAGAAACAACACCAACAACCGTCCAATCACACCACTTGACGGAAACCATTTCAATGTCCCGGAATGCAACGTTTTGAATCCGAGCGGATGTTGTGGAAGTTCAAGTATTTGTATGCTAATTAAAAGGAAGTAATTACTGTGATTGCTTGTTTATTTTTATTTAAAAATATATTTCAAAGATGTAGCTAAACATTACATGTTTTGAGTTTTATATTTGTAAAAAAAATACCTCAAGTTTCTCCCGATTCAACTTAGATATTTTCCAGGAAAATCGTTGTCGGCAGAATAAAAGAATACTTTTTATATAATTATTTTTAATTTGCTGTGCTTACTTGTCTCAAAAGCTTAGTTAACGAAAAATAAACAGAAAAGGTAACAGAGATCTGATTTATCGAAAAGTTAGGAGGCGGGATCTGACCGTACAAAAAATTTTTTTTACGTATAGTATGCGAGACAACTTATTTTCTAAACATATAAAAGTATTTATTGCAAAGTTTTACTGGCAGAGTCAACTTCAAGCCTCGAAAAATGATTTTTAAGGTTTGATAAAACAAACATTTCTATACATAAACAAAAAATACATAAGAATTCTAATGTATGGTATCGATCCCTACGTGTGACGCAGTTGATTCAGCACTTCACTAGCGCTGTAACTAATACACCAGCCAAGAATAGACGAGCAAATGATATTCAGGGAAAACCCGTAAGGTAGTTGAAGCTGCATATATAATCGATTGGAATTGACGGTTCGCCAAACACAACTCACTGTCTCTGATTGGTAGCGAAACTACAGTCAGGACCTGTAACGCTGAGTAATATTACAGTATAAAGCAAGGCAGAAGTTCTTGAAAATTTGATAAGGTTTCTTTTGGTTTAAATCAATAGCAGCTATGGATCGAGGTAGAGGAAGAAGGCACTTGATGAAAGAACCGTTACTTCCTAGTGGAACAAATACTTTTATTGAGACCATTGTTGAAGGTTAGAATCTTAAATTTCCTTAATGAAATCTTTTCAATGCTACACAAATTGGCATCCAGTTGAGACCTTATGAATCAAATGGAACCAAGTGTTGTGGTAAATGAGAGGGTTTTTTTTTTCATGAGTAAACTGAACAAACATGGCGGCAACCACGTATTGAAAGAAATTCTACTTTTCTTGTTAGTATTCTTTTTCGTCAAACAACTTTTTTAGTCGCTTTAGTTGACACACGAAGGTTTTGGTTTAGAAATTGTCAAAGATTTAATGCCATTTCTATATGAATTAGACCAATTATTTCCCGTTTTTAATTTTAGCAAAACGTGTGAATTAAAAAAGAAAGTGAAGTCAAATTCCTTCACAAAATTCGCCATTTTTTTGTTCTTTTTCAACTGAAAAAAATTAACGAGCTCCAAATACTACAATTGTAAGGTGATCTCTTAGCATTAACATACATCTTTCACACCAAGGAAGATCTAGATTCAATTTCGAGTCACGAAAATGTTTAACCTTGTGTAACATGGGTCACGTGACTTGCAAGGTCAATTTGTCTAATTGACTCGAAAAGTTTGTCAAGATTTGTTAATGGCAGTTTTAGCAGTGGTTTTTTGGGGAAAAAGTCAGTGTTCAATTGTAAGCAATTTTTATGACCGTTTTGCAATTATTTGTACTAATAGTATTAATTTGTATTTATATCGGGTTTACATGACGATCTCTTTGTTGCACTTGTTCCAAATTGAAATCTTTGTAAAAATCTTTGTCCGTAATTTTTAAAACGATATACAAATGGTTGTTAATCATGACATTCAAAAACAAACAACATATAAGAATGGCAAAAACAATGATAATCATGATGTTTATCCAAAGTACAATGAAATTATAGCATGATCGATGACATTGTCGAATCAGATAATCTTTTCAAATTCCAGAGTTCAAAAACTCCTAAAACTGATTAAAGTATTACAGAAAACTAAAGTTTAAGTAAGTAATGGTTGTAAATAATGTTGAACGTGAGTGAAAAAAAAAACAATGATCGAATGAATGAATAGCAGACGGACGACTTCCTGTCTCAGTGCAACCTGTCTCAGCGACTGGAATGTTTCCTAACAGGTGCGACGTAATCACGAAATCACTCTGTTGACAACGAACATTCATCGACTAAAACAATATATTTGCTAATAAAAAGTACTAAGTTTATAACAATGGTGATTATACCTATATAGGGTGAATTTTTCGTTAGCAGAATCCGAGAAATGTTCTTGAGAAATATTCAGGAGACCGTGCTAAATCAAGTTTTTACTTGAAAAAATGCACAATATCCAGTAGATTTACAGTAAAATTAGTTAATTTGCCTTCTTTTTATTTTGCAGAGAAAATAAATTTCTTTAGAACTTTAAAAACGAAAATTGTCGATTTTTTTTTTTTTTCGGATGTAATTTTGGTAAAAAGTAATATTTGAACAAACAACAACAAATAAATGAAAATGAAACTAGCCCAGTAACGAAAAAAAATTATAAACAGCTTTGCTTTAATTGCTCAGAAGAAAAAAATTACCAAGAATTTTACTTACTATTCAAAAACCTAGTATTTACCTAGATGTATTAGAAGTGTTTACATCGAGTAAAGCTTAGAGTGCATTAAACGATTTACTGTAAAGTACGATCTGTCAGCTGAAAAACTTTTACTTTTCTTTTTTGACCCGTACACACCATGATATTAACCAATCGCAGGTAGAATTAGCTTGATTGGCACTCGTCTAGACAAGCGCTGGCTGAAGGGTCATAATTTTTGGTCAACAACGACTCGCAAACGACTGATGTGACACTTTGTTTTATTGTGTAAAAAGGTCATGGCTTGACTTCCTTCCGTACTAGTGTTCTTGGCCGTCTCAAAATCTCTTCTTTTTGTCCCTTTTTTCCTTTTTTATTGCTGGTATATCCCCATTGAAGCTTAAGCAATTTTGTAGCATCGAAAAATATAAAGAATTGGGTAATTGGATTATTGTTTGACAATTAGCTTTTCGTACAAATTTTAGTGGCGCTTGTCGGTTGTCAACGGAGACACAGGTGTAATGCAAAAAGTAATGAATGTTATAACCAACTAAACTGAAACAAAACTAGTTTTGCATCGTAAAATGGTAAAACTTGCCAATGTTTAATATCAATAGTACATATAGTAATATTATTTTATTGCTAGTTAGTAAACAATGTAACAATTCATTGGAGTGTCGAGTAAATTGTTACAACGTCCTTCACTGTCATTTACAATGAACACCTAAAAAACTTCGTGAAAAATCGGCTATTAACTTGATATAGTTCTTGTCGGTCAGCTTCTTTGCTTGCGTATTTACATCTTACATTTTCCAACCATGCACATTGTAGAAACCATAATAATAATTTGATTGTTTTCTTTATGGAATGTGTCAGCCCAAAGAAGCGAAACCTGCTCAAAGAAAGCTTTCATTTATCGATAGACGTCCGTAACGCTTTTTGGTCAAGTTTGACATCTTGTCATCCAAACCAATCCTTGAAATAACTAAAGGAACTCGGTATTTGAGAAAGAAATACGCAAAAAAATCTCTGGCTTTGCTTTCGAAACTAATGTGGTGTAGATTAGATGACACCACAGCCAATACGGCTTTAGGCTGTTGGACGAAGTAGTAAAGGTCAAATATACGTCAAAACAGAAAAAAGTTTCTCGCAAATCATTGCGACACGGTGTCTGATTGTAACTCCCAATCAAACTCAATGATTTTTGAAGACAACTAACGAAAAAAAATTGTATTCAACGTTATCACTCTTTGTTAATTGGTCTTTGTTTCTTAGTTTTATCTTTACTAACTATTTAACACGAAATGTTTCCTGCTAAAATGTTTATTCATATTGCTACACTTTTGGATATTGTGATTTTGACATTTTGAAATGCTAATATATTTTATTTTATTTAATATATCCCAAATAAACTGATGCGTATTCGGCTTGCTTACTTTATTAACCATTATTATACACAATATGCACTCTTTGACTGGTCTACCTCGTTGTATTATCATTTATCAAATCATTTATTCTCAAATGATCACCGGCCTCGTAGCCGCCATCTTGGAAAAGTTTGTAGTCGCCCAACATGGCGGCCATGTCTACTGTTAATATTTTCTTGGGAATCAAGATTGCAAACCAGCCTTAGCTAGGAAAACTTTTGCCACTAGACACATGATTTAAAATTTTTATTTAATTATGGTTTATTCACATATGTTTACAGAAAGCTTTCCTGATGATTTTGAAAATTACTTTGATGCTGAGAATGGACAATTTGACCCAATTCACACCATCACGACTTCATCCACCCAACACGCTGACTTTACAACCTCCACTTCTTCGGCTTCATCCGGCTCGTTTATCGGTAGCAGTATTTCTGATAACAGTACTTCAGAGCACCCTACGATGCTACAAGCAACACAGTCCTTCCCAAGGAGCGGACGCTATCAGCAGAAATTTCTAGACAGTGGTAGCTCGAACAGCTTCCACAGTTCGGGATCCCTGCACGATTGCGTTACCTTCTCGAACCATGTATCTCAAAACTGTTTACAAGACGAAATCTCAGCGTCTTTTCCGCTGCAAAGCACGGGTCCAGGATTTCTTAGTGATAGGTCGAGCTACAACAACGCCTGTATGGGGTCAGCTGGGGTTTTGTCAGACTTCTCGACTACATCAGAGGAAGACAATGATCCACTTAACATCGAACCAACCATTCCTCTGGACCCGAACTTTGATGTCCACGATTATCTACATAGTCTACAGGTTGAGTTCATCCAAATCAAGGACCGAATCTTTGAGAAACAACAGAGTCGTAAAGACAAGAAAGCGAGGCAAAGGATTGTTGATGGAAAGGTGAAAATTTCAGTTAACTCTGATAAACCGATTGCTGAGCTTAGGGTGTGGGTACGTCGCGAACCACAGGCCGCGACGCTGTGTAATGACAAGAATGGTGATGTTGAACTTAAAAAGCCAACTTTGTTAAGACACACTCATAATCAGGTAAGACAAAATAAAATAATTTATAGAGGCTTTGCACTATCACGTGTCGGCGCCCATGATACAGCTTGGACTACCTGTAGTTAGATGGCAGAACAGTAAAATCCCATTGCTCTCGGGAATTGAATTCTTTCTCACGTAAAACAATTGTATCGTTCCTCCATCTAACATGGCTGCCGTCACGTGATGGTGCAAAGCCTCTATCGTACTAATTACAGTTATTTTATAATATTGATTGCTAAATCGTATGTATCAAATTATTCATATTTCAGTGGCTTTACGTGGTCGACCTAGACTCCGTCTACCAAGGGAAGGAACGACCTGTTTACGAGCTGGCCAAAGTCGAAATGAACGAACGAAATATGTTCGAGATCCTGGCCCAAGTCGTGTTCAAAAATGGTGACGTTAGCGAGAAGATCACTTCCAAGCCGTTTCTCATCCGGACGCTCAAGAGAACACTCCAGGATGATGGTCAGAAAAATAAAAACAAGTGGACTGTACCGAAAAAAATGGCAGCCATGTATTGTGCCACAATGCTTTACGAACCCCAATATGCTAGAGGTCCGAGCCACTTAAGATAGGATCAAATAATACACAAGTTGTAAAGTTTATAGCCTGCGTAGCGGCGCTTTGGGGAAAGGGAAGGGGAAAAGGAAGACGAGGGGGACTGGGGAAGAGGGAAGAAAAGGGCCCCTTTTTCTCCCTCCTCCTCAGTTCCTCTCCAATTTTCATTCCCTCCCTCCTCCCCAAAGCGCTGCTACGCAGGCTATAATGTTTTTCAGCTTCAAATATAAGAAAGTGTTTTGTTATAGCAGATGCAGGTCATCTTAAGATGGTATTAAGGGTTCGCAAAGGATTATGGTCAAAACATGACTGCTATTTTTTGTATGACTGTAAATAACCTTGTTTAGCGTTCTATTTAAGTAGCAATCACTAGTATTCTCGCGCTGTGATTGGTCAAACTGGTATCGACAATGCTGTACCGTGACTTTGCCATTCACCAAATTTTTACAGTCATACAAAACTCTCTAGTGTTCCTAACTCGAGTTGATCTCCAGGGAAAGCAATAGACTACTTCGACGAGATTCGGCGGCCATCTTGAACCATAAGGCATTGTGGGTCATCCAGGGGTCAAAGCCGTTTGTTACAATAATGGCGTCGTTTGATATTTACGGTTCGCAACAAAACATCTTGACAAGAGATGATATAATAAATACACAAAAATTTATCAAATATCGTGGGGCCGTCATTTCAAACTTTTGTTTTTGTTTCGTTTTGCCCCCTGGGCGACACATTAATGCCTTGCATTTCAAGAATGCCATCGCATCCTCGAAATAGTCCATTGCATTCACGAACTCCTAAGTGGTTGACACACTCACTAATTATCACTTTAATATATATTAATGAAAATGAACAATCTAGTCTATATTTTTCTAAATACGAGATTAACTTAACTACTGAACTACTTATATGTTTTTACTATGATACCTACTGTAGTTTAAGAAGCAGTTGTAAAACTAAAATAAATGTATTTAAGAGTTTAATAAAATGTCTTTTAAATTGAACAACTTTTAAAATTTGTCTTCTCGGAAGAAAAAAAATAAGACAACAACAACAACAACAACAACAAAAACAACACACCAAAACACACACACACACACACACAAAACACACAAAAAACACACACACACAAAAACACACACACACAAAAACACACACACAAAACACACACACACACACACACACACACACACACACACAAAAACACACACAAAAAAAAAACACACACAAAAAAAACGAAAAAAAAAATTTTTGCAAACGATGTTGACGACTAACAAAATGGTCCTAAGACAGAATAACTCGGACCCTATAATAATATAATAATACATAATAATATATATATATAAAAGGCTATGTTTTAAAATAGAAGTAATGATAACAAAAAATAAAAAAACAATAAGAATAATGATAATAGTTTTGAATAATATTTAAGAATAATATTTAAGAATAATATTTAAGAATAATATTTAAGAATAATATTTATCTTCACATGATAATTGTGTTTGAATAATGAAAAGATAAATGTATAAAAAATGAAATAAAAATATTAGATAAGAATTGTTTAAAAAGCACATGCATATATAAATAGATAGATAGATATGTTTTAGAATAAAAATATACACATAAAATTTTTATCTATTTATCTATTAATATATTACAATAATAGCTTGGGCGTAATGCTTTCCCATTTCGGACCACGTGTCATTCCCTAGAATATCATTTCTTTGTTTAACGGTTGCGCGCGAGAAGACACATGAATATGGATATAACGCAAACAAAGAATCTTATCCTCGAGAGAATGACACGTGGTCTGAAATGGGAAAACATTACGCCCAAAGTAAAGAGTTTAATCTTTGTTCTTCTCATTGTGTCCACAGTCCCCCAGGTGCAATCAGTGTCCACTAAAAGGCCTCATACCTGGCATCCTGGTGGAATCCCCAGCAAGTCAATAAAATATTCACCACGACGTTATGTGGAAAACGAGCCAGACTCGTCAGGTCAGCAGTAAGTAGACGCATAAACACGTTGAGCCCAACTCTATGCCTGCGCCACATACATACGCAATCAGTCATCTGTTCATGTAATCACCTATCTATACACACCATTTGTACCACAAACACGTGCCCAAATCTATTTACCTGCGCCACATGCATACCCAATCAGTCATCTGTTCATGTAATCACCTATCAAAATACACCATACCAATAGACGCATAAACACGTTGAGCCCAACTCTATGCCTGCGCCTCATACATACTCAATCAGTCATCTGTTCATGTAATCACCTATCTATATACACCATACCAATGGACTTATAAATACGTTGAGCCCAACTCTATATACCTGAACCACATACATACCCACTCAATCATCTGTTCATGTAATCACCTATCTATATACACCATACCAATAGACTTATAAACACGTTGAGCTTTTTTTATTTATTTTTTCCTCAAGCACTGATATATCCCATGATAGACTTCTTTGCCATCATCATCTTTTCTTCACGTCATCGTGCATAATCTCTGTCACAAATATCATCTTTAATTGAGAATTGCTCTCAATTGGTAGTAATAAGTTTACCAGTTGCAAAGAAGTTAAATTTTTGGTTGGTGCTTTTGTTGTAGCTTCTCCAGTGGGTTCATCGACCTCAACGAGCACCACTTCCACAAACGCAGGTAAGAATAGAATGCATTCCCGTTTTTCGAGGTGACGTTCCTTCAAGATCACATCCCCTATCACTCGTTGTTGCTCTTCTCTAGCTCTGGGACCATGTTTTTGCTGCACCCTATCTCCTCAGTTCCACAAGATCTCGTTTGCTCTTCTCTAAGACCACTTTTTTGATTAGACATGACAGTTTCCCTTCCTCATGCACTGACTCTATCTCCTCAGTTCCACAAGATCACTTCCTCTATTCCTACTGGGGAGCGCCACCTCTCTTTTGCTCTTCTCTAAGACCACTTTTTTGATTAAACATGACAGTTTCCCTACCTCATGCACTCTCCTTAGTTCCACCTAATCACTTCCTCTATTCTCACTGGGGAGTGCCACTTCTCGATTGCTTTTCTCTGGGACCACTTTCTGGAGCCACTTTCTGGCGCGCAAGTATCCCTACAGTAGCCCTGGCCCAGCATCTTGGCAAGCCCAACCTGTATTTTCACAAAATTTAGTATTTTCTTAGCAACCCTCCAAAAACAATACTACCTCCCCCAACCAATTTTATTGACTCCCTTTTCCCCTTTTCGTAATAATTAAATGCCTCTTACAAGCTATTGTAGCTCTAACTCAAATCGTTGCTATCGCAGCAATAGAGAAACTCGTGGTGGATCATTTGGAAGCGCAGCGTGCCAACATCGAACACCTCACTTTCGGGTACATGCTCCAGACGAATCGTGGAGACATCGCTTACCATATTCGTCTGACAGACCAGGCACAGGACCTAAAACTGACGGAGGGGGTGGTGGTGGGGTTTTTCCCTTCGGACGGAAAAACTAAAATCGAGCCGCTTTGTAGTGAGAACATCAAAGATGCCGTCATGGCGGGTGTGATCAGTAGGTCTGCGTACATCGAGGCCGAAGTTCCTAGTGAGAATGACAAAAGTAAGATGACAAAGTAATTGTGTTATTAACAACAGCTAGTAGGGACTGGTTTGATCTTGATTTTGACTTCTTTTCTCCTTTACTTCATCCCAGTCCTCCCATCTTGCCTCCTTACCTTTCTGCCTCCCTGCCCCCTTGCCTCCCTGCCTCCTTGCCTCCCTGCCTCCCTGCCTCCCTGCCTCCCTGCCTCCCTGCCTCCCTGCCTCCTTGCCGCCTTGCCGCCTTGCCTCCTTGCCTCCTTGCCTCCTTGCCTCCTTGCCTCCTTGCCTCCTTGCCTCCTTGCCTCCTTGCCTCCTTGCCTCCTTGCCTCCTTGCCTCCTTGCCTCCTTGCCTCCTTGCCTCCTTGCCTCCTTGCCTCCTTGCCTCCTTGCCTCCTTGCCTCCTTGCCTCCTTGCCTCCTTGCCTCCTTGCCTCCTTGCCTCCTTGCCTCCTTGCCTCCTTGCCTCCTTGCCTCCCTGCCTCCCTGCCTCCTTACCTCCTTGCCTCCTTGCCTCCCTGCCTCCCTGCCTCCTTACCTCCTTGCCTCCCTGCCTCCCTGCCTCCTTGCCGCCTTGCCGCCTTGCCTCGTCTTAATCCATTTATACCTACTTCACTCCATACCTCTTTCCGTCCAACCGTCCTTCACTACTCAGCTTCATTTACTCATTCGCACTTTCAATCTCACGCACACTCTATCTTGTCCATCACTCGCACTCTAAGTAACTCATAACTCAATTACTTACTCGTTTTTTGCATTCTGTTCATCCCATCTTACAATCATTTATTTATTCCATTTCTCACCCATCCTTCCCCCACTCATCATATATATTTTTTACTTTTTCAAACCCACAGATTATGGCAAAACCGATGCTGTTTGTGTGATTGGAATGATAGGAGTCCAGGTAGAAGGAAGCGTGCGGACCGGCGAGAGAATCTATACTTCAAGCTCAAAGCGTGGAGTAGCTATCCCAGAATCCCACCTGCCCCTCGGGGGTGTGATCGTACACGACAATACGTTACTAGGCATGGCAATGGAACCACGAACACCTAAAGGCCCCGAGGATCTTAATGTTGTCAAGTGTTTTGTGTGTATTGTACTTGGGATAGGCACCAAGCAGATGGCGAGAGAGGTAGAGACCATCTTGGATGGCATGGAGAGTAATCTAAAGCTTCAGGTGATAAATTCTTCGAAAAGGACTTGGAGACGTGAGTATCCATACATTTTGCAAAAATTATGTAATAGCAGCTTCATCAATATTTCAATATTAAATAAAGCTTCTATTGCTGGGTATCACTTGACGTCATTTCCTGTCTCGTGCGGAATGTTCATCAGCTGAATCGCAATCAAGTTTTCAATACGATTCCATCCCCGGGAACCCAACATTTTGTCGCTCGTGAAAGCGTGAAACGAACGCTAGAATTTTACTCCTGAGTTCCCGAGGATGATACAATTCTTTCTGGAAGACAGCACATGGCAGTTATTTGAACACCATTTAGAGCAAATTAAAATTCATCGACAAATGAGTTTGGGCTAGGTACCCGAGTAAGCGCAGGTTGTGACGGCCCACGCCCAATCAAGGAGGTAACCATGGCAACCGGGCCTCAGCTGACTTACCTTTTAAGGAATCAAACAACCCAGAGGAGGGAGCGTGGGAAAATGCTTTAGTTTGCAAAGCTGCCAGCACTGCAACGACAGCAAGTGTGCCCCTGAAGCTGCATTGGTCCCCCCGACACGAATGGTGTGGACCGTTGACCAACAAGCATTGTCTTGCTTTTCATTTACCAGCTGATTATATTTCATAAATTCTAACGGAGACTCTTCTTCTTTCCAGGTATCTACTGCCTCGGAACCCTTGCACTACTATTTCTAGCATTAGTCGGCTTTCTTCTCTACCAGTAT
This sequence comes from Actinia tenebrosa, assembly GCF_029948245.1. Classification (NCBI taxonomy): domain Eukaryota; kingdom Metazoa; phylum Cnidaria; class Anthozoa; order Actiniaria; family Actiniidae; genus Actinia; species Actinia tenebrosa. Next base: position 4,425,285 of record NW_028292582.1, on the reverse strand, counting down.
CTGGCCTCTGGCACTATGTACTGGTATTGGAGGTGTGAACGGGGAGGATTACCAAACCACTACCTGAAATACACATTCTTGGACGAAGGCAAGGTAATATGGTGAATATTTTGGATGATTTTCACAGCCGCCATGTTGGATGAATTTGACCAAAAGATTCGTCATCAGTCACTTTTGTTATATCATCCAACATGGCCGCCGTGACTTTTGCTATTATTGGAAACCAGCCGAATACCGCTGCGAGCTTTACTTTATGACGAGTATACCAGAATAATCCTAAATTCAGGTTTCCAGCTATCCACGGAACCGGTTTGCGTTAATTGAAGAATTGTGAAAGAGAGTTGTCTCAATGAATACGGAATTCCACGGATCACATTTTTACGCATGTCTATTGCTGTTTGCTGCTGAGCATAATGACTGAATTTAGTAAAACCAATGCGGTATTCACGATTTCACCACACAGTTGCCCTAAAACTTCAAAGGAAATGCAAGGCAATGTGGCGTATTTATTACTGGGGGAGGGGAGGAGGAGGGTTTCAATCTTGTTCCAAGACTCCGCGTTTCTCTTGCTTTTCTTTGTGCTGACCACGAAAAACGCAGGCTCTGATTCGGAGGGGTTCTAAAACATGCGCATGCTCTTTTTTGGCTGCTGTCCCGAATGATCGACTCATAATAAAGCCTTTTTATGTGTGTTTTTTTTCTAGTCAGTTGAAGTGAACGGCGTCGAATTCACGTACGATGGAATAAACAAGAAGCTCAGCGAGTTTTTTGAGAAAAGAGAGATTAAGCACTTCTTTAATCGAACAAATGGTATGTCACTGAGTTTTCTGGTTGTATATGAGCTAAAATTCCTTAAGGTCTGAAACGTAATTCCTGCAAATTGGACAATTTCTCTCTCTCTCTTTCAGGTGTTCGTTTCTTTTTGAATCTGGACCGTTGTGCTTATGGCGGAGAGCAGGGAGGCGGATTTTTGAGGAAGACAGTCAAAGGTGGTCTCGTGCTGGTCGTTGGATGCCACTGTGAAGCGCCAGTATATAAGTTTAAAGACGAAATATGGTGCGCCTATAGGTGTGCTATGATTCGTGGAAACTTGACATGTAACCCTACAAGCTGCCCAAGTAAATCTCCCCTTCACTGGCCACCACAACCTTCCGAGTATTGCTTCGCTTATAAAGATCGTTGGAACGTGACAAAAGAAGGCTGTAGAATTGAAAAGCCAAATTCTAGTATTGCTGTGATCTCTGTACCTTTGTTACTCTTTTCTTGCCTCTTTTTTCTGACCAGTTACTGGTTTATTTCATATTAAAAAAGTGGCGGTGGTGGTGGGGACTCCCAACTCAAGCGACAGTAGCGTTAATAATGTAGGAATCCCCAGTGTTTAAGCAAAGCAAGAGATTTCATGATTACACGAACACAGTAGCTTGTTTATTCCATGTACAAAAGACAATATATATCTATCATTTTGCTTATCTATATTCATCAAACTGGATTTGATTTTGGTTTTATAGAAGTGTTAAAAGAGTCTAGGAATGTTGGAAGTTGGGTTATTCACCGGCACGGCACGGTGCGGTACACCGTACGCTTCGTTCTTACTATTGCTGGGCTCCAACTAGCTGATAAAAGTCTTTGAATCTCATCATCTGCTCCAAATGGTGGTCAAACAGTGACTACCATGTTCTGTCAACCAGAAAGAATTCTGAACATTCCGCGCGAGACAAAAAATGACATCATGTGAAATTCAGCGATACTCGTGACTACCTGTAGGGTTTTGCGTTTTTTCTCCTTTTATTGGTCTCCCTCGATCACCTAGTTCCATCCCTACCCCCAAAAAATTATAAATGTTTCTATGATATTCATATTTTGTATTGTAACTATACTCAATATAACTTAACCTTACATACTAAGCACTAAGATTTTTTTATTAATGTTTCGATCTATGATTCCCATCTATGATACCTTGCATACCAGGCAGTATGTTTTGATGTATGATTCCCATTTTTATATTATAAATTTACTCATTATATAGATTAACCTTACATACCAGGCAGTTAGTTAGAGTTTTATTATTATTATTATTATTATTATTATTATTATTATTGAAAGAGCACGTTAATTCTATATTTCAATTCTGAAATTATAATAAAAATTTCGGTTGGTGGGGATTTCCACTTGACAACAAAGAGTCTTATATTTTACGAAAGACGAAAAAATTTTTAAAAATTAGCTCATTTCCTCATTTCCGTCTAGTTGCCAGTTTTGTGATTTTCTGACAAAACCGTATATTGTTCTTTCTTTCTTTCTTTCTTTCTTTCTTTCTTTCTTTCTTTCTTTCTTTCTTTCTTTCTTTCTTTCTTTCTTTCTTTCTTTCTTTCTTTCTTCCTTCCTTCCTTTCTTTCTTTCTTTCTTTTGAATTGGGCTCCCTGTACGCAAGCTCCCCAGTCACCCCGGGCCTCGATAGTTAAACCACAGGCAACCCAAGCTCACTACATTTATAAGAGAATAAATGGATCTTAGTATTGCAATTATTTTCTTAAATACACTTCAAAACTCGCTGAAACTGCATACAGGAGTCCAAAATATACAAAATGATACGACAGGTAAGTCGACAAACTTTTATTCACTTTTTTCTAAATTCTAAATCCTCAAGTTCTCTTATAAATGCATTTAGCTTGGGTTGCCTGTGGTAAAACCGCTAGAGTGTGGAATCAATGAAAGAACGAACGAGGAACGATCAAAACTTAAACATGGTGCTTCTCGATATTCTATCATGGATGGCAACGCTTGCTACTATAGGATTTTATCTCACCGGATTGTAAGTATTCCTTGAAAGATATAGAAGATCTTGGACTAATTCGAGATCATTCTACATTAATTCTAGCTCCATTCCTAGATATATGGGTAGTTATAGTTGTGAAAATTGTGAAAATTTTAAGAACTTGAGAGTTAAAAGCTTATGTTAGCTACTTATACCCGTTAATTAAGAAAAACCTAAGTAGCGAAGTTAGAACGAGACTGATCTTATTCAACTCGATAAATAGATATTAAAATCACTTTAATTTTACAATTATTTCAGTGAAAGGATGCTTGCTTTACTTACAAATTGGACCATTGCACATGCAAATAGATTTACCCATTGATTAAAATATTTTCTAGGATAGACTGTAAAGAAATTATAGACCGGCAATCAGCTGGGACTACTCCTTTTCTTCCATTCCTAACTACTCATTTTTGGTAAGTAAAAAAATGTAGATAATACTGTATTTAACTATATAATAGATAACTAATTTAGGTGATGTCAACTAGAGTACAAACAATATAACCGTGAAACTTTAGTAATACTAAATAGTACAATTTCATGCAAATTTCACTGTTTTCTATTGTTTAATTAGCACTATTTTCTACTATTTAGTAATTAGCGTTTCACGGACTAATTGTTTGCACTCTATTTAACAGTAAGACTAAACAAGCTATTGCATAATTTTTTTTAACCCCTACCCCCCCCCCCCCCCCCCCCCCCCCCCCCACCATTGAGAACCTGGAGACATGAAAATCCCTTTGGAATTCCCTGCTATTTATGACTTAATACCTCTGAAGAATACAGTGTACATGTGAAATCAGGATCCTCAACCCAGCACAGCCAAAAAAAACACAAAAACACCCCTAACCCCTGACCCCTGAAGAATTACATCACTAAAACACCTTCAACCCCTGAAGAATTCCAAGGTCCTCAACAGGGGATGGGGTACGAAAAATTTATGCAAAAGCCCAATCCAGTATTAATATGATGATACATACTATATATTTTGTAATCTAATTCTGCTGCCTTATTACGTGAAGATGTGCTTAACTTAGTTTTCTCCTTCAAAGTTGTGGTCTGTGGTTATGTTATGGCTTCATCAAGGCAGATCCAACTGTGAAGTTTGTAAATGCTGCAGGACTGGGTTTATCAGCCATTTATATGGTTTGCTATATTAGTTACAGCAACAACAAGGTAGATATTTACTAACTAAATAAGCTTCATATGACCCCTTGCATGTGATGTCAAAGGAGTTCAATTTGGAGGACAAAACAAAAGAATGTCAATCTCCTGAGAATTGAAAACCTATTGTGTTGCCCTCTGAAATGGGCAGCATTCTGATGTACTGCATGGAGTCTATTCAAATATGCATGATTTATTCATGTTATAAACTCAATTGAAGAATCGTTGTCGGGTTCAGAAACATAGAACATAGATAAGCTGAGACCAAAATGGTACATGGGATGTACGTTCATTATATGCATGTGACTGGCGACCCGTGGCATCATCCACTGTTTTTGATACGCGTTTGGCATCCTAAACCAACCGCATGGATGGCGCAAATGAATAAATTATAATATAAATATGTCATTTCCATGTGCCATTTCGGTCTCAGCTTTTATGTTCTATGTTTCTGAACCCTACAACGATTCTTCAATTGAGTGTATTCTGTTGTTGTACCACTTAATGTGACTATTCTGACCTTAAAGGTCCTTGATGGCCCTTCCGCCCCCCATTTTAATGCAAGGCTTGCATAAGTACAATCATAAATACTACTACTACTAAGAAAGCTTTCAAACACACATTGTCAAACAACAGTTACAAAGTACTATATTAAATTTAAAATGATCACACTCGTCACCAATAAAGTATACAAATGATTGCGACTCCTTTTTTATCTAACAGACTTTGATAGACTATGATCAAAAGCCAACATAAGTTTTTTAACATTCATTGTTAAACATTATTTTTCAGAGCCGACAGTTTACATTAGTGATACTAACCATGGCAGTTGCTATGGGTATTGAGTATTATCTAACACGTATCATCAAGGACAAGAGAGTCAGGGCAGATTATCTTGGATTGGCATGTATCATCACTACTATGTTAATGCAGGCTTCTCCACTTTTTACTGTGGTATGGCTTATGGCTTTAAATTTTGTTACAAAATCCATGATTTATAAAGAACACTAGACTGATTCCATAAGTCGGTCCCAGTTTGCTCTCTTTTTTTTTTTTTTGTCGCTCACAAGTTAGTTGAGCGATCACACCAGGAACAAAGAAATGAAAACTACAACTTATGGAATCAGTCTAAAAGAACACATTTGAATTTAACTTGTCAGAGAAAGTAGCCTAGAGTAGAAACTTAAAGGGATTAAAAGTTTAATTGAAGAGTGGGTAAGATTTTGTCCAAATAAAGTTTTATAGGATACTTAATTTATTAACCAACACGTGATAGTGGACAATCGGCCATATGCTGGCCATTGGTTGGCCAATCCTTAGCTCCCACCACCTCTTGAATGGAATGCTAGCCCCTCATTTACAAATGAAATGTTGGAACTTGAACCTTAGTGTGATAAAGAGATAAAGAAAATCCTCAAAACAAAACACGATACCAACAAGCAACTTTGAGAGGCAGCATATTAGCATTTAACACACATCATCTTTCCTTCCTTTGTATGTGAAATTTAGAAAAATTCATAGTTAAGATTCAATTATTAATAATTTGAATTGCATGCATAAAGGTGACAGTATTGAAGACTAAAAGCACAGAAACAATGCAATACTTCTTCAGTCTCATGATGACTGTTGTGTCACTTATTTGGTTCACTTATGGCTTCGTACTACAAGATTCTACTATCATGGTAAATTTAGAGTTTAAATTTTCTTACAAATAGCCATAAAGTGGCATTTAAGTTAGCTTGCATAGCGGCACATTGGGGGGGCAGGGAATAGGGGTGGGCAGGGACTGGGGTTTTTCCATTTTCCATCCACGTATTTCATCCACCTGTTTCACCTTATTTAGGGTCTCACAGTGTGTTATGACACCCTTCTCAAAAAAATGGCTGAATTTCTACTGGTTAGTAAGGGCTTTGAGGGTCTATTTATTGAATGGGAGATTTCATTTTCATCATTCTTTCTTATTGCCCTTATTGACAGCTTACCCTGAGGCCCTTCCATCTGTACGAAGGTGGTTAGCCTTGGCTCCAGTGGTCGCATCACATCCAAGGCTTTCATTATGATGTGTCTAAGGAATATCCCACCCAACAGAAAATAATAGTAAAATAATAAAGAATGTGATCCCAAAATCTGTGTTGGTAGAGTGTCACCTAATCCCAACACCTGACATCCTGTTGACACCCTTCTGTTCCTTTATTTTTTATTACCCCCCCCCCCCCCCCCCCCTTCCTTTGTTGAAGAGTGCAAAGATTTCTGTAACAAAATAACAATTTATTCTAATTCAATTTTCCTTTTTTTTTAAGGCCCCAAATATTTCAGGAGTACTATTAGGTCTAATTCAGCTGTCAATGTTCCTGGTATTCCCATCCAAGCAAGTTGCTGCCAAGAAAGCTGATTAAATTATGCTCTTAATTTCAGCTTGAAATTCCTAAACTATATTTTACAATGTATTGGATGGATTTCTTTTTGCTGGTGTATTTCAATAGGTTTTACTAAAAGTATTGGTTAAGAAGTGAATTTGTGTAAGCTAGCCACATATAATGAATAAAGTTGCAATTTTTTGTACGTCTGAGATTCTTGTGGCTAGACTTGTTCTAGATTAATTAATTATGGTGTATGTTGGGGATTTGATGGACCTCTCGTAATTATGTTATGTGAACCAATAGTTCAAATATCCCAGAATCAATAGCGCAGCGCACTGATTCTAAAAATAGCTTAAAGATTCGGACAAACATTGTATTCTGTTTAACCACTACGAGGATCATGCGAACTGATTTTATTATTTTTACTTCAAGTTACAATAATAACCCATGTAAACTAAGATCAACTGCAATCGGCTGTGAAAATTATCTGCTGAAAGTAAACTTGTAAGTTTGTTTGTCCGAATTTCGCCTTTGTCTTCGTTTTTATGACGTCACGGTTGCTCTGCGCTATTTACATTCCCACGCATAACACCACATTATTAAGCGCTTTTGATGGATTGGGCTTCCTGTGTACAGGGGTGGCATGATCGCGGGCTCACGACACGTATTGATTTGTTTTGATCAAGTTTTGTCGAAAAACATTCATCAAAGGATTTCATTTGTTTTCTTAGAAATCCCTTTATCTTGTACCTTAATCCTCATATATAAGACCTAAATATATTCACGATGCTCGTCTGGTTCCTTTCTTGGCTGGCTACGGTTCTTACCATCGGATTTTTCCTCTCTGGATTGTGAGTATATAATTAAATTTCAAAAATATTTCCAAAAAAGTTTTACAAGCTTATTAATTATAAATTGATTATCCTGATCCGCTAAAGTTGAACGGCAAATATTGACTTGAAAGGATAATCTTTACAGTTAAAAATAGAAGGAAGATTTATAAAGTTATCAATTGAACTTTGTGGGTAGTTTACTAGCAATATACTGTAGAATGGTTGGATATTAATTCCCGTTCCTATTTTCCTTTTCACTGTTTTCACAGTTTCAGTATCAGCAAAATCACCCCCAACCGAGATACTAGTGATGAATTTTTAATTTGTAATGAATCACAGGCTAGTCATTCATTTTGCATATTTGATAACCCAAATCCCAGCCCCAGTACAGACCAAATCCCTTTTTGCAATGCAAAATATTTGACATTCCATTTCCCATTTAATTTAATTCTTTAGGATTCTTGTTAAAAAATTCTGAAAGCAAATGAATGAAGGGCTATATTCAGATACTGCACACAATTTATGTAATTCAATAGAAAAAACAAAAGATCCCAAGTTATAGAATGTTAAGCTAACAAAAATAGATTTGCGATAGATGCAGAAAGACCCAAAAGAAAGGGTTGCATATTATTTGTGTTTATAAAACAACAGTTATAAATAATTGTGCTTTTACTTCGGGGGAGTGGGGAGTGCCTTAAATACAAGATTGTATCCAAAGAAGGGCTGTATTTTATTTTTGAACTTTTTATAAAAGGAAGAAAAACTTCCTCAGTGTGCAGTGAGCATGTGGTTTGCAGTTTTAAAGCACTTGGGGATTGGTACCCTGGGTTCCAGAGGCTTTGAGGGTGTCAACTCCTTAAAGTCTCAGGAACCCAGGGTAGCAGAATGGCAGAACACTTGAGAAGTGTCGAGAAGCTCTCCACTACTGATCATGCTTCTCGATCCTAACTCTTGTGCTCTACCAATGTCGGGAAAAATAAAATGCTGTATATCTTAAAATAATGAAATAGTGACATATGCTCAATCTCTTTCTATCCAGCATAACATGTAGGTCAATGGTGGAGAAAAGAAGTACAGAAAATATCCAATTTCTTCCATTTGTTACAACTTTAGCCAAGTAAGTAACATGCTTCAATGCTTTACAAGATTATTATAGGAGTTATCATTTTTCATGCATGACCAACAAGTTATTTTGTTTGGTCAGAATTAAAGCTGGCATGTTTCGGTAGTCAGTGGAAAACAGAATGGTATATACTTTTCATCAGTTGCAGCACTCATTTATTTCACAGCCTGTTGCCATGGTTTTTCTTTTTTATTCAAAATAACTCAGAGAAGGAACCGGGGCTATCCGAAGTGCATTTGCAAGCTTATTATTTTGTTTTCTTTGGCTTCTTTGTGCATCTTTTTACAATGAGACTTTTGCTGCTTTTAATACTAATATTCAAGAAATATGCTTGAAGAATTTGGCAAATAAAAGTAGTCCTTTGTAGGACCTGTACTGAACCTGAAAATACTCCAAAGAACTCCAGTAGTTGGACAAGTATCTCCAAATTTCTTGAAGAATATAGAAAATGTATATCGCTAAACGGTGACATACGCTCTATTCAAGTACAATTAATTATTTTTTATTTCGAAAATATTAATTTCAGCTGTTTAAGTAAAAAGTGTTATACACCTATTTCAAGAAAGGCGATAGGCGATACTAGGTCATTCCACATGGAAATGGTTTCATTGAATACAAAGATCATTGCATCAGTCTCAACACTAAGGTCCATGTTCTTGACAAGAATAAGAAGCAGAAACACAAGTCATTCCAGCTATTCTTGGATCTTGGATAGACCTATTTCCTATCGCTTTTCGCCTATTGCCTATCGCCTATCGCGATGACAACTTTATTTGAAATAGGTATATCTCACTTGCAATGCATAAAGGAATAACCCTGAATGCTCCTCTGAAAAGGACTTTTAATTATAACACTCACAAACTTTTTAGGAAATCAAAAAGGCATTAAAGTGCTTTATCACTTAAAGAGAAAACCAGGCAGGGGCAAAAGATTGGGTCTGCAGATTTCATTGGGAGTAAAATTTAAAATGTCTTGGCATTAAGAAATTGCAAACTTTGTATTGACAATAGCCCCCTTCACAGTTCCCTATGCCATCTTGAAAGGTAACCGTGCCTTTGCCTTGAAGCGAGACGATTGGTGAGCTTGCAATGATAGAGACCTTTTTTTAACACCTTGGGCAATTATTCATATGACTCTATCATTGCAAGCTCACTGTTCATCTCGCTACGATGCAAAGGCACGGCGCAGGGAACTGTGAAGGGGACTATTATTAATATTTTTAATGTCCCTTCATCATCAAGCTGCTTCTTATGGGCTACCTATGGTGTCTTGAAATCAGACTCGACATTGATGGTTGTCAATTCTGTTGGAGCGAGCCTCCAGATAATCTATATTCTATGCTTCTTGTACTTCACGAGCCACAAGGTAAATTTGAAACTATAATTCTGTTGATGTGATTATGAACGTTTTATTGGGAAAATATGATAGAGCACATCAAATATTAAATCCATGATATAAAATCAAAATAATTGTATAATAATTGTATTTATGTAGTTTTCATTTAGTGACTTAACCCTCCAGACAGTCCTCCCCGCCCCACCCCCTGTAAAATTGTAGTTTCTCCACCAAGGAGGCATCCTCGGGAATCCAGGGGTAAAATTCTGTCACTCATTTCTAGCCAAGGACGAGGTACTGTATGGGTATTTTCTGGAATGCAATGTGCCCTCCTCAGACCCTCTCCATGCCTTTTGAAAATTCAGTCCTACTCCAAGGGGGATGGGACCTGTAGGTATGTGTGGATGAATTTTAAAACAATAAAAAGTAATATGCATTCCTCGGACCCTCACTACCTCTTCAGAATTCCTACGAGGTATAAATATTTTATGGAATTACACAATTTATTTACTCCTTAGACTATCCCCAACCTTGGGGGATGGAAAATCTCTGTAAATGAATCACTTGTATTTACTGAAGCAATGCAGTGAAAGCTTTTATTTATCTACCTTTTTTAGACAACCCAGATGAAATTCCTTGGATTCCTGTCATTAGCTGGCTTAATTGTCTATCTATACATGATGCACTTCATCACTGAAAACAAATCAAGGACCTATCAGATGGGGAAGCTGTGCACTGTTGTAACCATCACCATGATGGCATCACCCTTAGCAACCATGGTAAGATGACCAAGGCATTACGTCAGGTACCAAGGTTTGGGGTTGGTGTGGGTACTGTACCCAGGATGATCCTTAACATGTTGAGAAAGGCTACAGTCAAGCTTTCAGCAGGGGGTAATTCCATATAACGAAGGACAGGGATGATTGTTGTATTTTTTAGGGTTAATATCGTAAGTCATTTCCTCTTTCAGTAATGAAAAAAGGAAAAAGCTGTTGGTTTTAAGCACATGCAGTATCTTTTATGGGTACATAATTGGTGGCCCCAAACATTAAACTGGATATCAGTTATCAACCACCACTCCCCATACAGGGATCTTTTGTGAGGTTCCCTCCTCATGTACCACCAAAACATTCTATATTTTACAATCAACTCACATGTTGGAGTGAGGAAACCAGAGTACCCAGAGAAAACCCTCGTGGCCAGGGAGAGAACACATCAAACAAACTCACATGTAATCTAGTCTGAGCCAAGTCTTGAACCCAGACTACAGTGGTTAGAGGTGATCAGTAAACCATTACACCAATCATTTTCAGTGTGTCGCAGTAAACTCAGTGATGTTTTAAATGATTTATCTTGTGTTTTAAAGTGGTACGTTTTAGGTCTAAAATTAAACCAGGACCACTCCTAAATTTCTCTCTCTTATTAGGGGTTAATGTTTTTTGACGATGATCCCTGCCCTTTTTACATGGGAGTACCCCCTTTTTTCACCCCTATACCCATCTTCATCTCCATCCCATTTCATTTCCATCCCATTTTTTCAGGCCAAGGTATTCAGGACTAAAAGTACAGAATCTATGCAGTTTCCTTTCTCCCTAATGATCACGATAGTCTCTTTCATCTGGGTCTGTTATGGATTTGCAGTTGACGATAGTAATATTCAGGTACGTAGTCTTGGTGCTTAAAATTTATGACATTTTTAATGTCAACTGGGTTGTTGGGTTGGTAATTAATGATTCATTATGGAGAGTTTTTTGTCTCGTGTTTCCCACTCATACGATATTACTATTCTTATGGGATACCATTTCAGTGTTATTGTATGTCATAACATGTACGTGCTGTAAAACAGTACTGCAAGTTTCCTACTGATACGATGGTTATTGTGCAATGCATTGTTTGTCATAGTGAAAATTTCCAAGTATTTTCTTCCATCTTTTGTCAAAACAAAATATTATGAGCTGAGAGAAGTGAAGTCTCCTGGATGCTTCCCATTCATATAAAAACTGCTCTATGTTGAAGGGCTAGAAAAAGTTACTTAAAAACCAAAATAAATTGAATCACTAGAATAAGAAGTTTTCCTATATAATCCTCTTCTCTTTATTACCTCTTTAGCTGCCAAATGCCATTGGTGTCATCCTTGGACTTCTCCAGCTGTTGTTATTTTACCTCTATCCATTTAAACCATCAAAAATGGGAGTAATTCTATAACTGTCAAAATTTTATATTATGGTTTGTGGCAAACCATATAATGATGTGGGATTCAGTGAGTTCCTCTGCTGCCTCTCCTTCATGGGTTTCCTTTTTCTTACCATGGACCAAATCCACTTGGGTGTTATATTTTACCCATTTCAAACCCTGTGTCACTCTCTTGAGGATAAGATTCTTTGTTTGAGCTGTACCCATATATTCACGTCTTCTCATGGACAACCATTAAACAAAGAAATAATACTCTAGGGAATGACATGTGGTCTGAAATGGTAAGAGTGGACTAGGTCGATAATGAAGCCTTTGACTGAGAAGTACTTAAGGGAGAAAGCCTTTGGAATGCAGGGTAAACATCATAATTCATAAGTTTGCAGTATTTATAAAAAAGTAAAGGTTTGAACAAGAAGGGTATTCATAAGAAGAGGCTTTATGAGATACCATTCTTAATTTTTAGTGCATTCTTGTCTAGCTTTAGTACATACACATGGTATAAAAATGTGACATAATGGAGTTAAATGTTTATACCCGAGCTAGACTAGAATGCACCTTGTTTGTCCGACAAAAAAAGGGCTCCCAAATAAAGCTTTCAACTAAATAAATAATTATAATAACCTAATTAAGGGACTGTGGCATTATGCTCTAAAAAGCAGAAATAGAATTAGTAAATTAGGCTGTAAATTAGACATATTTAGACATTTAAATTTCATCATCAGGGGTTGATTATACCCAAGCTTAAACAAACTCTATCTTGTTTATTGATTGAACTAAGAAGAGGTCTAGAGCAAGCCTTTGTTTTCTTTCCCCAGGGAGCACCAAAATTGTAAGAGCTACGCATGGATACCTTGCCAATATATGCAGGGGCCTAAATGAGATTATAATCCAAACAATATTGTTTAATATCATTTTATTTAAAAGTATGCAGAAGATGTAGATATAAACACAGTATTATATTAAATTAATTCCTTGGTATGAATCTAGGTTACATTATTTACAGTTAATTGATAAGAAATTCATAGAAAAATAGTTATTCTACAATTATTCTTAAAGTCCTTATTTAAAACTTTAAATCTAATTTTTTTCATAGTTTGTAGACAGCCCTCCCCCACACATTTATTTTGGCTCATACCGAATTTAAGCCCTGTCATAGAAAGCCATTAGTTGAAAGTTGCATTACAACGAACACGTTACAACATTACATGCAATTTGACAGGTAATCGATTATGTGAGCCATTGTCTCACAAGTCGCAATTTGTTGCACACAGTGTTGCTGAAGTTGAAAAAATTCCTACTTTTTATAGCAACATTGTCTGCAATACTATGAAAAGGCTTATATTACATGCAATATTGCACCATGTTTTTGTCTGTGCCTCTAGCTCATTAAAATAACTCTGACTAGCAAACCCAGTAGCAAAAGTTTAAACTAAGGTAAAACTTGTTTATTGAATGTTTATGAAAAATATTTATCCTTAATTCATTCATTAATGCATAATCTTAAAAATATTTAATAATAAGAACCTTTCTAGCTAGCCTTAATATGAAAGAACTTAATAACTTCTATGGCACTTCAGTGGTAAGTGGACATCACACTTGCCAGCTGCCATATCGTAGTTAAGGTATACAGTCAATTCAAAAAACATTATCGTCGACCAACTCAAGCCTACATGACTGGACCGAAAGGAACTCTGGGTAGCAATCATTGAATCCGAATTGACTCCAGCACGAATCTTCATAGGCGAGCGGGAAATGTTGAAGGAGATGTTTTTTTAATGCCTTTATATTTTCGAAATTGTGAACTGAATCATAACTTCTTTGTCAGTTTCTTTCACTAAACCCAAAGACATGCATTTTATGGATTGTTTCTCGCCATTGTTATCTTATTTGGCTAGCGGGAACAATTAATTCAGAACAAATATTTAACTGCTTCAGTGATTTTTACCCATATTCCTTTCGGTCCAGTCGCGTATGCTTGAGCCGGTCAACGACAACGTTTTTTGAATTGACTGTATACATAATATTGATGGTTTTCAACCATTCCCAAGAGAATTAAAGAACAAAAGACACGGTGGCCAAGTTGGAGGATATAACAAAAGAATTTATTGACAATTCTTTTGTTAAGTTCTTCCAACAAAGCCGCCGTGAAAACCATCAATTATTTCGAACAAGCAAATATTGTTTTAATTCCTTTTTACTGGGTCTTCAGAGATTCTTTTGTTCAATTTGGGGTCTTAAACATTTAGCTTTACGTTTAAGTCTTACACTCCAGGTTGCCTGTGGCTCTGGATCAAAAGTGGTATTGTATTTATTTAGACAATTTTAAAAATTAACACTTGTGTACAACAATCTTTTCAAACCCTGAAACAACGTCTTGGCTGATCTAATTCAGGGTATAACTAATTCAACCATCAAACTGTAATTTAGCATGCTAGGTTTGTGGAGGGAACAAAACTGAAGAAAAACCCTCAAATTAATAGAGAGACTCAAAATTTAATAATAATAAGTATATGTAATAGGACTCCATGCTGTCCAATTGAGAAATAATTGGACGAGGAAAATTCCGAGGACTGACAAAATTGGATGAGGCCAATTTGGCAGTCGGAGGAATTTTTCGAGTCTAATTATTTCTTGATTGGGGAGCATGAAATCCCATTACCTATTAATTATATAGCTGCCTAATTAATCCCATATCACCAAGACCTGTCCAATTAAGAAAATGATAGCGCAGCGCAACCGTGAAGTCATAAAAACGAAGACAAAGGCAAAATTCGGACAAACAAACTTACAAGTTTACTTTCAGCAGATAATTTTCACAGCCGATCGCAGTTGATATTAGTTTACATGGGTTATTATTGTAACTTTAAGTAAAAATAATAAAATCGGTTTGTATAATCCTCGTAGCGGTTAAACAGAATGCAATGTTTGTCCGAATCTTTAAGCTATTTTTAGAATCAGTGTGCTGCGCTATTGGACAGTTACCTATATGGGATTAATGAGAAGCTGTATAATTTATAATAATAATAATAATAATAATAATAATATATTGAGCTTGAGTAAATAATATACAATTTATATAAATGTGCATAAAATCCATCTCCAAAAATGTCAATTTTAAAAACAAGAATTAGAAAATACATTTGGCTTTTTGATTTCCTAATGTTTAAGGTAAAGGCAGAATAATTATTGCTATTAATAGTAGGGTTATAAGTTAGTAGAGGTTTTGTCCCTTATCCCCCAATTCAGTCCCAGAATCCTTTGAATCATGAGGTCCTTACTTAGTCTCCCCCACAGCCGCTTTCAGTGTCGTCACGCAACGCTTTCTCCCCTGAGTAGCTACTCAGGGGAGAAAGCGTTGCGTGGCGACACTGAAAGCGGCTGTGGGGGAGACTTGTCCTTACTAGTCTTTCTCGGAAACTTTAGAAAGTTGAATCAAATGTCTATCAGTGGCAATTATTTCACCTCATTCAAATAAACCCCTTTTTTTTATAAACATGAGTGCAAAAATATCATCAAACCTTCAAATTTGATCAATCCTTGAAGCAACCTCTGAGCTGGTCTAAAGTGACAGGCCGGCACATCAATAAATCATAAAGACATTTTCCATGAAATGCTGGAACATTTTCTATTCTTGAAGTCTATTGGAGAAACTGAGTCTCTATTCTAAAAACGTTTTCCAAGAAGCAGCAGAAAATGGTCAGTCAAAACCCTCTGCCCGTCTTCCAGACTTCAGATTCACAAACTCTCTTGCCACCTCATCATTAGTTCTCTGAGATAGGATCTTCAAAATGGTCCACCCAGTGGAATCCAAGTACAAAGATCGTCCCAGATTTGAAGTACAAGCACAAGAGCCTAAGTCAGCTAAGTCCCGTAGATGGAGAACAGTCATTCCAACGATGGCATCCATGCGAGCAAAACAGTAGTCTTTGACGGTGATTTGAAGTTCATAGAAAACTAGGTCTACTTCGTTGCCAAGGATACTGTCATAAAATGAAAAAGATTAAGTTTTGGTTAAAATGTTGCCATACTAGACTATACACCCTTCTCATAATGACTGACAAGTGCATGAAAACGAGGTCACCCAGTCATTATTTCACGATAAAAGATATAAAATTACATGAAATTACTTTAGAGAAGATAGGTACAAAAAATGACCTTTGTTTTGAACTGAATTAGCGCTAACAGCCTTTATTTTGAATGAGCAGCTTGGCTCAACCTTGCAAGATGACTGGGTGACCTCGTTTCCGTGCGTTCATCAGCCATTATGAGAAGGGTGTATGTTCCTTGCAACTTTTCCAGATACTGTATTTTAGACAGGTGTGTCAAAGTTCCAGAATTGATGTCATACTAATAGGCAATGTCTAAGAATTTTTGGTGCAATCATTACAAAAAGTATAGTAACGGAGTAATAAAGATTCCATGAACAAACTTCATTTTGCTCCCTGAAAAGATTGAAGTAATGCCAGAAAAAAGTGGCATTTTTTGGCAATGTAATAAGTAAGTTTAAAGGAACGCTGCCTTCGCACATTCAGGGGGTACAAGGGTGGATTTAAGTTGCATGTATTTTAGAGGGGAGGGGAGGGAAGGGAAGGGAAGGATGATTTGTTGGGTTTTGTTGGGAGTGGAAAATCTGGGGTATGACACTGGTAAAGTTAGGACACCTTTTGGATTTGATGTTGAACTTGCAGAAAACATTATACGGTGCTATCTTATCAACGTTAGAATAAAATCTGAATACTTACAAGAAAAATGTTTCATTGTATGTTGGTGACCAGTTGTTACGCTTGGACTTTGTTGCTAGGTGACGAGTTTTGCTTGCCAAGTGAGGTCCAACTACATGTACGTCTACGAAGGGACGGAACATACCTAGACAGAAACACAGGAAATTAAATCAAGAGTGTCGGAGTAGTAGAAAACTGGGCACATTTTAAGAAACATGGGGGGGGGGGGGGGGGGCACTGATTAAGATGGTGGTAAATTATATATAACTCACCAGTAGACTGCCATCTAAGGTCTTTAGCGGCAACAACTAGATATTTAAAAAAATGAAGAAAGAAGGGTTACATACAGCGTGCCTTTCACTGTTACTACTATTATAGTTAATTTCAAATCAAACATTTGGGGATTAATTCCTTCGTCAAATTGCACCAACAAAATAATTAAAACATGAAACACCACATGCCATCAAATGACAGAGCTTGAAAGTGTCTGCAAGCCATCCAATGACAGCTTGAATTCAGAAATCCATTTAAACATGGCTTTATGCTAAACTTTCATCAGACATTGGAAACTTCAATTAACATTTTATGCAAAATATGTTTAAACGAAAGATGACAGACCTTTGACAGTAACTTTGTGTTCTCCTGACCCAGGGTGGGTGAATAAGTCCACCTGTACTGATACCTCACCGACTGGGTCGTCAATTCCTGGTCGCTCTGTAGAGATAATCATACTATCAGGTATCCTCTTTAGAATATTAATGACCGGCAAGGTACTGACAATTAAAGGCCAGGAATGGCCTTATTAAGATACCTACACAACCTCTGTGGAGATCTAAGTCAAGGCATGGGTAACTCACAGATAAAATTAAAAGATACCTTATACAATCTTGAAACCTTTTGATACCCTAAAACAACCTCTGGGCAGATCTAAGACAGGGCATTAACTCACAGTTCGAGCCCTAAACAACCTCTGAGCTGTTAAAAGTCAGGGCAAAGCTAAACTCACAGATTGGAACTTAGCCTGTTCAGTTTTGTGGAGGGAAGAAAACTGGAGAACATGGAGAAAACCCTCAATTCAAGGGAGAAACCTAACAAACTCCCAGACATTTTATACCTTGTGAGATTTGTGTAGTAACAAACTCCTTTATAAGTGAGTCCGTGGTTTGAGTGTAGAGTGAGAGAGCATTACGTAAAGCTTGCAATCTCTGGCATCTTTCCAAAAAGGCCTTCCTTAGACCACTACCTCCTCCATAGAAATAGTCCTGCAAAGAAGACACAACAACAGGTAAAAGTTGATTTTACATGCAGGGATGATTATCCAGGGTTGGATCTAGGTAAGGTGTGCAGGGGGAGTGCGCCCACCCCCCCTTCTCCCCAGGTGAGCTAAAAACCTAATGCATTATTGGTGTTTGAGTTTGTAAGCAAAGGGTGCAACCCTCCTAAAACGAAAATCCTGGATGGTGCACCCCCTCCTAGAAAAAAATCCTCAATCTGCGCCTGCTCTCAGTCTGTGCAAAGCCACATCCATTTTCAAATATAAACGTTTCATATGAGTGAACATTAGAAATAACTGACAAGATCTTATTAATTCCCCAAATCATCCATGTCTCACTTGTTACCAAAAAACAAGTCATCGGTGCAACAGTCCTTCGTACGGCGTGAACAACAAAGAATGCAAATACAATCGAATGAAACAAAAAGGCTTCGAATGTGTAAGAATAATCTGTGATAACTTTCGTCGTGGCGTTACGTCTAGCAATTTCTGGTGCGATAAGAAGTGCGTTCCAAGTGCGTTGTCTCCGAACGTTTTGAGAAATTAAAAACGGTTTTACGTCTTGCGAATCGTGGCAAAACTGAGTGGCAAACAAAGATTTTTGGTGCTTCACAATAGGCTTTTTCTCGTGCAACTTGTCTTGCAACAAAAGTTTCAGACACATTGCACAAAACATTGCCCTGATGTGTCATCCCCTTGAAACATTGAACATTAGGGAGAGATTACCGTACCTTGATAGTATTCAGCGCAGCTTCAAGAACTGCGCATTGTCGAATGCTTAGATTCCTTGAATCCACGCTTGAAATGCTGGAGATATCCTAATACAAAATATACAACAACAAAAAAAATATTAAATGCCGTAAAATTCAGGTTATAAGCCCTGAGCTTATACTCATTCGTAAGGCTTTTTGCTGGGCTAATAACTGAAGGGAAAAAAAGCGTTGGATGAACAGAAAACGGTTGTTTCTTTCTTTCATTTTTTCAATCAATCTTTTGTGTCACCAACGCCCTGAACGTGAAATACGAGAGGTGCTCTTACAACCAGAAAGAATCTTACATTAGCCAAGTCACTTATCAAACACGATTACTGGTAGTTGAATGGCTTGTGGATACTGTACCTTGTTGTCCAGTGGCGGTAGAACGACAATCGTTTCAAAGTTTAACATCACGCATTTCCAAAGTTCCTGAAACAAAACGCAACGTACTGAGCAGTAGTACAAAAGTTGAAGAATAGAGCTTTTAAGTTGTGTCGTAATTTTGGGTTCAGTTGCTCATAAAAACCGCTCAAATAAAGCGGAAAACGTTCTCAATGATTTTCAAAACCTCCACCCGAAAGAATCAGAATTTGGACAACGAATCATTTATAGAACTTCTTTTGGAAGTCATTGTTCAATATATGGTCTCACACTTTAGTCTAGTGGCCAAAGCTAGAAATGCAACTACATCACCGAAAACTTCCGAATTTGTTTTAAAGATCGCCACAAATGCAACTACATCACCGAAAACTTCCGAATTTTTTTTAGCAGTAAAGCAAGCAATAAACGCAAATACAAACTTAATATGTATTAGGAAGCCTCAAACAACCTTGGAAGGCGCGCGCGGCCAAGGAAGACGGCAACCGGAAGTCAATTCGCATGTTAACTAATTAGCATATGTTCTTGCCGTTCATCACACGTGAACCTCGCGTCGCGGCGGTCAAACAGGTTGTTTTGCCTGCTCTAGAAAAGGTGAAATTATTCTTTAATTTTTGCAGTTATAAATGCCTGTGTATGATAGCTGGTTGATGTTATGTTTTCTTTGATGTATAAACTTGATATGAGAGTAAATTTTGAAGCGGTGTTTTACTTTCAAAGTGTATATTGGAGGATGTCTACAAGAACGAACAAGCCAAGAAGAAGACGATGTCCAAGGCTACTAAAAGAACGTGGTAAGAGACACATTTCCTATAATTTTCTGTCCGTGTAAAATTGATTGTCACCTCAAGGTTTAGGTGTTAAAGGTACTTTTTTCTGGTATAATAAATATAGCCTTCCAAACAGGCTCTCCATCAGTTTTATCACCGAGAGTTCAGGTTGTTCCTAAGCTAATTTAAGACCAATGAAGGAAAAGAATATAAATACATCCTCTATAATTATATCTTCAAAAAAGCAACTTTCTCAGTAATTTCTTGAAGAGACGCATATAGAAAAAAGTAAGTCACCGCGTTTCTGCTTTGCTCTACTTTCAAATCTCGCACATAAACATAAAGGTGTCGACCAAGTCTTGGGGTCCACCTAGCGGTTGCCGTCCAGGGTTGCCTACGGTCCCTCGTAACTCAGCCGTATACCCCACCAGAACTACACTATTCTTGCTCGTTTAACCGGGCTTCTATATGTTTTGGGTGGCAAGGGAGGAAAGCACACGAATACCAAATTAATTTTCGTTTTTGAACAGATGTTGAATAGAGTATACAAACACTAAAAGTGTGCAACATAAATAGTATTTTTTTAATGCTAATTATATTGTTTTCTTTTGTTTAATTAGTGCTGTTTACTGCTAAATAGTGATAACTATTGCACACATTTAGTGTTTGTACTCTACAATAATGAGACTAATTCCAAGCCTTGTAACATGCATGACCGCATACCTTCATCAGTCTTTTAAGCACAGCTTTGTCACAAGCCTGATTCCAAAGCGATAAGCTAGAAAAGAAAAGAAGCAAAAAACGATAATGTCATTGATAATAATATCACTAATAAACTAGTTATATCGTAATATCTGTTAAGCTCTATAGTACAAACTCTAAAGCTTGCACTGAATACTTTGCACTATTTGGAACTAAATTTAAAATTTGGTGCCGAAATCAAACCTAGGGGGAGGGGGGAGGGGCACGTGCCTCCCCTCCCTCGTCCCCTACGCTAGTGGTACTCTACCTTCCTTCCAGTACGTCCATTAGTGGTTGTAGAACCATCGCTGATTCTTGCTCGACTTGTGCACGGCAGCTGGGCAGTGCTATGTTGAACTGACCAATATTTTTAATCCTGAGAAAATAATAAGGTATAGTTAAAACATGGAGAACTATAACCCTAACTGAGTCTTATTGATACCCTAAAACAACCTCTGTGGGCTGATCTAAGTCAGGGTATGGCTAACACACATAAATAGAACCCTGAAACAACCTCTGTGGGCTGATCAAAGTCAGGGCAAGGCTAACTCACAGATCGAACCCTGAAACAACCTCTGGGCTGATCAAAGTCAGGGCATGGCTAACTCACTGATCGAACCCTCAGTGAAACAACCTGTGGGCTGATCAAAGTCAGGGCAAGGCTAACTCACAGATCGAACCCTGAAACAACCTCTGGGCTGATCAAAGTCAGGGCACGGCTAACGCACAGATCGAATTGGAATTTAGCTTTTAAGGTTTTGCGAAGGGAGGAAAAACGGAGAATTTGGAGCCAAACCCTTGAATCAAGGGAGAGCCCCTGACAAACTCTACTCACAAGTGATGCCAAAACCAGTAATTGAACCAAAGACCCCAAAGGTAAAAGGCGAGTGTACAATTGCAGCTACATTACTTTTGATTCCAAAATAATAAAAATAAAAATAAATGAATAAATAAATAAATAAATAAAAAAAAAAAAAAAAAACGACAGCAAAAGAATAGGGGCAGATCTAGAATTTTATAAACTCAAGGTTACCAAAAGTTTTTAAAACCGCCTCGTGCTTGTTACAGTCAGTTCTAAATACGAGTATACTCACTTTAACAGAATACTACCAACATTTCGAATGCTTTCCTTTACATTATTTTCCAAGCTGAAATAAATAAAAACAAAGGAATTATTAGAAAGAAGTAAACACCACCTTACCTCGATAGGAAGATAGAAAAAATAAAGAGAATAACGCCAACTCAAAAGTCATGTATTCTAAGATGTGGGAATTGACCGTTTTCTCAAGGTTGCGAGCGCATTCAACTTGACGGGCCACAAAACTGAAAAACGCAAATTCAGTAAAATTGAGAAGACAGTTTCATATTTAAAGAGGAGAATAATCAATTTTAAGAATTATTATTAAAAAAACACATAGCAATGCATGATAATGTTCTGGTATCGTGGCCCGTCAAGTTTCTAAATTCGGATGCGCACGCAACCTTGAGAAAACAGTGTATTGAGAGTGGCGTAGCGGTAGTACATTCATCTTTTACTTATGGGCTTTGATTCCTGGACTCGGCATCTTATGTGAGTAGAGTTCGTTAGGTCTTCTGCTTAAGTCGAGGGTTTTTCTATGGGTTCTCAGTTCAGAGGGAGGAAAACCAGAGAACCTGGAGAAAGCCCTTGAATCAAGGGAGAAACCTAGAAAACGTACTCTAGCTGCATGTGAAGCTGAGTCTAGGAATCAAACTTGAGACCCTAGAGGTGAGAGGCGAGCGCACTACTGCTGCACCACCTTGGTATGAGCTATTACAGTTATGCTACAAAGACAGAGCACTCTCAATTTTAAAGGATGAAAATTTAAGGGGGGAAGGTGCAATCTAAAGAGATACCCCATCGCCTACCATACCTGCCCACGAAGATGACGCACAGCTCATCAAGGTTGTGGTTTAGTTGAACCTGTAGCTCCTTGAACACTTCACTGCACTCTGGGGAGATCTGCGAAAAGGAGGTTCGAGATCATATTAATCATAGATTGTTTTAATTTTTTTTGCACTGTAGGTTACACGCGGCAATGCTAAACGCAACGCCGTTGTAAGACAAGTTTCAGAGAAAACTGCTCCGTGTAATCGCGCCTTAAGGATGGGTTGGTGTAATAACGTACTCTCTCGCCGCCCATGGCTTCGTATAGTTTTTCTAGCATGATTCTTGTTTGTTGAATGTTGTTCATCAGGATACAGGCCGTCTTGGCCAGATCGCACCAACGTCCGAACTCTGACTTGATATTTTCGGCGTATTCGATGAGAACTTTTTGAACAGTCTGAAATAAAAAGGCAAACTTAAGTTAAGAAGGAGTGTGCGACAAGTTCTTTGTTGGGAACCCTGTGGTTGATTTTGTCGCAGGAATTCCGCTACCAGAGAAACTCGAAAATGTTTAGCGGAATAGGAAACAACAAAGGCGCCGGCCCTACGACAAATTAGCATATATCATTAGTTACCATGGTGAATTTGATGACGTAACGATTACTGATGTTAGGGTCTGGACACTCGAGTTTCTTGATGATCTCATAATTCTACAAAACAAAAATTGAATTAATTAAATAATTAAGGAAGGAAGGAAGGAAGGAAGGAGGGAGGGAGGGAGGGAGGAAGGAAAAATAAAGATATTAAAACTTCATTACCTGATTTAAGCAGGAAAAGATGTCGACCACAGAGTTAGAGAACAGAGAATGTTGGGTGCTGGGAAGAAACTAGAGAAAATAAAAATGGTATTAGAGTATTAGAGATGTCGTTGCATAAATATATGAAGGACCTATTAGAATAGCAATTTTCTCGCGCGACTTATGCAATGATTTCAATGGCGATTTTACGGCAAGAGATCTCATCTATGTCGCCGTCAAATCGCCATAACTAATAGCCGGATGTTAACAAGTGCGACTATTTTGGGGTTAGATAAAATTGCCATTGAAATCGCCGCTCAAGTCAAGCAATAAAATGTCTAGCGACTAAAGACATAACGTTACCCCGTCTTTTCTGTCTCGTTCGAGAGCAGCTATCATGAAGTCCATTGATACTTCATCGTTTTCTGTCAGCCATTGCGAAACAAATGCTTCAAACCAGCTGCCAATTAAAACAAACTCATAGTTAAATCATGATCAGCCCAGGCTATGGTCTGTGAGTTAGCCGTGCCCCGACTTAGATCAGCCCAGAGGTTGTTTCAGGGTTCGCTCTGTGAGTCAGCCATGCCCTGACTTAGATCAGCCCAGAGGTTGTTTCATGGTTGGATCTGTGAGTTAGCCACGCCCTGACTTTGATCAGCCCAGAGGTTGTTTCAGGATTCGCTCTGTGAGTTAGCCATGCCCTGACTTTGATCAGGCCAGAGGTTGTTTCAGGGTTCGATGTGTGAGTTAGCCATGCCCTGATTTAGATCAGCCCAGAGGTTGTTTCAGGGTTCGCTCTGTGAGTTAGCCATTGCCATTAGCCATTGTTTCAGGGTTCGATGTGTGATTTGGCCATGCCCTGATTTAGATCAGCCCAGAGGTTGTTTCAGGGTTCGATCAGTGAGTTAGGCATGCCCTGACTTTGATCGGCCCAGAAGTATAAAGTTTTATGGCTCGATATAAAGCTGACTAGTCTAAGCAAGCACCACACCCATAAGCATTACTCACCTGGTATACTCGGGTATTTTACCCCTGTTGTCCGGTGTAGTCATGACGTATTCATTATAGAACCACTTGACTTTGAATTGGAGATTCATGTAATCTGCACTCGTCCATTCCTGGTGAAGGCTGTGGTCTGTCATCAACCAAAATATATATATATAATGATGTCAGCTTTTCCTCCTTTAAACTCCTCGCATTCCTTTGAGTATCATTTTTTTCTTCACTGGTAAAGTTAGGCCCAGGTTAAACGTCCAACTTCACATGAGCCGAACCTAATTGACGCAATGCATAAACCGGTCTTTTTTTATGTCATTAGGTTCGGCTCAAATGAAGTTCGACGTTTGACCTAAGCCTAACGGTTCGGCACGATATGAACAAGATTTAAAATAATAATTTTTTAATTTCTCGAGTGAATAACACGTGCTCGGGTTATGCTCGATTCTGTGTAGAATATTCATGTTTTCGAGTGATAGCCCGTAGAATTTCGAAGAGTTTGTATTTTTGCATTCTCTACTTTACCGGTCGTTGGTATTTGTGACTACTGACATACTCTGCATGTAATGGGAAAACATTATGCCCAATTTTAGGCCAAGTTCAGTGAACGTTTTGATCGCAAATAATCGTCTTGACTGCTTCACCTTGTAGCATTTCTTGCAAATCCCGCGTGAAAAGGTTCCAAAACATCTGCGCACTGTCCTCGCCAACATTCAACTCGGTGGGAAATCTATGAAAAAAATACACATCACACGGCACGGTCACGGTACGGTACGGTTACGATACGCGAATAGAGCAGTCTTCGCATGACTGTGAAAAGCTCAGTGCCGTAAGCGTGCCGTGCCGTGCCGTGACCCGTCATGTTTTCTTGAATTTTAATTGGCTGATTTTTTTCTCGCGCAATGTGATGTCCACGCCGTGTTATGCCGTGTTCCGGTATTGATTGGATCGAGGGTAAATTCTCAAACAATGTAGTTGGTCTGGCGTATCCCTTGCCGTTTCACGACCGCGTTCGTGCCGTGAGCTTTTCACAGTCATACGAAAACTGCCTTAGCATCTCAGTAACGGTGAAACCTCCCCCCCCCCCCCCCCCCCCAATAAAACATACACGCACGGCAACACGGGTAATTTACTTTCAACCTTTACTTTCAGATTTTTTAAACAATAACTTACTGGTTCAAGATTTGTGTGTAAATTCCTCGATCTTCTTCGATGACAGATACAATGAGTGAAATAAGCTTTGGCCAGAAGTCCAGGTTTTTTGGTCCAGATTGGAACTCGTGTGAATCTAGCGCTGTGCGATCGGAGGAGAGCTCACGGTCGTAGAGGTCGACACAGTTAGCGAAGAGGAAAGCGTACGTGGCTTTCATGCAGTTCTGGAAAAATGGGGTTAAAGTCAACGAGACGATAAAGGTAGGTGCAGAAACATTATTTAGAGAAGAGGTCAGTTGTATGGCTTTGATAAGTGTATGGTGAAAAGGTGCCGTGACCATGACGGCACTGTATCTTAGCATTGATCCTGACATTCTAAGTAGACGAGGGATGAAAGAAGGTGGTCTATGGGGGAAGAAGGGATGAAGAACTAAGGATGGATGAGAGGAAGGAATGAAGGGAGGAAAGGAAGGAAGGAGGGAGGGAAGGAGGGAGGGAGGGAAGAAGGGAAGGAGGAAAGGAGGGAAGAAGGGCAGAAGGGAGGGAAGGAAGGAAGGAAGAAGGGGAGGAGAGAGAAGGAGGGAAGGAGGGAAGAAGGTCAGAAGGGAGGGAAGGAAGGAAGGAAGAAGGGAGGGAGAGAAGGGGGAAAGGAGGGAAGAAGGGCAGAAGGGAGGGAAGGAAGGAAGGAAGAAGGGAGGGAGAGAAGGAGGGAAGGAGGGCAGAAGGGAGGGAAGGAAGGAAGGAAGAGAAGGGAGGGAGAGAAGGAGGGAAGGAGGGAAGAAAGGGCAGAAGGGAGGGAAGGAAGGAAGGAAGAAGGGAGGGAGAGAAGGGGGAAAGGAGGGAAGAAGGGAGGGAGAGAAGGAGGGAAGGAGGGAAGAAGGTCAGAAGGGAGGGAAGGAAGGAAGGAAGAAGGGAGGGAGAGAAGGAGGGAAGGAGGGAAGAAGGTCAGAAGGGAGGGAAGGAAGGAAGGAAGAAGGGAGGGAGAGAAGGGGGAAAGGAAGGAAGAAGGGAGGGAGAGAAGGAGGGAAGGAGGGAAGAAGGTCAGAAGGGAGGAAGGAAGGAAGGAAGAAGGGAGGGAGAGAAGGGGGAAAGGAAGGAAGAAGGGAGGGAGAGAAGGAGGGAAGGAGGGAAGAAGGGAAGGGGGAAAGGAGGGAAGAAGGGCAGAAGGGAAGGAAGGAAGGAAGAAGGGAGGGAGAGAAGGAGGGAAGGAGGGAAGAAGGTAAGAAGGGAGGGAAGGAAGGAAGGAAGAAGGGAGGGAGAGAAGGGGGAAAGGAGGAAGAAAGAAGGGCAGAAGGGAGGGAAGGAAGGAAGGAAGAAGGGAGGGAGAGAAGGGGGAAAGGAGGGAAAGAAGGGCAGAAGGGAGGGAAGGAGGAAGGAAGAAGGGAGGAAGAGAAGGAGGGAAGGAGGGAAGGAGGGAAGAAGGGAAGGGGGAAAGGAGGGAAGAAGGGCAGAAGGGAGGGAAGGAAGGAAGGAAGAAGGGAGGGAGAGAAGGAAGGAAGGATAAAGAGAGGAAGGACAGGACTTGAGGAGGAACAAAAGTGGCAGCCGATGGGGAAAGGATTGTGGAAATAGCAGGGATAAAAGTGATTTTGGCAGGAGGGAGGAGGGGAATAATATGTACCGTCATCTTCACATACGAGTAGAGTTTGTTACTTCTCTCCCTTGATTCGAGGGTTTTTTCTCCGGTTTTCCTCCCTCCGCAGCAAGCTAAATAGTTCCAATTGAAACTGTGAGTTAGCTAGCCGTGCCTTGACTTTGATTAGTCCAAAGGTTGTTTTAGTGTTCCATCTGTGAGTAAGCCGTGCCCTTAGAACAGCCCAGAGGTTGTTTCAGGGTGTCGATAAAACTATTTGAAGCTTTAAAATATATTAGTACCTTGACACATTCAGCAACGATTTCAGCTGTTCTGGTTGGTCGTTGTCCTAAAACCTATCAATGCAATACAAGAAAAAGATTAGAAAATAACCTTCACCATATACGCCAACCATCCTGGATAAAACCGCAGTCCACTACCTTCATTCTGAAGAATGTTATACTCGTTAGAAGATCAACTGATGACTTCAGATCTGTTAGCTTCTCTTGACTTGAAGAGGGGAAGTTTGTCTGTAACAAGGTAATAAGATAAGATATTAGCAAAAACTGTTGGTGTAAACTCGTCTTCCACGAAAGTTGAAAAGAAAACCACGCACGAAGTAACGACTTTTAGTGCATAGGATTAGAGCTACTGTATTTCAAAAATGGCTGTTAAAGATTTTGTTGCATACCAAGCCCGAAATGCACTATGGACAATGTGACTGAAATCAGTGAAAAGTCACAACAATACAAACTGTCATAATTTCTCCAAACCTTGCACCACAAGCTTCTTAGCAGTCTTGCTTTGCAAAATTAGAGTGGTAGTTTTGGTAGCAAGAGAAAAAGAGGTATGTATGGAGGGAGATATAGAGCGGAGAGAGTAGAGAATTTGTGATACGTAAAACGCTTTATTCCAGTAAGGTGACGCTTGGATTATTTGTTCTTACTCGATAATTCGCCATGTCGATCCTCAAAGTATTGTGAAGATGATCGATTATCTTTACAAACTTGTCGCTCTGAAAGAAAGATTGATGTATAAGGATGATATATAAGTCGTCCATCCTTTTGTTCCTGGCTTCTCAAACCGTCTGTCTATAGGTCTGTCTTTGTGTCTCTCTATAGCTCTGTCTTTCTGGCTGCTCTGTCTGTCTGTCTTTCTGTCTGTCTGTCTGTAGGTCTGTTCTTGCTGTCTGTCAATAATTTTGTCTGTCTATAGGTCTGTCTGCCTGACCACTTATGCTTTACCTTTCTGTGAATACGTCACTTTTTTGTCTGCCTGTCTATCTGGCTGCATATCTATCTATCTGACTTCAACCATCCATCAGTCTCTCTCACTCTAGAATAAAGCGTCCGTTGGTCTGTCTCTTCAGTCCTAAGTCCCTATCCACCCACTCATCTTCCTAAATGCACTGAAACATCTCTGTATTTCCTTCTCTTTGTCTTTCCCTCTTTAATGAATAAGAATCTCAATCACTTGCCTGTCTATGAGGAATTTCTGATTGTACTTACTCCAAAGTTGGTGGCTGCAAATCGATGAGTAGCTGAAGTAGCAGAGTTGGCCGTGGTGTGTGAGAAAAACGCGTTGATATTGGCCAATAGACTACTGATAACAGCTGGGATTCCTGGATGCATGTAGCATGACGTCAAGCACGAAAAATGCCTGCAAAAACGCGGCATTCATTACGTCAGCACTTACGTATCGACTTACGTCCTTTGCTTACATTATTTGCTAGATGCGCTCTATTCTTCATCGCACACATACATCAGCTGCTATACCCCAGCACTTAAGTTATTATATTACTTATCTGTATTAAATTACGTCATGTACTTACGTCATCGCTTGGTATATGCTCTCTAGTCATATATTATTGCAAACACACACATATATACACAACGTCATTTGATACACTACCACTTACATATAGAGCTACGTCATGTACTTACGTCATCGCTTGGTATATGCTCTCTATTCCATATCTCATCGCGAACTCGTTGACTATCTCGAGAGATGGATGAGGAAAGAAAATCTTCCACGGCTCTTCTCTCTAAAGAAAAAGGTACATTGATCATCTTCTAGTTTTTGCTTGAACTGTGGATACGTTTCGACATATACATTGGTAGTTGCACAGACCTTTTATATTTTCTTTGTCTAAGGCCCCGTCCACACGTATCCGCAAATTTTTGTATCCGCAAATTTTTTTTGCGGATACGGGTTGCGTCCACACGTGTCCGGAAATTTTTGTATCCGTATCCGCAAATTTCACGAAAACGGATACGTGTGGACGGTGAAAACGATTCGAATACGCTGCGTGTGGACGCAAACATTTTCGTATCCGCAAAAAAATAATTTGCGGATACAAAAATTTCCGGATACGTGTGGACGGGGCCTAAAGGCCGATTTACACGGTACAATTTTTCCTCAAAACTGTCGCGCGCAACATGCTTACGCCAAGTTTTAGCTGCCATTTACAGTTGTAAGCAAGTCGTACGGTCAATTTACACGAAGCAACTCGTGTCGTCAGCATATTGCGCGCGACAGTTGTGATCAAAAATCGTACCGTGTAAATCGGCTTTGATAATCCTGAATCACATCCAAGTGTTTCTTGTCTGACAAGCAACCACTAGTAAGCATCACCATCTGTCAGGCTATTAGGATATTATTATTGATTTTAAAACTAGAAACTAGCTGTTTTGGCAAAACAAATTTGAGCAGAATGTTGATAGACGCAAGAAGATTGTATCGTAATGTTGTGCTTACCCCAGATGCGTTAGGTATGGGGAACTGTCCATCGTGCTTCTGGCAAAGGTAGTGGAAGATGTTCTATGGAACAGAATGATATCAATTAATGTTAGTGTTACTCAGAGATAAATTTCCTATCATAGACAGACGTATTGCTATCTGAAGGCACTTCATAAATCTGCCAATTTTTGATATTCTGGTTGAGTGATAAAGAACAAAGCAATTCGAGTCGAGGCTCCATGGAAACAAAAGAATAAATACGACTGCATTGTTTCCCCAAAGCCTCGAGTTGAAATGTTTTGTGCTTAGTCACTCAACCAGAATACCCAAAATTGTTACATCCGAGAATAAGCTGATTGAATCTCATGAATCTCTTTACCGGCCTTCAGTGATGGACAAATACTCAATCATTCAGGCACATTTCTGTTGAGAACTTCCCATCCAGGGCTCGGTTGTACGAAGGGTGGATAGCGCTATTCAGCGGATAAATCTCTATGCAGTGGATAAGTCGATGCTGTTATCCAGTATATTTATCCAAGGGATAAGATTTATCCGTCCGATAGCGCTATCCAGGCTTCGTACAACCGTGCTCAGCTGATAAAAATACCACGAGATCGGAAATGATGACAATAGACCCTCAGAACACGTGTCATTCCCTAGAGTATCATTTCTTTGTTTAAGGGTTGTGCAAAAGAAGACACATGAATATGGATAGAGTGCTCACACTAAATCCGTGAAACAAATACTAATTTTTAGCACTAAATAGTGATAATTAAACAATAGAAAACAAAGGATTCTGTATGAAATAGTACAAATTAGTACTATTTAATGTTCACGGTTTTAGTGCGTGCACTCTACAACTCAAACAAAGAATTTTATTCTCAAGAGAATGACACCTGGTCCGAAATGGAAAACCATTACGCCCAAGATAAAGAGGTCTATTGATTCTTAAGGTGCGCGCACCAGACAATTAGCCAATCAGAGCATAGTTATGCTATATATTACATACTTCGTGTAAACATGTGTACTGGGTGTGGTAAGGGACGACCTTCTCTTCTCCTTCTATCTCGATACTGATCTTGAGTCGAATGGCACCTGACACGGCCGAACGGTCTGTTCTTTTTTCTATTGGAAACAAAAACAAGTAAAAGCATTTTAACCCGTAGAAAAAAAATCCAAATCTCCAGATTTTTTGCTCTCTTTCGGTCTATTTGTCTGCGTCTCTTATGACTGTCTGTCTGTCTGTCTGTCTACCCACTACTCACCTAGGTTATACCAGACATCCATCTCTCCACTCAGTGTCCGTACTTCAATGATCGTCTGTCCCAGAAAGTCGTCAGGTTCTCTGATCAATCTTTGTCTTACTCTAGATTTGATATCGTCATCTTCATCCCTAACAACCACAAATAATGCAAAATCGTATTGAAAAAACGATACCAAATCATTCATTAGAAAGACGGTCAGTACGATGCAGTAACTACGACTCCATCACATCGTTTACTTACCACACTCGAACTTTAATGCGGTCGGACGAGTTATGGCACTCGCTACGTGAGACAGAGAAAAGAAAAGAGAGCTGAGTTATTATCAGTGTATCGACTGCATATGAGGGGTTTTCTCGTTATAAAACAAACAGTTGTTACAGACACGAGTGAAAAACGTCTGCGCATGCTCTGAATCCGTATGCAAATTAGTCAAAACATATGTAAATTTGGCTTTCAAACATGCCTGATAAATTGGACTTCACAAAATGCCAAAACTTATTGTCCATTTAATTGTGTTTGTTAATACAGTATCTTGGTCTGACAAAAGTATAATCTCGAACTTTTTCGTATACTTGCAGGAAACAAACATTTATTTTCTCACTCAAACTCTTCAAAATTCTTAGAAAACGTGTTAAAATGCACGCATGCGCAAACGTTTTTCTCTAGTGTCGTTGTTACAATCATCTTGTAGACTCAATTCACACGTCGATTTTTTCCGGAGTCGGGAGAAATGAATATCACTAAAAGAGGTATTTTGACTTACAAGTAGAAAGTTTCGTTCCATTCTGGGTTCAACTCATGTGGTATTGTACTCGTTCTTTTCTTGGTTTTGCCAACTTGTACAGTCACATACGGGTCACTTGTACCTACGACACCACAAAATAGCTAGTTGTCATGGAAACCTGGTTGTCATGGATATTGTAAAATATACATAACGGTAAGGGGACCATTCATACCTGTTTTGTCCTTAGCAATAAGACCTTGGGCACTGGCCACTGAAAAACGAGAAGGAAATAACGTTATTTATTTTGAATTCACGAAAGCAAAGTAAGCTATTGTTTCGTAGTCACTCCAGCGAATTCAAGACTATTACTGTGGTTTTCGATATTCTGGGAACTACAACATTTCAACGGCTTGTTGTGAAATCGGTTTTTTACTGGGGTCAGTCAAGAACATAAAAAGTACGACTGATTATCTTTGATTGACGGCAGCGAAAAACCAAATTTCAGCGTGCAGCCTCGCAGAATATGGAAAACTGCAGTAAACTAACGGTCACGCAGACATATAGCGCGGCATCGCTGACTAGTATTGCTCACTAACCTGTGATAGCGATCTTAGCCGACCATTTTGAAGTGCCCATGGATATCTGCTTCTTGACGGCCTTCAAGTGTCCAGCGTGAGTCTTGGGGTTCACATGGAAAACTTCCCTGAGAATATCACAATGAAACAGCAATTTATATTACGACAATCCGTTCACAATCCTGTTCCACTATCTGATATGATCTGTGGCATAAGACTGTGAATTACTTTACGTCGATCTCATAGAAGTCAATTCTCAGTCTCCCGAGCCATAGAAGGTCTAAAGTTTTCGTTGAAGTTTTTTTGTTCTTTGTTTTGCGGAATCCCCATGTTTCCAAATGAACTTTAAACTAGTTTAAAAAGTCTTGAAAAGAGTGCAAGGAATTACCTGATGAGTTCAAATATATCTGGCGCCATTCGCTCTCTGTCTTCCATCCTTCTCTGCATTGCCACGATGATGGTCTCTGTCTTGTCTCTTGTTCCATGTTTTACTGACTTCTCAGCCGCGCCTTATAAAAGTAAAAGAGAAGTGCTCTCATTTCGTTTCCCTACCATAGCACACGCTCAGTGAAGATTGCATGCAGTGACTCAGCAGCTCATTATTGCTGCGCATGTCACGTCGTTGATAAACTTTATAAATATTTTTCTCGTTGTCTGCGGCTCCACTTACGTTGAAGACAGTCAGCGTTCAATAAATCCTTACACTTCTCATGGCACTTGACGCCACATTCTGAGAGAGAAAATGTTGACACAAATGTTAAATCATTGTCGTCACCACCGAATACATCTTTATTACCATTAGTGGCATCAACACCACCATCACCATCGCCACTATTCTCATCACCACCATTATCATGCAACATCACCATCACCATCACCACCATCATCATTACCACCATCATTATCATCATCATGACTATCATCATCATCATCATCACCACCACCATCATCATCATCATCACCACAACCATCACCACCACCATCATCATCATCATCATGACTATCATCACCATCATCACCACCATCATCATCACCATCATCATCATCATGATTGCCATCGTCATGTAAGGTCATTATAATAATATTATTATATAAAATAATCATTATTATTAATAATAATATCAAATATAATAATCATCATCATTATAATCATATCCAGTTTACCTTTACATTTGCATCCCTGCCT
Source organism: Actinia tenebrosa (assembly GCF_029948245.1). Classification (NCBI taxonomy): domain Eukaryota; kingdom Metazoa; phylum Cnidaria; class Anthozoa; order Actiniaria; family Actiniidae; genus Actinia; species Actinia tenebrosa. The sequence goes on along the minus strand of NW_028292582.1, from coordinate 4,391,971 downwards.
CGCCAGTCCCCACAGAAGCCCTTCACACTCATAGCAGTATGCAGGCACTTGTGTCGACCAAACTTCAAAATTATGTGGCGTTGTATCTACAAACCATTAACACACATCAATAATGTAATACAGTACTAAGATCAAGTGCGAAAAAATCCAGGATAAACGGCCCAGTTTTAAACTTCAGCCTGTTTTACCGGTTATACCAGTTAGAGTGTAAATTTCCGGCTTCAGTTTGAGAGAAACAATTTTGTACATGTTGCAGAAATAAAAACCCGCGCGCACAAACTGTCACGCGGTCACGACACGGAAAATCACGTCGTTCATAACGCAGTATTCTAAATTTTGTTGTCAAACAAGGTTACAATGGGAAATAGTATTCACTTTAATATCGTGGACATGGTGTGTAATAGTTTAAAAGAGACAATCTGGTAATTTTTTAAATAGGTGAAATGACGAATAATGAGAAAAATATTTTCTGCTACGAAAAGATTTACCTGAGATTGGATATATTAATGCTTGTAATGCTTTCTTGTAGACGTGTTGTTTCTGAGGAAAAAGCATTTGTATTTGAATTCAGAAAAAGCATCTAGTGTTTTATGCATCATTTCATTGAAATGCCTGATTCTTTTCTATTTTGCTTTCGAGATTCATTGTGAGGAACTGTAGACCTTGTAGAACACGAACGTATTTTTTAACGATAGTGAAAGAACACAAAGAACTGTTCAAGATATATAGAGGAACAAATCACGGCTAACAACGCGGGCTGTCTGAGAGAAAAAGAGTTCAAGCAGCATTTCACTTTGTAGCTATACAATTAAAAATCTTTCATGGAATTTCCTTTCCTTAGTTTTGGCGATTTACTGATTATTTAAAAGATATAAAGATTAATGTAACAAAACGAAATCAATGCAAGCTAGAAATACTTCCGTTTTTGAAGTTATTGTCTGTAAAGCAGAGTTAAATTAATAAAACACGATTTATAAAGACCAAGAAATAACAATTTAAGGACTGACGTGAATTCCAGCACAGCGTTATTTTTGTACAACTTTTTCTTCAATCGATGAAGAAAATCCTTTTATTCAGCGTCGTTATTTTCTCTCTCCCCAACCGATGAAGGAAACCACTTTCATTTTGTTTCGAGTACGCAGTCATATTGCTACATTGCTAAACGTGTAACTTACCAATTCTTCATCGTCCAAGTTGGCTCTCTGAGCAAGGTTTAGCTGGGCAGGAAAGCTTCGTTTTGCAACCAATCGTTGATGATGCTTTTGACAAACAAAATGATACGAAGTCATGACTTTCAATCTTAGTGGAGTTATTTAAAGACAACTTACACAGGAGTGAGCATAAACCGGAACTGAGTAACCGGAAGTCAGTTCTGTAAGGACTTATGGTTTCAGTTAGGAAATATTGGCACACACTTATTTCAATAAAGTTAGTCGCCTGAAAAGCTACAAAGCTGAGACCAACAAGGATTATGGGTAGTTACATTTTACATGTTTCAACCGCTTTAATAACTGTTGATGGATTTTAGATCTTTTACCAGTTACAGTCTCACCTCTTCTGAGCATCCTCAAGCTGCAAATCGTATCAAAAGCTTTACTTGTTTGATATTAAAAAATTCCCTTGATCCTCAGTGATCTCAGCTTTCTAGGTTTTTTGGTGACTAACTTGATTGAAATAAGTGTATACTTACGAATGGTATGGACTTTTTCCGACTGTTAATCTTTAATCCCGAGTCGACGTTCCGTAACAATTCCGCATTTCTTTCATTCCTAAAATTAAAAATAGTAACTTATTATAAATAAAGCTTGGATTTGATTGCTCCGCGTTATTTCATCCAGCGACGGATATTATACAATGACATTTATAAAACTAATAACAATAATTTATACTTATTAATTTTTTGTTCGGCTGAGCAAGGGCCGGTTAGTATCTTTACAGGGGGCTAAGGTGGAGCTTATTTTAACTACTAATTGATTATTGGAGGAAAAAATGAGTATTCTTTGTTTGCACATGACGTCATAGCCGCCATCTTGATTAAATTTAACAAAAGACTTATCAATGAATTATTTTGTTATATCAACCAATATGGCCTCCGTGTCCTTGTTATTTCACTCCCTACGGAATGATCGAAAACCAGAAATATTTAAAATGGGATACCCTGTGTAGTATGCACTCCCCAATATTTACCATGATGCCTTTCGCGAAACACTGGGAGATTTCTTGATGGCGTGTTTCCTGGTTAGTCTACTTGGAGCCGGTAACCCGTGTTGTTCCGTGCTCTCATCGTAGCCAGCAACATCTGCAGTCTCTACCATCTCCCACTCCGCCTGCTCAATCTGATGAAAAGAAATTAGACTATATATTAGACCACTAGCCAGGACTACTTCGACGATGCGGCGGCCATCTTGAATCAAATGGCATTATGGGTACTCCACGCGGCAAATATACAAAGCTTCGTTACAATAGTCCCTTTCACAGTTCACTGCGCCATCTCGAAAGGTAGTAGTGCATTTGCATCGAAGCGAGATGAAAGGTGAGCTTGAAATAAAGACGCCTCTTTTTGACAACTTGGACAAATATTCATGTCTCTATCATTGCAATCTCACCGTTCGTCTCGCTTCGATGCAAAGGCATGGCTACCTTCCGAGATGGCGCAGGGAACTGTGAAGGGGAATATTGACGACTCTGGGTTTAGCCTCACTTTTGAGGTCGGTAAACAAAAGCAAAAAATAGAATAACAAAACCAACAACTGCTGGATTCAAGGCTAAGCGCGCATGCTCTTGAGTTTTAATGGGGTCGATTGACATTTACGGTTCACAACAAGACAATTTGACAAGAGATGAATTAAAATAAGTGAACAGTTCCACAACTGAGGAAATTTCTCAAACATCGTGGGGTCGTCGTTTCAGTATCTTTGTTTCGTTTTCCCCCCTAGGCGACCCATAACGCCTCGCGATTCAAGAATGCCATCGCATCCTCGAAGTAGTCCATTGTATTATTGACAGTTGGGGTCAAGCCGAGAATGGCAGTCAGCCGAATCACAGGCAGCCCAAGTAATGACTTACATGATAGAGAGCAAAGAAAAGCACAAGAAAAATGCAGAACGAAAAACGTTTAACAGGAATTTTAGTGCTGTAGTGCTGAGAATCAGTTAAAGAAAGATAGTGTTGTTTAAATTTGTTAAAAGTAAGTATTTTCTTACTTCCTATTGGATATTTTTATAGAATTACCTTACGAACTTCTTGGGCTACCTGTGGTCGAATCGACGAGCGGCACGGCAAAAGTAAGACTTTTTCGACTTCGGTTGAACCAATCAGCGCTCGTGATTTCTGCGACTTCGAAAAATTAAGGCACAAGGTACGATCACACTAAGGTATGGACGACAACTGAGATATCTATCACAGCGCGCATGGCGTGATTGTTTGAAGAGAATTACCGCTGTCATGGTCACGTAATTTTTTCTTTTTTTTTTTTTGCAAATTCTTCTCTGGACTTCGTTAATATTGAATTATTTATAGACGGTGTGCAATGCACTATGGGGCAGTGCATTGAAACCTCATGCTAACTGGAATACTAAATATTCTTCGATTGCACGTTACGTCATCGTGCCCTCTCGGGGGAGCGTTGTGCCATTTAAAAAAATACTTCTCAATATGTAACGTTTTTCATTTCCCTGAGGATGGCCGAGTAGGCCGAAAGCTCGGAACATTAAATCTATGGTTGATAAGACAAATTATCATGAAAATACTTCTCATTTGCATCCATTGTTAACGGCACCACAATGGCCGCCATGCTTTTGTCTTTGAACTCTCTTGAGAATGCTTGCAACCCGTCAATATCAAACAATACTGACCGTTCCGAGATTGAGGGGAAAAAATGGGTCGAGTTTGCATTAAGCCCCGTTTACACTAGCGATTTTTGCGGCGATTTTTGCGGCGATTTTTGCGGCGATTTTTGTGGCAATTTTCGGAAATATGAAATTTTTTGTCTCATCTTTCAAAAGATACATTCGTCTAGGAAAATTTTGTTATTCTGAAAAAAACTTTACGAGTAAATTCTTTACCATTATTTATTATGGACAAAATCGAAAAAAAAAAAATCGCAGCAAAAATCGCTAGTGTAAACGGGGCTTTACAGTGCATTGTTCTATTGTTTGACACTCAAAGGTCTTTTTGGTCCATGTGAACGAGTGCTAACCGACTTTGACCAGGATAGACGCCATTTTGGAAATATGTCCCCTAAAACAGCCCACAATGCACCGCAATGCCAACTTGAGACCCAGGAACGGCTAATAGTGACAAGTCTAGTGCTCTTGTAGGTTGATATCATATTCAATAATTACAATTGTTTCTATCGTTCATTCTTACCGCGTCTTGTTCTTCGCAAACTGTTTCTTTCCTTACAATTTCGTTTTGCTGACTTTCAGGCATTTGGTAGGTTTCGTCCTCACTCATGTTCTCATGATGTCTGTGTTCATCATGAGCTGCTTCACCATCTACTTCGCTGTCTACTGGTTCAGGATTTGGAGAATAAATTCGGAAATCCCTGTTTCTTCTGAAGATTAAATAAATATACATCAATGATTGGATGGATAGTTAAACAGACAGACGGACAAATAGATGGACATTGATGAATGGATGGACAGACAGGCAGATGGATGGATCCATGGACAGACAGGCAGATGAGTGGATGGACAGAAACACAGAATAAATGATGGATGGACACAAAGATGAATGCATGGAAATAGAAATGAGCAGATGGATAGATGGAGAAACAGTTCTGCTAAGTAAATAAGGAAGGAAGGATGGATGGATGGATGGATGGATGGATGGATGGATGGATGGATGGATGGATGGATGGATGGATGGATGCATGCATGCATGGATGGATGGATGCATGGATGGATGGATGGATGCATGGATGGATGCATGGATGGATGGATGGATGCATGGATGCATGGATGAATGCATGGATGGATGCATGGATGCATGGATGGATGGATGGATGCATGGATGAACAGGAAGGTAGAGAAGGCTGGCGATAGGAAACAGTGTAGAGAAGATTAATCAATGGCTAACCAACCTGCTTGGACTCATTTTTCTTCTCGCTCCATTCTTCTGATCCACTTCACTATCACTCATGTTAGTTCCATTTGGAACTTGGAATAGGTTATTTTCATTGACTAAGAAAGCTGAATAATCCTCTGATACAATGCTGGAATTATCCACTGCATCTTCTCCTTCTTCTTCTTCTCCTCCTCCTTCTACTTCTTGTTCTCCTTCTGCATCACTAGTTACTGAAAGAAAAGATATAATTTTTATCATTGTTGTATTGCTTTGGGATCTATTGAGCTTAGATTCCTTTCATGCCTCAACACTTTTGAAAAGAACAAGTCTGGCCTGGCTTAACATTGTCATGTTAGAAACAAAAGCTACTTATCAAAACTATTGAGTTTATTAGATGCCCTAGACTAATACTTAGCAATACATTTTCTCACATCAGTTGCAAGTTAAGTTCATTTGAAATATGCACCACAATCCACTGGATAAACACTTATCCTGCAGATAAACTTTATTAACTATTATTCAAATAGTTATCCACTGGATTTAATCCTATGGATAACTAACTATTCACTACATAGCTATTTTTCGGTTTTTCCTCCCTCCTCTCAAATCAACCCTAACTAATTCAAACTGGTTAGAGTTGTGCTCTGGGGTCATACATGGACTGTATAATGGCTGCCAGTTGGCACCTCCACATGCTTTCAGTTTGACCCCGTTGAGCTGCGCCACTGCTGTACTTTGTGGTGGTGAATAGTGATGACAAGTTTTTTTTTTTTCACCTGATTCAACTTCCTTTTTAACCTTTTCTTTTTGTGCCTGCACTTGTAGTACTTGTAGCTCTTGATCCATGATGGTATAAAACATGTCAAGCTTCTCTTGAAGGAGTCTGGCATCTTCTTCAGAGAGACCTGGAATCAATGCATACTTAAGTTCAATAAACCAATACATAACTTATTCGTGATATTAGAGTGCTCACACTAAATCCGTGAAACAAATACTAATTTTTAGCACTAAATAGTGATAATTAAACAATAGAAAACAAAGGATTCTGTATGAAATAGTACTAATTAGTACTATTTAATGTTCAGGGTTTTAGTGCATGCACTCTACATACAAATTTATTTTTTTTACAAAATTTTAAAATTATCAGGTTGAAAGCTTGAATACAGTAAGAAATTTTTTTTGAGCTCCCAGAATTTTTCTTTCTTCTCTCTCTTTCTCTTGAGATTAATCAACACTATTCAATCATTTTTCTTGAAAAATTAAAATTACATCTTTCCTCTTTACAACTTGATGCAAACCATACAACAAAGCCTAATTTATGGAACACTGAGCTTGACTGATGATAATTCTCAGGGGCAGATTTAGGATTATTTTAGGAGGTGCACCTATCCAGGATTTTTTGTTTTAGGAGGGGGTGCACCCTTTGCTCATAAACTAAAACACCAATTATGCAGTAGATATCAGCTCATCTGAGGGGGGGGGGGGGGGATTTAAACAGAGGGGTAGAATATCAGTACTTTAAATTGTACTTTTTTTCCTCCAACTAGTTGGCTTACCAGAAGGAAGTTCAAATCTGGTGTCAATGAATAGTTTGTGTTCAGTTGGTTTTGGTCCATTGCTGGTTTCTTGTATAAGTGATATCCAGGTTCCTCTTCCTTCCTATACCAGCAGAAACCATCAAATTTATCTATTAGCAAGAAAAGCCCGGGGGGTACTCTTGCCCATCTAGGGTAGGGATGTGCCGCTGAGCCCACTGAACCCTGACCCCGTTCCAGAGCAAGATCGCTGAAAATCATACGCTGTTCCAGTATTGCAAAATGGATACCCTGTTCCAGAGAGGAGAGAGTGTGATTTCATATACCCTGTCCCAGAGCAAGCGCGATTTTATATACCCTGTTCCAGAGTAGAATCGCTGAAAACCATACCCTAATTGGCGGCACGTACCTGTAAAGCGAATATAGGGGAGTACCCCCTCTGGGAAGAAAAGTAAGTATGGAAATAATTTATCATTTGTCACTACAGGCCTATCTCTAGGGGTGTGGCGGGCCTGATAGGAATTGACTCCATGACCTACCTTCTCTATACCGGTGGGATGCTCTAACCACAGGGCTACAGAAAAGCCTTGTGATAGGCAGTCATTTGCTTGGTTCATTATGACATGCCTCCTGCACACTTCTAAGGCTATATGTCCAGATTCAGTTCAGAATCCTTCTAATATATATAATTATTATATATCTTCATTATATATCATACCACATTGACTTATGGAGGCTGCAAATTTCAATGACATTGTCTCTAGAGCATGCTCACAAGTGAAATTACTTGATGGGCTTTCTGTGGTGCCACACCCTACACAGGAATTCCAAGTCTAGGATATTTATGTACCTCATTTGAATGATGTATTTGCATCAGTGGAATTTCAGCAAGTCCAAGCAGAGTATCTGAGAAGAAACCTTTGCTCCATAGCTCTAAGAAAAGACTTTGATCAAGCTTGCTTGTCTCACTGCAAAAACAACAGTAAACAAATGAATTATATTAAACGATACTTAAGATTATACATGTGGCTGCTCATGACTCACTGAGGGTCAGATCACTTGTCGACCACTCTCCCCCTTGAACTCAGCCACTAACTTTTCAAGTATTTGCATTTTAAATAGTATTTTTCATTGGTTTATTGTCTGCACTCAAAGATTCTTTGTGCTTGTAAAATTTCTAGACTTGTGCAAAGTCCACTTCTTTCTGTGTACCTACAACTTTGCTCTCTCGCTGTGCTCGACAAACTTTCTCTTCGCTCAAAATAAAAAACTCCAACAGGAGACAACAGACGTTGATTTGGGGCAGGACTATACTGGACGTTACACTGAACATGCCTGAACAGTTAAATACATTAACAATAATAACTAATTCATATTAATAATTAATACATACATACTTACTCAGTAATTCTTAATACATGTACATATTGATAATTTATTGATAACAAAAGTCAAATGACCCTTTTTTAAAGAGCTTGACATTATATTTTCATAAGACTTCATAGCTAATTACAGAATAAGTTGTAAATTCTGTCACTTACAAAACAAACTCTTGTCCCCAGTTGGGAGTGGAACCCTTGACTAGGTCTGTCTGTAGACTCGTATTCTGTAAAATCACTTTTACATAAGTGTTGAGTTTACCTGCTGAATTGAATAATGAATTAGCTTACAATAATTTACAAACAAAACCCTTCTTGGATGTCGATGATTAGCGCGATATAAATAGTTCATTGAATATTAATCAAGTTTGTGATAAACATAAGCTCTGAGATTATAAAAAGAAAAAAATTAGTAAAGCAAAAACGCATGTGTGCTTTGTGAATGAACAAATCTGTCTTAATTTGATATCATACGTTTACCAGTAAGATTAAATGCTAGTGATCAAACTCTTCAATTTAATAGAAAAACAAGTTGACTTTGAGTGCAATATAAAGTTTTTAAAATCCTTTATCGATTCTGAATAGTGTTATAATGCTTAAAGAAAGAGCGATCCTTCAGATTGAACTAAATATCCGGTAGGAAACACAGTATCGAACAACTAATTTGAGTTCATTTTAACAAATTCCTCTCGGTCCTGACTAAACGAATTCGAATCATATTATATTTGATCTGGGAGAAGATTAATTTTATAATCTCACCTTGCTCAGCAGTGATTTTTCCTCTCTTAACTTTGGTCGTGAAGTAAGTTGAAACACAGAAAAAGAAAGAGAAATTACTCACAAATCACTGACAAGATGACAAGATTGAAGTTAGTAATAATGAATATGGTAGCAAATCAAAATGATCGATGACTGATAACAATTTCTTACCAACTACAATCAAAATAGACATCCTGAATGCCTCCCTAGAAGTGTCTGTATTTCGATTTGAATTTAGCCATGAATTCCTATACGTTTTGTGTACAAATTACGAGTGTTTTGATGAACAACAGGAAGGTATTTTGCTGCTATTTCTCTCATCATGTCGTGAGTTCTTTTGAGATTGAACTGAATATATTGACTCCAAATGAGCAGTCAAATGAGCAGTCAATCAAAATCAATCAAGGTCAGTGGAATAAAAAACACAGGGAGCCCAACGTCGCCTAATTTGGGGCCACCATCTAATGATATTTTCTGCAAAATTCCAAGAGTTTTCTTCAAAAATACAGGACTTAATAACGCTTGAAAACAATCCACGCAAGAAAAATGCAACTTAGTAAAAAACTATATTTTCGTATGAACTTCCTGTGGAGTAAGTCAATGGTCACGCGCGTTTGTGCGCTCAACAAGTGTGATCACTACAGCCACAATGACGCCATTCGATTGTGCTACGCGTGTACCTACTTTGTCCACGAATTGAGATTTTTTCTCGATGGGAACACCATCCACAAATCTGATAGCCATAATTGATGCACGCCTTTGAAAAGCTATGTCTTTGGGCCATTTTTCGAGACACACTATGGAATAATTAGTATAGAAAGTTAACAAAAAGCCATTACCCCAGCCCCTGGCCTCCCCCCTCCCCCCAAGAACCCATAGTAGGTCTGGTGAGAACTAAGCAGACTACCATCTTGGCCGCTCTTATTTGATTACTACTCGATATGTGCATGTTTGTTCATGCAGACCTTCACTCAGCTAAACTCGTTTCAATATTTTCCTTAAACTTAAAGTTTCAAAGTGGTACTGCACAAATGAATCATAGAAAAGAGAAATAGTCAAAGGATATATAACAACTAATCTGACATTGCCGGGGTAGAAAACGCGAAGAAATAAATCAAATTCAACTCCGGAAGATGTTATACGGCCGGATTAACGGAAAAGGGACGTTTTCAAATGACAGGTCATTGGAAGGCTAAATATAGAGCCTTACGCATTCTCGATTTTAGCTGGAAGCTGCCAAAAAAGAGGCGTATATATGACTGTGTGTGGTGGGGGAGGGTGAGGGAAAAGCGAGTAGAATATTTCGCGGACTTCAAATGAGTAAGGCCAGCGCCAGGGCATAGGCCTTCATTCATTTGGAAAGATCGGGTAGGTTGTTCGTCAAAGTAGGGTCCAAACTGGCATGCTACATGATTAGGCACATTCTATGTTCCGGTGGGATGCTAACAAATTATCATTGCCTCAGACGTCGCTTTGCAATGACAAATGAACTGAGATTCACAGTATCTCTTAATTTGTCCTTGTTTAGTTTTTCATTTTAAAGTCAACGTTTGTTCGATAAATTTTTCTTATTGTCTTTTAAGTATTAATAAAATGCGTCTAGAAATGACTTACAAGGGAGTTGAAGTTAACCCCTTCACGAGCCTCTGTACCGTTCAAATCAAAAGAACGGATCAAAATCGATAGCTGCAAGATCGATCATCCATATTTCTCGAGGGAAGAGATTACTATCAACCAAATGCTGCATAATTTGATGGTAATTTTTTGACGGAACGAAGTCCATAAACAAACGAATGAAATAAGAGAAGGTCTTACTTGATTTGATCATAAGCTTTTATCGCTAAATAGAAATGGTTTTCGTAACATTCAAAAAATAAAACCATGAACGGATATGAACAAGACAATTTCATTTCGGCGCGCGCCACCTAAAATTGCCTTGTTTTTCATTATGAGAACCACCCCAACCAAGAAAAAAACAAAATCAACTTATCTTTCAAACACATCGTCTGAACCGCAAAAAACGCTTTAAATGGTTAGGGTTTTTTGTTCTGCTGGCCTATATAATGACTACAAAAGCATTAGGACTTATTTGTTTGCTTATCTTAACATATGAGTCCTCAAAACACCTTGCAAAGCAAACTTTTCAAAAATGAAATCACTTTTTCTTACCTTTAGTAGTGATGATGCATGAGCGCTGTGACTTAATTGTTCCTTTTTCTTTTTGTTGAGTCAAACGAAGTTAAACTTTAAGGCTCTAATTTTTGCGGAATTAAACGTACGTTTTAGAAATACTGATATGTCAATTGAGGAAGCCAGGAACGGAACGGAGCTAGGCTTCAACTGTGACGTTAGAGTAGTAACTCACCGATCATTTATTCTTGGTCTAATTCTAATAGTTTGCATTTACAAAACCACATACGTCTTCTTGAAGGTTCGAGACGTTTTTTTAATTTGCTTGTTAGTCATCATCGCTGAGGCCGGTTTATAATTTTTCGCCCACAAATAGAAAAAAATGAGTTTAAAAGATATTCAATAGCGTAATTATCAATAGACTACATCAATGAATGACAGGACAATCTTTGATGGGAAGATTGTTACTATGACGACGAGGAGGGCAATAACTCTCTCTTTTTGAAAAGAACTAATCAAATACTGAGGTAAAGTACTGTTTTTGCAAACAGAATATCCTGACTATAGACTTCTTTATTTCTATCGTGCTAAAAATAAACACAGCTGGTTGAATTAATCAAGTCTTACATCAGAATATAATGAGACGTACGCGGCTATCATGACATTTTTATGCCGAAGATGGTAGGTTGGTGCGTACGTGATTAGCTGTTCTTATTGGGAAGATGGAAGATTTTCTTTTTTCTCAGATTTAGACTTCCAAGTGACACGAACTTTAAAATATATTATATGTAGATGATGTATTAATTTTACAGTGCAGTTGGCCAATGCAACTTTCATCAGTCCCAGAATTAATATTCAGTTTCAACTACAAATCCGATCCAATTAAATACACCAGCCATGAAAATAACTGAGTGACTTTAATTTTCAAAAGATGATTTCTCCCCTCCCCCACCGATCACATTTATTTTGGGAATAGATTTATTCCAATACCGTGTCTTCTAGTTCACAAGATGTAGGTTATCATGACTTTTTTATGTCAGAGATGATAGGTTGGATCCGGTACGTGAGGTGGTTTATAGCTGTTCATTAACGGGAAGATGGAAGATTCACTCTTTACCGTAGATTTATAGTATAGTACTTTGTGACTTGAATTAATTTTAAAATATTTTATATGTTGATGATCCATTGATTTTACAGTGTAAATGGCCCAACTTTCATCAGCCTTAGTATTATTAAGTCAGTTTTGACTACAACTCCGACCCATGAAAATAACTAATGTACAACCCCCCCCCCCCCCCCCAACACTTATCACATTTATTTTGCAAGTAGATTTATTCCATTACGTGTCTTCTCAAAAGCGCCAGCACCATACAGTAAACAACTTATCATAACGGATCAAGCAATGTCAACTGTCACGTGTTCTTCGAGTCACTTAAGGCACGAATGCGTATATCATTTTTAATCGCTTTGTGAGGGGCGCACTCTTTTTGGGCTTCCTGTGTCGGTTGTCAGTCCAGGGATATCGGCCCAGTCTCTCTTATTCCTGGCTATGACGTCACTTGGCGAGATATCGAACGGAGAAGAAAGTATGGCGGAAGGTGTAGTTGAAAACCCTCCAAGTTCACGATATTTTTGCCATGTGTGTAACCGAGAAATATCACCAAACCTACCGGTAAGTAACAAGCAACACCCCTTTAATCTATGGGGGAGATTGGTCGAGTGTAATGTGATATTTTGAGGAGTATTATTGCATCATTCAGTGATGATGCACTTTATATGTTTACCAGACTGTTTTACAAGGTACTTTCACATTTGAGCAACTTGCAGGTGTTTCACAGTACCCTTTTTAACTAGACGGATTACAACATCTCTTGAATTTGATCTGTATAAAATAAGTCAAAAATTGCGAACGTTGTCAAATATTTAACTTCTTTTGAATCATCGTTTGAAATATCTATCAGTTGAATCCAAAGCCAGTCAAGGAAAATCAACTACTGCTGTGTTCATCAGGCAAGCAAATGAAGGATTCTCTGAGTGAAACAGTGGCTACTCTGCATATACTGGCTAACTTTGATAAGCTTAATAGTATTGCAAGTTTCAGATAAATAATAAATAATATATTATGGAGTTTGTTTGGTAAAGGTTTCTCAGCCTTATGATATGCATAACTAGCCTTGGGTATTAAAGTTTATGTACATAATTATGTATCACTGCACGCAAGGTTACTGTTATTCCAATCAGAACCCATGGTTAGCACATGGTATATTTGTGCCATCAGTTTTGAACAGTCATGTGAAACTTTCTTTCATAATCTGTTATCAAGGGGTTGAATGGCAGCCATGTTGTAGGACAGGAACAATGCAATCTTATTGCATTTTCCAAAGAAGATTTTCATTACTTTGAACCTTAATATGCATGGCAGTCATTAGAACTCCTCTATACATCAAATATCCAGTCACAAGATGATCATGTTTAAACTGCAACCTTTTTTTTCAGACCTTTTTTGTTGCATACTAGAGACCACTCATTTTTTATCAGGGAGTGGCAGTGGGATGTTGTTGGTTACCAACACAAAAAATTCAAAAATTTACCTCTCCCCTGTTTTTTTATTCTGTTTATTGTAAAAATGCTATGGGACTTCGAGGTCCGGGCCCTTATAAACCAATTTTTTTCAATTACCCCTCAAATCCCCCCACCCCCTCCCCCTGGTAAAAATGAATGTTCCCCTTAGGCATTAAAAGCTGGAAAACTACGTAATACACCTGCACTTGTGTGTTTGCATTTTAATTCAGCCAATAGGCAGCTCAAAATGTGGAAAAATATCTTGCTGGAGAGCTGTATTCGACTGTACAAGTTCATGTATTTATGTTATTCTTATAGTAAAATAATGCACTTTTTTGTTATATAGGAATTCACATGTCCTCAATGTGACAATGGCTTTGTTGAGCAGATGACCGGCGAAAAGTAAGACTAACACTACTAAAGCCTGGATTACACGAGAACACAAATGCAATTGCATGCACAAGCAATTTTCATAAGTGAAAAGCAACTGCAAGCAAATTAAGATACACAAGTGCAGTAGTGCTTGTTTACATCTTGCATTTGCATTTGTGTTGTCTGTAGTTCACTCATAAGTTTGCTTGCCATACTCTTTTTAAGATATATCCTTGTATGCAGGCATTTAGTTCAATAAAATAGTTTTCAGACTTCTATATTGCTTACTATCAATCACATGACTTTCTGGAGTTGACTGGGGGCAAGCAAGTGGTTGACTGAGGGGCAACTGGTGGATGTTAAGTCAAAACATGTCGAAATAAGTCTTCAAAATATTGTATTTGACTACTTTTTACGACATGAAACCTGAAAACAAGAGATCAAAACAACCTCCAAGATTTTACAAGCATTTAAAATGCAGCTATTACCAGAAGTAATGTCTTGTATCAATAGCAACCTATTCTTGATAATTGAAGAACCAAAATCATTGTATCAGGAATTTATTTTATTTTTTATGGAATTTATTTGTTTTATTTGTAGCAATGAAGATGATAATAATACAGAAAGAATCGAATTAGATGGTAGTAATCCTGAAGAAGCCTTTACACAGGCAAGTATCTTTAGCATTTGTTCTAATCATTCATTTTTGTTAATAATCCTATTTGATATTTTGTTTATTTTTCTCTCAGCTTTGGGGAAGAATGTTCCTAGGTCCACATGATTCGTCAGGTATTGTAGAAGATTTGATTTAATATTTTAGATTGACCATGATGATAATGATGGGATGGTGATGAAGATGAAAAAGTAATGCAAAGATGTGATGATAGACTGATGACAGACAAACGCTCTTACCAAGTGAGCTAACTGAGTGGCAGTTGTGTTGTGATAATGATGGTGATGACTAAGATGTGGTGATGATGATGTGATAATGATGATGATACTTTGTTTTCCTTGGTGACAGACTTCTTTTACTTTTCCTCATTAATTATCCCTAATTTGATAAAATAATAGATACAGGGATAGCACTACAATTTTGGAAGGATGCAAGATTTCTAATGTTTAATTATTTTTCTTTCAAAAAAGAAGGAAGTGAAGGCAGACGGCGGCGAGGTTTACCCAGAGCAAGAAGAATAGCAGTCAGAACATCTGGTCAGGGGGGGTCATCTGGTAATGCTGCAGAAGCAGCTGCTATTGATTTGTAAGTATCAACTATAATTTTCCTTGTAATGCCCCAAGGGAGGGAAGGGCCAGATAAATAACAAACTATTATTATTTATTATATAGTTAGAATAGTAAGTGCACGCTGATTGGTTGAAAACTGTGCTAAATTATTATTAATCAACAACTGAAGATATAATCAAGGGATGGTAAAATATACATGTGTACATGTTTTAATTATTGATCTACATTGTAGTAAGTGCTTATGCAAAAAAATATATGATCAGGATTATTAGGACAAGGATTTTAATAAAATATACAAAAATATACATGTGTACATGTTTTAATTATTGATCTAGTAAGTGCTTATGCAAAGAAAATATGATCAGGATTATTAGGACAAGGATTTTAATAAAATATACAAAAATATACATGTGTACATGTTTTAATTATTGATCTAGTAAGTGCTTATGCAAAGAAAATATGATCAGGATTATTAGGACAAGGATTTTAATATGCTACTCTTAAAATAACAAAGTTTAAAAAAAACTACTATCGGATTAGAGCTTTGCCATTAGATAATAATAATAATTAATAATTGTCCATTTATGTTTATTAGAATATTACAGAATCTATTGGGATTACCAGGAATTGGTAAGTGATGCCATTAGAAAAAAAGTAATATATAATAATAATTAATATTATATATATATTATTTAATAATCATTGACTCTTTATTACTCTTTTTCCCTAGTCACTAGAGAAGATGGACCAAGTAATAATCAAAACATTCCATTTCCATTGTAAGTATTTTAAGAGGAATAGACCTCTTTGGCAGTGGTAGTGAAGAGGATAATTTACCATCCCACGTCCCAGTACAACTTAAAACATTTGTTTATACACTAATTTACCAGAAGTCATCTTTTGTGACATTAAGATCCTCAGTGGAATTCTGCCTACAAAACTGCATTATTTTATTTTCATTGCAGAAGGATGCTTCAACTTCATGGAAATCCAGGGGATTATGTTTGGGGTACAAATGGATTAGATTCTATTATCACACAGGTATTGGGATAGAAGATGTTATAGCCACCATGTTGGTTGACTTGATCAAAAGATTTGGTTTTGGTTACTCTTGTCCTGACAACCAACATGGTGGCCATGTCTTTTGTTATTTTATTCTCATGGCAAGGGGTGCACAACATTACATTCTTGGAGTGCATGTGACCTCATAGCCACCATGTTGGTTGTCTTGAGCAAAAGATTTGGCCTTGGTTACTCCTGCCCTGACAACCAACATGGTGGCCATGTCTTTTGTTATTTTATTCTCATGGCAAGGGGTGCACAACATTACATTCTTGGAGTGCATGTGACCTCATAGCCACCATGTTGGTTGTCTTGAGCAAAAGATTTGGCCTTGGTTACTCCTGCCCTGACAACCAACATGGTGGCCATGTCTTTTGTTATTTTATTCTCATGGCAAGGGGTGCACAACATTACATTCTTGGAGTGCATGTGACCTCATAGCTGCTATGTTGGTTGACTTGAGCAAAAGATTTGGTCTTGGTTACTCTTGTCCTGACAGCCAACATGGTGGCCATGTCTTGTCCTTTTTTTTTCTCTTAAGAAGAAGATGCACACACACCACCCATACAGAAAGCAGTGAAATACTAACTTCAAATTCTCCATTCTATTGCAGCTACTTAATCAGTTAGAAGGAACAGGGCCACCGCCAGCAGAAAATGATAAAATAGAGGCATTGCCAACAATTATAATAGATCAAGAACAAGTTGGTGGGTACCTAGTATATGACTATCCTTTACATTCAAAATCAATTGTCCTCAACACTACTTTCAAATTTTCTAACCTTACCTTCTCCTTAATTTTTTTTTTCAATCATCAGATGCTAAAACAGAATGTGCAGTATGTCAAGAACAGTTTCATTTAAGTGAAGGAGTAAAAGGCTTACCTTGTAGACACTTGTATCATAAAGATTGTATAGAACCCTGGTTAAAATTGGTAGGTATTTAATCGCTTAATGAAAGGGTACGCCCTTTTCCTGGCTGAGCACCAGTGGACTACATCGAGGCACAAAGCTGTTCTAAGACTGCATTCATAATGTATGGCAGAGGGGGGGGCAGGTGAAATTAAGGGGGGGTCGGAAAAATGGGGAGGGGGGGGGGGGTGAATTGGGGAGATGCAAAATTTTTAGAAGAAGCTACAAGAGATTTCCCGGGGGGATAGTTATTTTGTAGGGACCTCAAGGGGGGGTCTTGAGATTTTTTTTGTCATTTAAAGATTTCACTGCCCCCCCCCCCCCCCTGCCATACATTATGAACGCAGCCTAATATTTTAATGGGATGTTTGTATTTTTAATTCCCATAGCATGATTCCTGTCCAATATGCCGTTTGAGCCTGTCCAAAAACCCAACAAGGCTGGAGCAAACAGACTGACACAACTAAGCATTGTTTGCTGCTAGTAGTAAATAAATAGCTCTTCATCTTACTGCTTTTCTCATAGACATGTGAACTCTGTAGTTGTGAATATTGCCTGTTGAAACTTGTTTTTTCACTGCTGCCAGTCAAAAACATGAAAGTAACCAACTGATAAGTTTTGATTGACAGCAGCGAAAAACTAAATTTAAGGAGGCAGCTTGAAAGTTCGCATGTTTATGAAATTAGCAGTAAATAGGACACTCGTAATGTTAAATAGTAGTATGAGCATGATATGATATAAATAATGACTTCTGTGATGAATTTGGCTCACAACTGAGATTAAAATGTGCAGGACAGCATTGTTTGCATTGTCAGAATAGGAAAAACCCTATAAAGAGTTGAATTTGTCATGTAGTTGTGTTGTTGAGAATGTCCAAAGAACACAATCCTGGAGCTTCTAAGTTGTGACATATTTCTGGGTCCAACTGTTCATAAAACTGCTAAAATAAAGTGAGAAATGTTCAATTAGAACATTGGACAACAAATTCTGTCATGAAGAAAAGTGCTACGGATCTCAACGAACTGTGACAGGTGATTAAAAATTCATGTCTCTACCACGTTCACCTTTGTGTACTGACACACCCACATTTGTAAACTTCACTGCTGATTTTAGGGGCTACTGGTAGTTCTCTAGATACTTCATGCTGACTTCCTTTCCACGCAGACTGCTTATTTTTCTGCAGATTCTGTCAAGCAAGACTCTATATTCAGGCTTTTTACCTCTTTGCCAGATAGGAAAAGTTTGATACATTTATTGTCTTGGTATTTGACTTTGAATTCCAGGGTTCGTACAGATTCCTCAGTGAAAATTTCCAAAACTTTTCCAAAAGTTTCTCAAAGCCTATCAACTAAAATTTCCAAAACCACATAAGCAAAAACATAAAGTGAAATTCATGGACATTCAGCAATTATACAAACCAATACAAAATATGGCACTCACCAAAAGTGCCAGCGCACATTGATTTGCAGCAGGAAAAAATAAACATCGGCATTTTTAATTAATACTACGGAAAGCATTCTTTGCCAGGTAGGACCTGGGCAACCAACAGAAAAATATCATAACTTTTCCATAGCCCAGTGGTCGAAAAAGAAATTTTACAAAACTTTCCAGGTCCTGGAAAAATGCATTATTGATTTCCAAAACTTTCCAAGACTTTCTAAACCCGTACGAATCCTGGAATTCATATCTATCCATGACTAGCGTGCTATTGAACATCAAGCCGATGAGTTCTAAGAAATTCAATACAAATGTGGGCGTGTCAGTACACAAAAGTGGGTGTGGTAGAGACATGAATTTTCAATGACCTGTCAGTTTGATGAGATCCGTAGTATTCTGTTTAGAAAAACTCCTATTTTTAAGTATACTTTTTCCATCAAAGACCTTTTTTTGGATGTTTTACTATTTAAAATATCTTGCAAGTAGAAACTTCTCCATTTTTTCATTAAGATATAGAAATAATACTCAAGAGAATGTTACATCCAGTGGATTCATTTTCTGAATGAGTAGGAAACTTTAAGCTTCAATAATATTTTACTTTGTTCTGTACAATAAATTAATAATACAGTGTTGCATGCAAGCACAGCACAGCACATTTTTGATAGATATTGCCTTATATTAAAAGCTCACTAGAGTTTTTATGCTCATAACTATCTTATACACAAAATTGAAATATTGTGACCAAGACTAACTAGTTACTGACTACCTTTATTTCATACACCTAAAAATGCACGTTTGTTTCATTTGAACAAGGGGCAAGTTAGTGTAGAACAATAGCTCTTCAAATCGGTTGTCATATTTCGATGTGCATGGAGCAAGTGTGTAGTACTTGTGATGGACTAATCGAAAACCTTTTATCTTCCGTGATTACTCTGAAGGTACATTAAGAAAAATATCAATAAATAGTTTGTTCGGACAATCACTGTATTCCACTGGGAAAACTACCCATTGTTTGCGTGGACACTTGAGCATAGCTGGAACCGATCTATTGCTGATAGTATGAAATACTTTCTCATTTATTAACTAACAGGAAGAAGCTGTTAATTTAATATATATATATATATATATATCTTTTAGCCTGTGTTGATTGTCGTACCTAAGTAAAAGTTAATTACCGAGAACGGAGGCATAAGCCATATACATCCCGAGGGCCGTGTATAGGCTTATTGCCAACATTTGTGGAAATTAAGTATTTTATTCATCAATTGAGGTTTTCTATCAAATGTTGCTCATTATAAATGCAAAGTCTATATATATTTATTAACCGGGTTAATAGTTTTAGATTGACTTTATTTCTTCCCACAAATGCCAAACGTGACCACGTTTTCCTGTATTTTACTTTACTTTTTATAAACTTTCTCACTACACACAAATATTCTTTATTTTTCTTCTACTTGGATTCTTTTGCGAGTCCTTTTCAGTAATGTAAAATACTTTTTCACTGGTCAACTGATGTTTGCAGTTGCTGTGAGCGTAAATCTAAAACTCTCTAATAACTATATATTGACCTCACATTTATGAGGGTTATAACAAAAATAAAGCCTTGTGAATAACAAAGACTACCGTGTCAATTGAGAAATAATAATTACTGATTCAAGGATTGTAGGAGTACTAATAGATGTAGTATTAAGAAAATAGAGTAAACCTGCTAGTTGACCTAAGAGAGATTTTGAAAAGACTGTTATCATTATTTTGTATGTTTGATGCCTATGCAACTTTTGTTTTTTCAATATTGCAAGTTTGTAAATACACATCAACTGTAGACTTTGGTTAGTCACAATAACTATAAAACACCAGTTAGGCAATACTACTCATTTATTTACACATAAAAAGTACCACGTGCATTAAATATTGCTGTTAGTTTGAATAATACGTAAGTAGTCAATTGAATTTATTTGAAGCATTTGAATTTAAAAAAATACCTTAAAAAGTTACGTTATTAGATGTATTGCACCCTGAAATGTTCTATACTATGCTTGTTGGCCTGCAACTATGTAAAGTAAGTGTCAACGGTTTAAAATATTATATGTCCCAGTAACATAATATTATTACAGAAGCAGATACACTAACCAGGACCACTTGATAAAATTTTTTTAGCCAATCAGGAGAGCAAAAAACCACAGCCAATCACAATCTCTTATTTTCATGTCTGTTGATAAGGTCCAAGTCTTTTCTCAGATATCTAGGCTTTGTTGCTTGCTCCTGATTGGTTCAGTTGGACTTGAGTTTGATTCCTTTCTTTTTGTGCAGTGTTGTTTCTGCAAGAGATCCCAGTTGGTGTTCCCGCACGTTAAGATTTCAGGTTTGTTGTGCAAAGCTTAAAAGGAGATGGTTTGAAACTGGTTGAAAACTCTTTTTACAGCAAGATAGTTCTTTCTTGGCAAGATCCACCAAATGTACAGTACAACAAAATCTAATGCAGGTTATTCAAAAAGACAACTTCAATTTTTTTTTTCACTCTTTGATCTCCCTCGACACAAATACCTTGTAAATAATAAAACCTGTAAAACATCCATTAAAATTTCCCTCCACGGCTTTTTCCCCAGAATTTTTTTTTCAAGTAAAACATGAAAAAAACTTTTTAAAATGTTCACTTTTCAGGTAATTTATTCTACATTCGTAACAAAACTATTGATTTGCAATTGAAAACAAGCATTTTGAGAGAGTTTTCTAGCATCCTGAACAAAAGCACTTTAAAACACTTATTTACAAATATTAATTTTAAAGATTTTTGGCTAGATGAGATTAAGAAATGTTGTATTTTCATAGTCTCTTAGTTCTCAATATTTTTAAGCTTTGATGATTTGTTCTATTTCCATTGGCTGTATTCCATCGGTTTTGCACACATTTGTCATCAGTGTACATTGTAAAGAATTCTCTACCTTAGCTGCATCATCACTGATGGAATTACTAGAAGATTCTTGGGATTCTTTAGGATGCTGTGAGGAATCTAATGGGAGTTGCGCCGATGCTCTGTTTGTCGTGTCTCCCACACTTGCTGCAGGAACAGGAACAGGCTTGTTTACATCACAACGAATTTCAACTGATTCTTCACTTTTCCTCGGTACTTTAGCCACCCGTTCAGTGCCTACTGGAGAAGGAGCTGTGCGTTTCACAGCAGAAGAGAGACCACCAATATCATGGGGTGGTGTACTAGGTGAATTGGATGTTATGGTAATGGTACTGGACAAACTGCTTTTCGTTAACCCATCTGAAGTAATGGTATTTGTTCCTTGCTCTGTGTTCTTGCTAGAGATTATTGTATTCATAGATGGCACTGTACAGCTATTAGTGGTCTCTACAGCATCAGAGCTCTGTTCTTCTCCAGATAGCGATGGATTGGACTGATTTGCCTTAGAACTGATACCTCCAATATCTGGTTTCGATATAGGTTGAAGAACAACCCTTCGTTTAGCAACAGGCCTTATTGACGTTGACTTGTCATTCTGGACTTGTGTAGTCTGCCCATTAGGAATGTCCTGTTGATTAGTATGATTCTCCTTAGCAATGACAGCCCTTACTTCTGGTTTAGATACAGGCTGCAAAACCACTCTTAGCTTTACAACAGGTGTTACTGAAGACTGCTTGTCATCTTGAGCCTGTAATCTCTGGCCTATAGAACTAGCTTCTTTTTTGGGTAGATTCTCCTTAGCAATGACAGCTTCTACTTCTGGTTTAGATACTGGTTCAAGAACCACCCTTCGCTTAGCAATGGGTGTTACTGAAGACTGCTTGTCATTCTGAGCCTGTAACAATTGTGCAGAACTTGCTGCCTCAGTAGTTGTTGATATTGACTGCAGCTTATCTTGTGTACTGCTGCTTGTCTGTAGGTGAGGTGAGGTCATCACTCTAGGTACAGCACTTAGACCTTGGTTTACACTTGGTGATACAGACTTTGTAGATATTTTAATTCCTGTATTTGACATCTGAGGGCTGCAAGACATCACATTTGGTGTCCCCTGTTCATTATCTGTTGCAGCTAGTTTTGTCATACCATAGGCGTTAAGGATGTTACTATTGACGTACCATCTGGTTTTATCGCTGCGTCTTTCTTTAGTTGCAATAGCCTTGATTTTAGCTTCTAGTTGTCTTTTTGATATGTGGCCTTTACCAGCTAGTGAAGGGTGTATTTTGGTACTTTCACATTTCTTAGACCAGTGTTGTTTGAAATAGTTTATTAACTTGGCCACTCCCGCGGTACTTCGATGAATTAAGGTGATTAAATCTGGCATTGCTAGAGATAAAAAACAATGTCCTTTAATATTAAGGTACATGATCAATGTTCTTAATATCATAAGGCACTCTTAATGGCTTGAACAATCAAAAGGTCAAAATGGTATGAAATTTTCCTAAACCTGTATGCACATTTTTCTGGTATCATTTTTCTTTTGTGCTGACATTATTTACACATGAAAATGATACATTTTGAGCTTAGTATGCAACATGCACTATGCAATATGCAAGATGCAACAAAACTGTCACCAAGTCTTTCTTGAAATACCTGTAGGCAAAAGGTGCTCCAACCTACCTTCTTCTGGAACATACATTCCACTTTTGTTAACACTATCAGGGGTAGCTGTGCTATTCTCCCTCATGGATTGAGAACAAGAATCTGCACTTGCTGACGAGGTGGTTCGTATTGCAATAGTTGGTTCATCTATCAGAACACATGCCTCAAACTGCTGAAGCATTTCATGGATATTCTTGTCGTCAGGCCATACACATCCAATACAAACAGGCTTTTTTGCTTTACATTTTCTCTTCAGCTCAGCCTCCCATGCCTTAACCTTTGCTAGCTGTTGTTGTTCTTTTGAAGCTGAATCGACCTTTGGAAAACATAAAATAAAGTTATTCTTACTATTAGAATGAATCACTTTGTAAAAATTATCTTTCTTATATATCACATCTAATGTTTTGTGCCAGAAAATATCCTTAATTGCAATAATTAGGTAGGGAATGATGTTGGCTCATGAAGGAAATTCCTTATGAAATACTTCCCAACCCCTTGGTACATACAGTAGTATCCCCATCTATATGGGAGAAGTATGATTATTTTCTAGGATTAGTGGTACACAATATACTCTCTTCAGACTCTCCCACCCCTTCAGAAATACCAGGGCCGGGTTGTTCAAAGCTGGATTAGAGCTAATCCAGGATTAACTGTATAGGTCTTATTAAGAGTTAACCCAGGATTAGCACTAATCAGGCTTTGAACAACCTGGCCCAGTCCCCCACCAAGAGTTGTGGGGGGGGGGGGGGGGGGGAGGTATATTGCTTTTATTTTGCTGGTAATCTCCCCCCACCCCTTGAAAACCCAACCACTCCCTGTAGGGAGGATCTTTTCTAGAATAAATCATTTGGGTACCTGATTTTCTTCATCATCAGTATCGATGCCTTCATCATCTGATAGATAGCCATGTGGAACCATGAATCCATCTTCATCTTCATCTTCACCATCCTCAGCGTCGTCATCGTCTCCCTAAGCATTGACAATGACATGGTCATGTTGTGAATGCCCACTGACCGGCTGTAATTCGCTGCAGGTCACAGTTTATTATATATATATATATATACACATATATATATATTTTTCACCACTAAAGATTTACAAATCAACTTGTTACTCTCGCTTGCTCTCGCACTCTATTGTGCAAATGTTCAACTCAGTTTGCATATATGATAATGTTGTTGCGTCACTTCTGACAGTCATACATGCAAAGCACAATATCAAGGTTGCCTTTAAAGTCACTGGCACTTCTCAAATTTGTATCTTGCCAGAAAAATATCAGATTAGTAGGAAGTGGTCAAAGTTTGCTGCTATTTTCATAAGCATGCAAACTCAGTAGCTGCGATGTAACCATTGGAATTTGGTCTCTCAATGATGCTAGTCAAAAAATGAAAGGTACCAAATAATTAGTTTCAATTCATCTTTTCGGCGCTAGCCGTCAAGGGGTATAGATTGTTTTAGATTGTGTTACGGTCACCAAAAAGTTCGGACATTGTTCTCAAATTTCCTTACAAATATACTGACTCTAAATGACTTTAAATGCGGCTTATTCACCTATTGGGCACTCTTAGTCCCAACGGGATTAATGAACACTTTACTTTCAACTAACCTTTTCTTTTGTCTTTTGATTGTTTGTTTTTATTTCCTTGCCTACCTTGTTCTCATTGGTTTCTTTTGTCTTATTTTATCATATATACACACTCCTTTCTACCACCTCTTTCTCTTTTACTCCGACGAAGGACTAGCGTCCGAAACGTCAGTAAGTTTTTTCATCTTTTCACGGTGTATAATTTACCTTTTCATCATTACTGACTCTAAATGAACTATTTTCTTGGTTAATGTTTAGTTAGTTCTCTAAATACAAGTAAAAATTCATTTTCCTAGCTTGATTGAAGCTTTTATTACTGCTGTTAGGATAGCTAACTAAAGAAATCTACCTAAAGTTTCTCTTTAAACTCAGTGAATTTATATGGAAATCCGAGAACGATGTCCGAACTTTTTGGTGACCGTAACACAATCCAAGCTAGTGCTGAAAGCGGTGAATTCACTGAAGCTAAAAACAACTTTTCAGCATGCAGCTTGCAGCCAATGAGTTCGCACATTTATAAAAATAGCAGTAACAATTTTTAATTGAGGTGGGCCACCTTGCATTGCATGGGTATCATATTATTCCAATGGTAACCTTGCTTTGGGCAACTACATGTATAGTATATCAAATTCACGAAGGGCAACTTACATCACTATCATCAGATAAACTCTCTCCTGGCTCCTCTTCTTCCCATTCATCGTCGCTGTCAATCTCGTAGTTCAACAATCCCTGAAACAATCATTATATCATTGCTTTAGCGAAACCGCTTTAGCATTAGCAACCTCAGAAATGAAATTCAAATCAATTGTTCATTTGGTGGGCGAAAAATGCACTGTTTTCAAAAGGCAAGCAAAGGTGCAGTAGAGGTGAGAGTGCTCAATTTTCAGCAATGTGACCCAGGTTCAATAACTGGAGTATAGACTAGTTTGTTGGTTCTCTCCTGCGTTTGGAGTCTTCATCTCCAGGTTTTCTTGTTTTTCTTCCTCCAACAAAAATTTGACTTATAAATCCAATCCTATCATGGAACGAGTGCCCTCAAAACAAGAACGGTTTTATTTATTTATTTAAGGCTATTTTAACTGGTACCTCATCTTTTTTCAAAGGATCCTTTGGAGAGATTTTCTTGCTTTTCTTGCGTTGTGTTCCATAATACGGAGGTCTATTATTCTCGTGAAATTTCAAGAAAATGACCTTCATTCGTTTCTTCTCTTCATGCTGAATTTCTACAACTGATTCAGAATCACTAGTCTCTTCGTCCGATATTTCAATCGCATCAGTTTGGTCTTTCGTTTCGTCTTTTTCTGTGGACTCTTTTCGATTGTTTGATTTAGCTGCTATTGTTCTTCTTCGCTCTTTTCTGTAGGGGGGTAGAGGCTTTCGTTTTTGAAGTTCCTTCATGCATAAGGTATCTTCCTCCTAAAAACACAGGAAATAAAATAAATTGGCCGATCTGACAGTATGTGTAACAAATGGAGCAAAGGAAGCTTATAGTGCTGGAGATACCATAAGACACTCTACACACTGTAATTTATATGGCAAGATAAAATGTTAGTGGCATGGTGCAGGGTTGTCAATAGAATCTGGCAACCGGCAGATTCCGCTGTCTACTCTTGCTAATTTGGCTGCCTACTCAGCAATGTAATTGTAAATCTTGATTAAAGTTCTTTAAACTAGCAAACTATGAATAAAATAAATTTTAACCCAATCTTTGTTGCTGTACTATGAAAACTGCAATGCAATCGAAACTACAACAGTGCTACAGTGGAGTGGGGTGAGGTGCAGTGTACTGTATTGGGTATCATGATTAAACATCAAGGTGTTAATGACTGGATTTTGAAGAGACCTGTATACTGTCCTGCAGTATGCTAGAGTGACATGCAGGGCTTAAAATAATGGCTGATCAGTTGCCGGTCATGATGACTACCAAATTACTTTTAGCTCAGCATACCTTAGTAGTTTGTGGCTCAAAATGGTCAACACAACTGGCAAAGCAATGATTTCAAATAGACCCCTTGCCAAAATGGCTGTTGCAAATTCGGTTGACTTAAAATTAAACTGAGTGAAAAACCAATACCAGCACTGAAAAGAGCACCTTCACTTTAGTAACCCTACAAAAATTCATTATGTCAGGTGTTATATTGGCCGAAAAAAAGTTGAAAATTGACAAATAATTAACAGACGTTTGTATGTCTGGTGGTATACCAGACATACAAACATCTGTAAGTTTGTCAATTTTCAATTTAAGTTTTCTCGGCTGATATAACACCTGACATAATGAATCTTTGTAGGGTTGCTAAAGTGAAGGTGCTCTTTTCCCCCATTTTGGCGAAAGGTCTATTCTGGGTGGATAATTATTTTAACCCCTGGACATGTAAGTACAGTCCTAACAAGATGAAGTTGAAGCAGTGAGGATGCATTCTTAGACCAAGTACTATACCTGTTCTTGCATCAATCTATCAAGTTTCTGCTCAGATTCTTTACTTAGTTTTGTCCTGAGAAGAGGAGCCAGGGACATGTATGGTTTGATTTCAAATGGTTCAAACTTTAAAACTGCTTTGGGTAGTGTCTGCAGAAGCAAGAATAAGGCATTCCACTTAGAACAGCTTATTTATTTGCACTTCTAAATGCACTTCTTTAAGAAATATATTTGTTTTTCTTACCTTGGGTGGGGCAGATGTAGTTTTTGTAAAAAAGTTTTTGAATGAGAGACTTGCTTGCTTTTTCTTCCTTTTCTGATAGTGAAAGAAAATATTATCAGGAGTCAGTCAAATTTGGAAGAAAAAATTAGGAATTTCTTCGAGATGTAAAATTGCAAGCTATAATTTTAATATTAGAATTACCAATTCCTCTTCTTGTTGCTTCTTTTCTTCTTCTTTTTTTCTTTTTTCTTCTAATTTTGCACTAAAGAAAATTGATAACATGCTATAAATTGAGAAAAATTCTTTTAAAATTTCATCCATAAAATAAACAACCGAAATACTTACTTTATTTCTTCCTCTTTCTTCCTTCGTTCTTCTTCCTTTTTCTCTTTCTTTTCTTGTTTTTCCTTTTCTTCTTTTTGTTTCTTCTCTAATCTTTCTTTTTCCTTTTTCTCTTTTTCTGCTTGTTTTTCTAATCGTTCTTGCTCTTTCTTCTGTTTTGCTTCTAGTCTCTCCTTCTCCTTCTGAGCCTTTGCTTCCAGTCTTTGCCTCTCCTTCTCCTCTTTAAGTTTTTGCTGCAAAAATTCATAAATAATTATCAATAAAATATTCCCAAATATAAGATCATATCAAACCTTTCTTCTTTCGTTACCTTTTCTTCTTTCATTTTCTGTATTTCTTCCTTACATTTCTTTTTCTCTGCACTGGTAGGTTTTGGGGACGTCTTTGCATCCTTAAAAAAAAAGATTACCTTAGAATTTTCATAAGTTAACAAACATTAGAAAGAGACCTAGCAGTCAAGAGTTAAAACCCTTGTAACATATTGGTGCATTAAACATGGTTCACACAGTAATTTAAGAAAAAAAATCCAGGACTTTTCAAGGACTTTTCAAGGCCTGTGCGAACCATGATTAAATATCTCATCATTTCCTAGGTAGGCACCACCCAACTGTTCAGGTTAATCTGGGAGTATACTACTGATGTCACTGAACTGGCTTTTTACTGCGGTCATGCCTTCAAACCTCTACGACTCCATGTGTCGAGATCCTTTGATGATTTGTGTAAAGAAAATTATCAAAAGAATGCCGACAGGTTTAGAGAGGATTGCAGACTAAAAGAAAATTGTCTGTGGGGCTTTAGATATTTAGAGAAGGAATCTGTTCATGTTTGATGGTGTAATTAGCATTTCCTGTACCGAAAAAGCATTTCAGTAAGAATAGCTGAAACGATCCCACCATTTTAGTGTGGAGGGAAAACTTTTTATGCCTTTTTTAGTGCAAAAAAAAAAAACGTTTTCAAAATCATCCAGATTAGTGTTGACATGGCCTCACAACATCCAAAATTTCCTGGTCACTGAAAAATCAAAAGCATCAAAAATCACTTACATTAGGACTTGTTTGTGTGGGGGAGCAAGGAATTTCTTGATTATCAGATTCATGGGAATCATTGAGCTTATCAATGGGTACTGTGAAATTAGAAATATTAAGTTGTTTTTCGTCCTCCTTTTGATCCTTAGTAGTGCTAGACTCCACATCTGAAGATTGTGGCTTAACTTGTCCTTTGTCAGGTGGGGATGGTGCAGCAGTCACAAGACCTCCGAAGTTTGGAGCTCTATTTTCATCATCAATGACAATGACTTCTGTTGGGACTCCATTGGAGAGTTTTGGAAGTGAAGGCGAAGAGGGAGGAGGAATACCATTGCTTGTTGCCGTGTTGGATTCAAAATTCAAAACAGCTAAAACATCAAAACACGACTAATTAAAAAGGAATTAATTTAGAATCGAATATAAAGCGATCGAGGCATAAATTTTAGAAATATCGCAGAACTATAAGAGAGATAATGCAATGATCGATTGAATACAATTGTTCGCGCTAAAAATATGTTTGCAAATTTGTACTTTATAGGATACCTTGTTTTAGTCTTTTACAGGGAGGGCTAGAGCAAGGATCCCTTCCTTCATTCCCTTCGCTTCCTCCTTGATGTAAAAAAAGAAGAATTAATAGGTGTATTGACATAGAAAGGAAGAAAACCCGTTCCCCGCTTGAAGAACACAAAACACAGCGAACCTTCACGAGAAGACGAGCTATCAGCTTCAGCATTCTTCACCTCCTCTGGCCCTCTCATGATTTTAAGGTTCTCAACCACCCTTTAAAACATTAATTTTGCTTTAAGCGGTGAAATGATGAGAATCGATGCAGGAAAAGAGGTGAAATTTGGCTTTAAATTTAGATTGTCTTGCTTGATTGTCTAGTTCTGTCCTCCTCGCTTCTTCAAAATTGGCGGGAAGAACTATTACCCGCACTGCATCATGGGATAGGAAACTTCCCCTCCAACACCACAGATAGCCCAATCAATTTAAATTTTTATATTATTTTTTTTTGTAATTTTAAGCATCTTTTTCTTAAGACTTTGAGTATTTTTATTGAATTTCCTGACTTACCTTTTTTCCAATGATATTAGTTATTAAAAGCAGCATTAATTGTTTTTTCTAAATTTACAAGTACCAGGTGAGAGTTGGTTACCACAGGTAGCCCAATCTATTAATTTATTTGCAGTGAAATTGAAGGCTACTAATTTCCTGTCCCATAGGATTTGCAGTGAATTTGAAGGCTTTTCTATTAATTTTAGCTTCTTAATACATTTTTAAAACTATTTCATTCATAAAAATCAACCAAGATAATTTTTCTAAAAAAGTGTAAGGTTAAAAAGCATTGTGGGTAACCTAGTTCCTCACTATCATATCAGTGCGCATGTGCGCATTCAATAAACATGGCGAAGTGTTCTGAATTTTAAAACTGTCTCTTCTTTTTCGTCCCAAATTTCGACTTTATAATAACTGAGACTAGAAAACTATGAATGCCCCGGAACCATTTGAGCCTTTTCTACTCCTAGCTGGCGATAAAAAGTAAGTTCATAGTTATTAGAGTCCAATAAATGTGTGTAAGTTCGTGGTTAAACATGTCGACATGAGCAACACCATCGTATGTTTCTTTCGTTCTTTTTAGAATTACTATAACTAAAGATACTAAAGTACCTAATGCAGCACACTTTGTCGTGAACAAGGAAGATCATACGTTAGGCAATGCATTGAGAGCGTAAGTAAATGAAATTTAATGCTTGTCAATTATGACTCTTTACTGATAGTATAAAGCTCAAATGAAGTGTCTCGTCTTTTTCAGACAACTGTTAAGAGACCCACAAGTAATATTCGCGGGGTACAAAGTTCCTCATCCACTTGAGCACAAGTTTGTACTAAGAGTACAGACAACACCTGACTACAGCCCACAAGAGGCGTTCACTAATGCTATAACAGATATGATCAGTGAAGTCTCATTGCTAGAAGAAAGATTTAAGGTAAATAATGTTGAGAATGCTCTGTTATACATTATATGTATATTTATATTTTAAAACCATCACTCCATAAGGAGCTCTTCCATGAGGTTTACTCCACATGCACTGCCACTACATTCACTATCTAAACTATATCTATATTATAGAGTGAAAAAGTTAACTACAAAATTGTACAAATTAGTGGAAAGTTTTGTAGGTCTACAGTATACTGAGGTCTACTGAACTTACCTATTCGTGCAAATTTGTTCATTTTCTTAAGAAAAGTTTTTTTATGATATATGGTATGCACTCTAATAAAAAATATATTAGGCTATTTTATTAGGCCCAAAGGGTTAGGCTCGCCATATCTTTGATCTGTTAATAATCTAGTCGATTTTCATATTTTCAGGCAGCTATTAGAGAAAAGCAAGAAAGTATGGAGTAAAGAAGTTGAAAAAATGCCAGGGCGCATCTAAGTTTCAAATCCAACATCTTTAGTGACCAAAAGTTATACAATATCTTAGTGCACATTGGCCAGCAAGCATTAAAAGAAACTGAAGCCAAGCTAAATTTTTGACACTAAAAAACTACAAGAATCTGAAAAAATAGGGGGTTGAAATTTTTTGGAGTATGAAATAGTTAGTACTTAACAATTATAAACTAAGGCAAAGTGAATAAGAGGGATTATCATATGACCCATATCTATCCGGGCGCGCGCTCTTAGGAAAACCTTCGGGAAAATGCCGTGAGCAGGGCTGTATGAATCCTTACGGCCCTGCTCAAAACCTACGAGTATTGACATAATTTGCAACTTTTAAAATATCTTTTTTATTTAGGGTCATATGATAAAATGCTTATTGACTGAGTAAGGTCGGGCAGTATGGGAAAATATTTGGCTCTCGGCCATTTGTACAGACCTCGCTGCACTCGGTCCATACGGCATCACCTCAAGCCAAATATTTTCCCCTACGGCCCTGCCACTCAGTTAATAAGTACATAATATTTAGGAAGCTATGAGTCTTGGAGCTGCAAGGTAAATATTCCCCATATTCACATAGCCTAAGGTGAATAATAATTGTTTTGGCATAATTTTAGACTTGAATGTCATAGACTGATTCTTTAATTGGATGTTTTCGCTGTCCTGTCAAAGGAGCGAAAACTATGACTTGTGGAATCAGTCTATGAATATCAGATAAAAGATGAAATTCCGGATGAAAAATGTTTTAGCTCTGGCAATCTTTGGGACACCTTATAATCACTACTTGAGCAGTGAATATTGTCTCATAATCACAGGTTGCTTGACCTATCACAGTGCACAAAATTCTATATTCAAGTCTATGATAATAGTAAATAGTATTATAGTAATAGCATTTAGCAGATATATGCTTTTGGCCTACTATTTGTCTTCGTCTTGCTCCACTGCAATTTGATAGTACATGCCTTCAGGTTTGTCACTGCAAACGTTTACTATAATAGCCTAGTACATTTAACATGAATGTAAGGTTTTGTAAGATAGTTTGATTATCCATTAATAAAATGCGTAAATTATTGTGACATGCAAATCCGTAGATCCAATTTACCTGCTGCCGAAAAAAATGCTCAAATATGATTCTGCAAATAATTTGTTTTTGTCTTGGCCAACAAAATCGAACATAACACACTCATGAAGAGGATTTAGGTCTGCAAAGTGAACTTTATAACAAGCAAAAACCAAAATCCAGACCAAACAATAGATAAATTTTCTGCTTTTGCAGGATCTACCAAATTTGTTTTATAATTTAACTCTGAATCAATGATTCGGTAATCTAGACTAAATTTGGGATCCGGAGATCCACCGATCTGAACTGACCTACCAATCAGCTAATTGAAATTTTAGAAAACACCGTGGTCACTGCATGGCATGCTTAACACATTGAGCTTTTCAGTCATACAAAAACTGGTCTAAGACCTTCAATCCTAGAAATAAACTTTGAAATAAACACAGGTTTTATAGCGTGATTTGTGGTGAATTACACCCATTGGCCATTTAACCACCACCCGGTTAGCCCAGTTGGTAAGAGCGTTGGTCTGTTGTGCGAGAGGTTGTGGTTCAAGCCTTGGCCGGACCAACACTCGAGGTCTTAAAATAACTGAGAAGGTGCTGGCTTTGTCATTACATCTGCAAATGGTTAGACCTTCACGTGGCTCGGATGATCACGTTAATGGCGGTCCCGTCCCTAATTAACTAGAGACGTTAAAAGAGGACCACGAATTTATCAGTTGAATTACTGTCAAGTGTTATCCTCTATAAACAAAGTTAATTTATTTATTTATTTTAGAGTATTTTACTGTATTCCAACCATTGCTTCCATATGCTGCTCTTCAACTGACCTACCAATAATCAAAATAATACTCACAAAAACACCAATGTTTATCAATATTTGAAAACAAAAATCTTTATTATTCAATGGAATGGATATACATAAAGAATCTTAGTGTCTAGATTTGAATTAACTTAGAAATATACCTAACGAGGTCACTTAAAACGTCTCAGTATTGTGCGACATTGCTTCCAGATCATCAAGGAAAACAAATTTCGAGCAAAACTTTTGGAAATATCATCAGAGAATGACAGAAGTTGGGGGCAAATAATTATTCTAGGAGTAAATTAGTCTAGAGTTAGATGGCCATCCTTGAGTATTGCTCTGCTAATTATTGAAATTACATCTCGTTTAATTCGTTCAGAGTTGTCTCCAACTCTTCCTTGACCTTCTCGTACTCTAGCTTGGCATTCTCGAGTTCAGCTGCAAAAATATTTAAACAAAAGTTAGGAATCAAGGGTGGCCCAGCAGTAATCCATTTCCCTCTCACCTTTGGGGTCTCGTGTTCAATTTGCAGATTCCACATCACATGTGAGTACACTTTGTTAGGTCTCTCCCTTGATTCAAGGATTTTCCTCCTGTTTTCCTTCCCCCATAAACACTCTAAATCCCAATTTAATCTGTCATCTAGCCATGCTCAAAATTATCGGCCCCTCTACACTTGTGATCAATCCATTCCATAACTCATTAAATACTCACCTTCCATAGCATCGACTTGACTTTCAAGGTCCCTGACCTTTTGTTCGGCTTTTTCTGCTCGTTCTTCAGCCTAAGGAACAAATGAATGATCCAATTATTAGGACTTGTAGTAAAAATGCAAAAAAACAGCACATTTTTA
Organism: Actinia tenebrosa; assembly: GCF_029948245.1. Classification (NCBI taxonomy): domain Eukaryota; kingdom Metazoa; phylum Cnidaria; class Anthozoa; order Actiniaria; family Actiniidae; genus Actinia; species Actinia tenebrosa. The sequence goes on along the minus strand of NW_028292582.1, from coordinate 4,358,193 downwards.
CAGCTTTGCAACAAAAACTTACCTCTTCAAGCTGAGCTTCGAGAGTTTTGATTTGGTTTTCGTAGGTATCTTCACGTTCAGTTGCCTTGCCCTCGCTGATCTCTAAGCTTCGAAGGTTGTTGCCAACGAGGGTAACTTCTTCCTCTAGTTGTTTTACACGCCTGGAAAACATCAGAGCCATTTAAATTTTTTAGATTGTCAATCATACGATTGCCATCACACATTTGCCTTCATGATAAAATAAGGGTTTAGGTGTATATCAAGTTAAGTGTCGCCATTGTACTGTCAGAAAATATAAAATTTTCAAGGGAACATGCATATGGAATGTCATGGTAATACCCCTTGATTGGCATCCACCAAAACCTACATCATGATGACAATGATTCTACACGTGCTGATCATAACGATCGTGAATGCAGGAGTCACCATAAGTGTCTTACTGTGCAACCATCAAAACTTGCAGCTCAAACTTATCTGCCTATAGTGGCTTCTACAGTTCTAGTTACTTTGAATCTCACTTACTCCTCTGCTGTGTCAGCTCTGGCCTCTGCCTCTTCAAGCTCGTTCTCAAGTTCTTGGAGTCTTTCTGAAATCTATGATGAATACACAATTATAAAAAAAGTAATAACGGTCGCATTTGAACATTCTTAACAGATTAGGGCAATCCCTTATTATATGGCTTATTAACAAAGCCCTGATCATGACATGGTGGCTGTGACATCATTTGAAAGTGCTTTATGAGTGACGCTGAAAGCACTTACCACACATTAAAATTTGAAATGCCTTTATGTTTAGAAATAGTTGATTTTTTTATGAATATTACAAATGCTTGTACAAAGAACACCCACCTCCTCGTATTGCTTTTCTGCTTCATCAGCTCTTGTACAAGCATCATTGTATTGTCTTTCCAAAGATGCCAACTAAAGGAGTCAAAAACACATGTTAAAAAGCGAGAAAAATCCATTGCCAATCCTAGGTATAGTGGTACAGTTCATTCGCCCCTCACCTCCTCTCTTGGGTTCAAATCCCAGACTAGGCACTACACATGAGTAGAGTTTCATAGCTCTTTTCCTTGGTTTGAGAAAAAATCTTAAATGCTAAATTCCAATTCCATCTGTGAGTTAGCTGTGCCCTGAGTTTCTGTCAGCCCAGTGGTCGATTTTGATAAAATTTAAAAGCCTTTTTCATGGGTACTTTCCTTTGTTTTTGTTTATTTTATTTTTTTAACACGCTGTCTCAAAATGCCAGTGTTAAAATAATCAAATTTGCCTATGCTTTGAAAAACAGCTTTGACATTTGAATAAATATCCTTGAGTACTATTCCCCTTGATCTTCAGCTACTATTAACAAAAAGGACACTAGTTGTAAATTTGACCGACTCCAAATTAAAGGATAGGGTCAATTTACGCTGTGTAAACCTTCAAAGTCTACTCAAGTACCATTAATAATTGGTATTTGTTATGTTATCTTATTGTTATGAGAGTAACTTAACCTGATCCTGACAACTAAACCTACCCAGTGGGATATCTATCTCTGCACAAACAATTTACTGCCCTTAGGTTATTTTAGAGAGCTTGAAATCTTTAAATATCACTTTATAAGGTAACAATGCATAAAATAATTGTTCTGTTGGTAAGCATACAAAAGAAACAGTATATATGTATTCTTAAAACAGAACACAAGAATAATGGTTGAAATTGTTAAACCTTACCCTCTCCTCATCAGTTTGACCTCTGTTTTCCAAGACTTTCCTTGCTCTGGAAAGAAAAAATATATATTCCACACTCAATTGTATGAACAAATACGTACACCAATATGCATCTAGCATAGAGACAGTAAATCCACTTTAATATGAGGCAAATTTTTGGAATTTTTTTAGCAATGTTCCAATTAAATACCTATTACTAGGATATCAAATTACATTGCATCTATTTTTCCATGCTTCCTAAATACTATATACTGCATCACAAAAACCATGAAAATCTTTCAATTGCTAAATATTTACATAAACATATTTACATTTATATATAATCATTGAGAAATACATTAATTAAATTGGATGTTGCAGTCTAGCCTTTAGGGGAAAAAAAAAAAAGAATGAAAGACTACATTTCAGTAGGAATAATTATTATATTAGTAGACTTCATGGAATCTATCATTTGATCTATACGTATTGTGCATATTATTTTGGAAAATTATCTTAATTCTTATCTAAATTCTGCTAACTGTTTTTTTCAAGTCCAAATGTAGCAAGCTAAATGTCATTATCAACCCTCAAAGAAATACATAAAAATGCAGTGGTGGTCATAACAACAAACAAAATGAAAATGCCCAACGCTCTCGACTTCATTGTATATATATGCATGCTTTTCTAAAACAAGATTAACCTTTGTGTAATTTTCACTGTAAAAGAACAACAGCTAGCTGAGAAAATAAATTAAGGTTTCACAATCCGAGAGCGACTAATTAGCAAAACAACATTAACCTCTGCAAAACCATCAAAAGTAATGAATAAAAACTCTTTCTTAAACCTAAAACAGTCGTTTAAATTCTATATACTAATGTATTTTGAAAAACGGTCGAGGAATTTCAGCAAGAACAGCTATAACGTGGAGATATATATAAGAACATAATCCTAATACTTATGTATGAAGACTTTAAAATAAATATCATTTTACAGCATAATTAAAAATAATTGATTCTTTCTCGAGTATTCTACACTGTATAAGGTTTATAAGTTTTTAAAAAAGTTGAATTATTTCCGATTATACAGTCGGAATCTTGAGCATTTTGAAGACATAACTTTGCATATTTGTAGACGAGAACAAGATACCATAAACAAAACACACTAGTACATGAAACAGGCCAAATTTTAAGATGCATGGGTAGAAATGTTTTGCTTGGGAGCTAGACAAGTTTAGATTACAATACAATTCCGGGCATCAAGAAAGCTTTATACAGTAAGCTGTAATTTGGTAGTTTGTGTAATCTTGAATGACTCGCCAATCCTTTTTTTCCTTAGCCTTACTCACCGTTCACTCTCATCTGCCTGCTTCTCAGCTTCTATTAGTTGTTGTTGAGTGTCTGCGAGCTTTGACTCAGCCGCATCCAAATCGTCTTCAAGCTGTTGAAGCTGCTTGGTCTGGGAAGCGACATCTTCTTCAGCCTAGAATTGAAAATTCAATGACTAACAGATCCAAAGGAATCTAAATGAGAGTATAAAGGTGTTGACAAAGAGAACCAGTCGCCCTAAAACTCGCACGCCAGATTCCAAAGTAAGCGAAATTTTCACCAAAATTGATTCCGATCTTGAATTCGGCTAAACATAAGCACTGAGAAATGTTGCATTGAGATTCAGCATACAATAAAATGGCAGTTAGATGTTATTTAGAGTTCAAATACAGCAGCAGGTTTCAAGTCTAGAGCGTGAACTAAGACAGTACCTGGTCTGCTCTATCGTTGGCTCTCTTCAGTTCGTCTTCTGCTGCTGAGGCCCTGCATTCGGCTTCTTCCAGCGTTTGCCGGAGAGTGGCCATCTTCTTCTTAATGGTTTCCATTTTGTTTAATGATGATAAGCCTAGAGATCGAAGCAAACGAAACGGCAGAAGTCTCCTTCGAAGTTGTAAGTCAAGCACAACCAGCAGCTAAGTGATCTGTTCTTCACGCCCAAATCTTTGATGAGCCTGCGTGCCTTGCCAAATATGGAAAACAAAGCCCGCTTTTTAGTTATGCATGGAATGTGCGCGTCACTGGTCACGTAACACAAGAGAGATATTTTTAGTAACTTAAATTCATTTTCTGACCAAATTCGATTAAGATAATTACTATCGTCTCAAGCAGGAGTTTTTTCCACACTAATTTCGGTAGTTACAGTTTAGCCTGTGAATTGTGTCATTTTTGAACGCATTTTTAATACGGTTGCGTGACGTTCAAACTATTGCGGTCATCATATCTGTCCTTTATATAGGGTGCTAAAAGCCCTGTTATAATAAGGGGGAACTACTCGACGAAATAGCTGTTTTTGTACTCAAAGCAAATAGAAATCCTATAACTGTATATCCTTTCAATAACGTGTTTTTGCATCAAAACCTAGTTTGAATGAGAAGTTTTGGTTGGGAAATCGCGCACAGATTATGTTCGAAGTCACAGACACTTTCCAAAATGATAGATATTATATTGTATCATATTGGTCTAGGGACCAACCCAAATGCTTGTCATTGTTGAGATCCGCTGGTAACCGGCTAAGCAACAATGTTAGATATCCGATAGGTTGACTTATCATCGATACCCATTCTCATATGGAGTAAAAAACAAAAAAAATGGAGTTGAATATCACAGGTAATGACGTCACGACCAAAGGACGAAAGCCGGAGTCACGGTTTTTGGCTCAAAATGACTTGGATGATGACCTAACGCTACCGTCATTTAAAAACATAGAATTCTCGGTAAATAAAAGGAGGGGGAGGGGGATTTTCAAGTTCAAGATGACGAATTTTTTTTCATGTCCGTGGAAAAAAAATCACTTATATTTATGCTGTTGTTAATCGAATAAGAACTGATGACGTCATGCACGCGGATGAAGACGGGAGTCAATTTACATAACACGCCATTTTACCTTCAAAGTATCAATTCCTTTTAAAACCAGTTCAATGGAGAAAAAATGGGAAAAAATATTGGAAAAGAAATAATACTGAAGTCAATATTTTATTGAATCAACTTCGTTAATCAATAATTTATTATTTTTTTATTATCAATAAGAAGGTCTAGCTACTTTGGTTCTTTCCTACCCAAGGGGATCTTTGTACAAATCGGTGACGGAATAATCTACAGTTCGACTGTTGGAGTCACTAATGGACTTATTTACAAATAACAATAAATATCAAAATCAAATAAAACAATAATTGGCAATGATATAAAAATAGATTATCTACTTTTGATCAGTTGTATCGTGTCGATTTGCAAAATTTTGCGTATGCGGTTTATCCACTGAAGAGTATTTTGACTTGATTTTTTTGTTGTTGCTGTTGTGAAGTTTGTCTTTGTTAATACAGCTCAGTAGCTTTTTCACGTATTAACAGAACGTATGCCAACCTTAAAGGTAAAAAGGTAAAGGTAAAGCACCTATATTTAACGTCGGTAGTTTCTTCAGTTGAAATCCAACTGCTATCAATGGAAGCCGACGGTGCGCACTTTACCTCCTCTCACCATCAGTGCTCTGTTTTAAGAGTATTTAAAGCTGAAGCTACACGGATTAGAGAGAAGTCGAAACAGACGTGGAGATCCTAAGGATCGAACCGTGGACCTCAAGCTCTGAAGGTCGCGCACTAACCAACTGAGCTACGCCTGCTCCTAGGAGACATGCCACGCACGAAAAACGAACGTCCTTGCCTCTCTTGAGGCTGCGTCATCTTGCTAACTGCCAAATTTTACTACATGTGATAATGATGATAATACTGTTGGGCCGGAATATTGGATGATGAAAATGAAAACGATAATGTGACGATGAAGATGATGACTATTTTGATGATTTTTCTATTATTGATACCCATGACATCTAACTTATGATGTTGATTTTATGATACGATTTTATGATATTGATTCAGCAACATTTGGATTTTATTCAACATCTTCGTCAATAGATTCGCCCTTCTTGAGTTTTGAAATAATCTGTAAAGGAAAATAATGGTGCATGGTATCAATACTTTGCCAATTAAGTTCGCTGCTTTGTTCATAACCACTTGGTTTTGTGCCTTCTCTTTCATTTCATTTCATTTTTTTCGTCCTTCCTTTCTTCCTTCCTTCTTTCTTTTCCTTCTTGCTTTCTTTCCCTTTCTCGTAACCGATTCTTAACTTATGACAACCAGGCTTCATCATAAATATTTTTCATAGCAGTAAGAAACCATAACAGGGTTTCTCTGTACCAACAAAAATAAAATGTAAACTTACTCCTTTCAGTCTAGCGATCTCCTTGTTGTCGGAGTTCTTCTGTGCGTCGTTAGTGATAAGTTTAACACGAGAGGCGTACCTAGAAAGAAAAGAAAAGGAAAAAAAGAAAATTCACATTTGATCTTTAGTGCTAAGAGCTTTAAAGTGCCTTTGTGTCTGACCAGTGAACCATTGAATGAAAAGTAGTGAAATGTACACCTTTGGACAGGGGCGTAGCGAGGACCTAGGAGCTGGGGGGGCACTGATCCAAAATAAGAAAAAATTTCAAATTCACACGTGCAGATTCCAGGCTCTGATCGGGCTCGCAGTGCACAGGTAGCCCGTCCGGATAACTTCGTATAAATTCGCACTTTTGTAGGTTGTAATAATTTATTTTCCTCTTTCGTTTCGGTTAAATATGTTTTTTTTGTTGTTATTCTTTTTTCAAAATTTTTTTTTTCGAAAATTTTGGTGGGGCACGTGCCCCCACCCCTCGCTACGCTACTGCCTTTGGACCTTATAGGGGATGCAAATGAGCAAAAACAACACGCCCTGCATGCATCAATAATCATCTGCATTGTCATAGTAATTAGCTCTACTACATTTGCATGTAAGGTAGAACAGAAGACAAGTGCACAGAGCTAACAATGAAAAATAAACACGATGACACCTTTTTTCATAGATACACAATTTAGATAATTTGACAATACAGATGATCGATGCAGTACATGTAGTTTTTGCTTATTTGCATTCCCAAATGTGTACATTTCCATCTCTAACGCTCTTGTTCGGAATAACTCCGAATACTTACGTGAGTGAGGTAATGGTTTCGTCTGTGTTGTAGTCAGCAGGAGAGATGTTCACGAACATAAGTGTCTTTGCGTTACCACCTTAGAAAACAACCCAGGAATAACATCAGTACTACAGCAGTTCTCTTTGGTTGACTTCAAGTGCTACATGAAGCTTTTCTTATACTCTATACTCAAAGGTAATAGACCTCTTTACCTTCTTACCTTGGCACAACGTTTTCCCAATTACTCACTACGTGTCATTCGCTAGAGTTATAATTTCTTTGTTTAACGGTTGTGCAGGAGAAAACATATAAATATGAATACAATTCAAACAAAGTATTTTATTCTCCAAAGAATAACACGTGGTCTGAAATGGAAAAATATTCCGGCGTCTATTGACGTCAATATTCTTTATTTCATATAGAATTGTCATACGACTTGAAGGAAAATTATATCTATGCAAAGTGGTGCGCTAAATTTGGATTTCGCTCAGTTGTTATATTGCTTTTTTAAACTGAGAGAATGTTTTCATATCATTAGCATTGCGGCTGGCTTACCAAGAGAGTCCTGCATAAGTAGTGTGAGTTTGTTATTACGATATGGAATGAATGATTGATCACTGGACAGAGCTGAGATGACGTCACCAAGGGCGCTAAGACTCTTATTAATCGATTGGGCTTCCTGTGGAAAGCATAGAAAATATTTAAAGATTTTTCTCCCTAGAGTTTAAGACGCAAATCTTGAGAGTTGTTTATATAGCTTGTCCTTGAGCCTGCGCTTCTTTTAGTCAGCAACGAGAAAAGGGCGCTGACCAGGAAAATCGCAGGTTAATAGAATAGATTGATGATTTGCGGAAAACACTAAAGTGAAACGTGTCTCAAAGTGGTGTATCTTCTAACCTTAAGCTGCTCAGCTGATGCCTCAGTCTTGGCTGCACGTTCAGATCCAGCTAAATCGACAAGACTGAGCTGTGGAATGGATAGATATACATTAGTCGGGATTGCGCATGTCATAATGACCGTGAAAAATTCTGGCAACGTTGGGGTCGAAGACAATCGGTGTTTTAACTATATTTGTATATTCTATTTTCGTTTATTCATTCCCAATTATCGAGAGGTACGCCATTGCATGGGATATACTTAGTGATTTGTTTCCATAGCAACGAACCTTTCCCTTGACGACGGCGCCTGACGTCAAGTTGGTACTCTCTATCACTATTCCCAGGATCAAATGTGATCGTGAACTCTCTGCATTCATCTCTGTAAAAAAGAGAAAAATACGGCACATTGTGACAGAGCTTAAAATAATAGCCGGACATCGGGAAATATCCGCTCAGAATTGGGACTTGTCCGGACAAATCTTTGCCTTGCCGGTCATTTTAACCAGTAACGTTGAGCCAGAAACGAGGTATGACCAAGCTAAAACAAGTAGTCCACTTCCAAGACAGCCTGCGTAGCCAGGCGTTCCTTAAGTCCCCCCCCCCCAAAAAAAAACACAAGGAACGCCTGGCTACGCAGGCTACTTCCAAGATATGCTTCGCTTGTCATACACAAAGGTTTCAGTACGAGTCTACGTGCAAAACTAAATTTATTCTTTTCTCCTTTCAATGAGCATTATTCACGAAGCCTTGAATAGTCCCCTTCACAGATCCCTGCGCCATCTTGAAAGGTAGCCATGCCTTTGCATCGAAGCGAGACAAACAGTGACCTTGCAATGATAGAGACATGTGAATAATTGTCCAAGGTGTTAAAAAAGGTCTCTATCATTGCAAGCTCACCGTTCATCTTGCTTCGATGCAAAGGCACGGCTACCTTTCAAGATGACGCAGGGATCTGTGAAGGGGACTACTGAAACCTTTGTGCGTGACAAGCGAAGTGGGCCATTTGGCCAATCAAGCCCTGTGTGATGATCGAAAATCTTGATCATCACCAGGGTTATGAGATAAAACTGAGATTTATTTTTCGTGGCTTACTTGTGGAAGACACGTGACGATTCTCAGAACCTCTCTCAAAGATCGCCCACAACTCTTCTCTTGTTGCTGCTTCTAACAAGACGGAACCGTTGACAAAAACCAATCCCTACAGGGGCAGAAAAAGTTGTCAGTTTTGACCCTGTGCTTACAAGAGACACTACGAAAACTAGGCTGACAGGGGAATACACAAAATATGACACTTGTTCCCACTATTTTCTGTTGATTTGAGGCATTTTAGTTGTAGTTTTTGTTGTTGTTGTTGATGTCGAAGGTAAGATAACTTGAAAAAAGTTTAAATGACTGAATGAGCGTTAAAAGAAAAACAGCAAACGGGAATAAATAAGAAAAAATCGTATCAAAGCAAAATTAAGGTACTTGAGAAGTTAATTACCTTTTTATCTTTCTTGATGTCAAGCTTGGCGGGCTGAAAACCAAAACGTCATACGGGTTTAGTCAACTAAAACAACAAAGTTTTCCTTGTGCGCCAATTTTGACCACCATTCAATAGCGTTGCAATGGTCTAGTCGCGCATCAGTGTATAATGATGTGTCTCTTATGTGATATTATGGTCTAGGTGCGGTTCGGTGCTCATAGGCTATCTGTGATATTATGGTCTAAGTGCGCATTGGGCTATCTGTGATATTATGGTCTAGGTGCGGATCGGTGCGAATGAGCTGCCTGTGATATTACGGTCTAGGTGCGGATCATTGCGTATTGGGCTATCTGTGATATTATGGTCTAGGTGCGTATGGGCTATCTGTGATATTATGGTCTAGATCAGGGGTAACTGTAAATCAAGACATTCTTACCTCTTTGTTTGCAGGAGCAAGTAGATCAATCAGTTTATCGTTGTATAACTCCAGCATATATGTATAAACTTTAAATGAGAATTTTTTCCTGCGAAATAAGCCGGTAACATTTTGCAATGGTTATACGTGCGAGTCAAACACCAACAGTAAAAACAAGATAACACGAAATCAGCGCCTCTTTAATAACAAGGACGGATACAGGCGTTCCCCCTCTGGGCGTTGAAAAAATATTAACAATAAAGGTTGAGGTAAAACCTAAAAAGGGCGCTATGCGATGCCTCTCTAGGTGACGACCACCTCACTTGAAATCGTTAGATCCGCCAATGTCTTAGATTGGAATGCGTTTTTGCACTCTTTTTATGATCAAAGCTATTTGAAACTAGGCGCAAAGATTTCGTACTTAAAAACAGATCTGAAATGGCTAGGAAACGTAGGATCGTTCCTCTCAAATGGCTTTCATTCCGTGTTAGGAGAATTTGCAATTCCTCGCTTTCTGATTGGTTCGGAGCAAAACCCATTTTAAATCAAATAAGCCCCACATACTTGTTTTCTTCCAAGAGTCGGTAGATAGCTTCCATAGCACGAGGAGCAATACCAGGGTAATTCCCTTCTTTATCTCCAATCATGGTAAACGTAGATAATGTTAAGATCAATAACTTAGAGTGTTAGAGTGCATACCATATATCAGTGAAAAAGTTCTATCCATGCCATCTACAAAGTTATTTAAAAAGATTAGTATTCTTTTATGGAAAGGATATGTTTTTCCAGAGCCAGTCTGTCCGTATGCGAAGATACACACGTTGTATCCGTCCACGGCTGATTGGATTAGGTTCTGCGACAAGAACGAGAATTATTATAAGCATTATAAGAAGATTCATCAATAGCGCAGCGCACTGATTCTAAAAATAGCTTAAAGATTCGGACAAACATTGCATTCTGTTTAACCGCTACGAAGATTATACGAACCGACTTTATTATTTTTACTTAAAGTTACAATAACAACCCATGTAAACTAAGATCAATTGCGATCGGCTGTGAAAATTATCTGCTGAAAGTAAACTTGTAAGTTTGTTTGTCCAAATTTCGCCTTTTTTGTCTTCGTTTTTATGACGTCACGGTTGCGCTGCGCTATAGATTCATTGCTAAAAGGAAGATAACTACGAAGTATGCTTAAATTATTTTCTGACCACACATGCGCATTGATGATGATGATGATTTGTCGGGGTGATGATGATGATTTATGATGCCGATGACAACGATGACATACACTGTTATGATAAAATGTCATGTGTTGATGATTTTGATGATGGTACTGCTGCTGCTGATGGATGATGTGAAGACGATGATTAGCGATAATTAACTGTCCGATGATGAAATTTCTAATTTTTCTTAACTACCCATACAGCTGGTAAAAATGCTACACAAAGCCGGAAATGACGTGTATTGATAACAACCCATCCGCGTCTGCCATTTTCCCGCCGATTTGCTGAACATGCGACTGCTATCAGTACTCACATTAGTATCTTCAAATACTTTCTCTTGTCCATGGTCAGGTGTGAAGACTTGATCAAAGTTAAAGTCCTTGGGTCCTCTAGCGGTACTGACAATGATGGAGTATTCATCAGGAGATTTGATGACCGAGTGGTTACCCTGAAATGACGGGTATCATCAATAATACTCCATTCACCAATCACAAAGCGCTCAAGCGAGGCGCCAAGGCACTTTCAAATGATTACTTAAATTTGAACCTTGCAACCTCGACCTGTTTGACCAGTGAACCGATGTATGGAAAACGGTGAATTCTCAAATTCGTACAAACACCGCTGCGTTCATTGACTACAGACTCATTTACTCAGGTTAGCCTCGTATCCGTGTCTAAATATTCACAAATACCAACGGCAAAGTAAAGAAAGCACAACTTCAACAATACAAACACTTTGAAACTCGACGGACCTTCACTGGAACACACGGATATTATATTCTACATCAAATCGAGAGTATTCCTGAGCAACAGAGGACTCGAAACTGGCGGAAGTATTGAGATAAGGTTTAGTAATATACGCCATTCTGCGGACAGTAGGGACACAACTACAGCTTAATAAATTTTCTTAATTCCCGAGAGTTCAGGGAGTCTAGAGCATTTTGTAGAGCAGTGAAAAGACTTGAAGCACGCGTTAAGGCAATATCATTTACTCTGCCAATCACAACAAGACAAGCCGCATGGTATTGCTATTTATATTACGTCTTATAATATAACTAGATTATTACGCGCGCTCTGATTGGTTGAAAACCTATGAACTATTTCCCCATGGGCTGCACGGTTCATCTTTTCTTGAATCTCGCTATATTATAAATCAATTAGACAACAGAAAGTCACTCGCCCATTGCGTTATAGACGCACTCGAGAAAATATAAAGACGATTAACAAGCTAGAGTGCACTCGGTTAGGTATCGGCTACGCCTCGTGACACTCTTAACGCTTGTTAATCGTTCTTTATATGGGCGCGCGACTTTCTGTTGTCTAATTGATAAATAAGTAACATCTTTTCCTTGCAGTGCAAAATTCACTGTCCCGTTGGAAGGAATACTTGACATTGATTTCCTTACTTACTCTTCCTTTCTCAGTACTGCTGAGTGGTCTGGCCCTGCAGTAGACGCGAATCTTGCCCTTCATGTCCTCCACCATGTTGTAGTATTTCTTACGAAGAATCTAGGTGAAGTGGTAAGTAAAATTAAGATAAGTGTTGATTTTTTCCAGTAATTATATGGTGATAATGGCGATGATGATGTTTGTTGATTAATGATTTATCAATCGGCACTTCACATTCAGTTGTGAATTTCAGATTGCTCTCTTTATGCATTTTACAAGCATGAGATGGTTAGTATGAAGTGTAGGCACTGAGGGTGGTCACTGCCAGGGTTTCATTACGTCCTCAGTGGTTCTTTTACGTCCGATAGTCAACCAACTGAGCCAACTGGTTGATAGTGATGATGTTAGATCGACGATGATGATAATGATGATGATGATGATGACGATGGCGATGTTGATGACAGTGTACGTTGTGGTTAGGATGATGATGATGATGACGATGACGATGATAACTTTGATAGGGAAAAGGAGATATTTCGTATATTCATAGTCCTATTCCATCAAAAAGTATGAACACTAACCCTCTCGCTGTTGTAATTATCGGATAACGACTTGTTCTCATCGCGTAGTGTCTTCACTTCTTTAGTCAGTTCATCAACCTTCTCCTGGGCAGCCAGGCCTTCCTAAATGATTGACAATGAAAAAACGTTAACTCAGCAGCATGGACAAACTTCAAAAATACAAAACAAAACAAAACAAAACAAAACAAAACAAAAAAACAAAAACAAAAAACTGAAAAGAAAATGTCAATATTGCTTTTGAGTTAGAGTATACGATATTGAAATTTTTTTATTGAAACTTCTATTCAAGCTTTTAAGTAAACGTCGGGTGCTTTCAAGCATTTTGATTGGCCAAGACTGGCGCAGGCTCAAGGGTGCCCCAGTGTTCGTCAGGTCTAGTGGGAAAGATATAGTTTATTCTACGAACCTCGGCTGCCACACCAAGTTTAGCGAGGTCTGCTTTATCTTTCTTGCTTTCAGCCACAAGAGAATCATGTTCCTAGAGAAAGAGTGTGAAACCATAACTTAAGGATGTTCATGGGCATTGTTCGCGCGCATCCTTTCCACGCATGAATTTAGTGAGCGCGCGCTCATCATGATGACGTCATTCCAATATTCCAATGTCCAAAATCTCATAAAAACGCATTTAATCTCTTATAGCTCTAAAACGAAGTCGGGGACCCACATTTTTAGTTTGCTTATTCTACTTCTTGTATAATGCTCTTTCATCGTGCAATTTGTTTTTAAAATCTGACAATGGGATTTTTTGTCCATGAACGTCCTTAATTAATAAATATTATGATAATAACGGGAGCCAATGGCCGGTTTACCCACCCCTCCCCTTCGTTTTTATTCTTTTCGCTACACTCCTCTCCTCTAGTCAGTTTTATTTTTAGATAGTTTTCTTTTCTCTACCTTTTTCAAGTCTTTCAGTTCTTCTTCTGTTTTACTTAGCGTTTCTTTGACTTTCTCGAATTTCTTTTTCTCCATCTCGAGATTCCTCTGTGCATCTGATAAGAAAAATATATTTTCAAATTTTCCAATGTATTAGTCTCCTCCACAGCCGTCATGAGTTTCGGTCCCAGATCCTCACGGGCCCTTTCAATGTATTCGTTCCCTAGGCTTTTAAAGGGGCACTTGGATGAAAATGGATAAAGATTGGAAATGACTTTAAACTTAGTTAAACGTATCTATATGGCCCCAATAGTAGCCAAGCAACATATTTTCTTCACAGTAAAATGTAGCGGATAAAAATTGTCAGTTTTTTTCAGCATCTAAATTTGGAGTAAATGACGTCATTTACTAAACCCTATTGTTCTTTTTGCTTTTAACCCAAAATTTCTCAACTGCAAGTGACTCCCAGGCTAAAATTTTCACTAATCTGGTTTACATAATCATAATTGAGTCATAGTATCCTCTAATACTTCAATTATTCGGACTTTCAAAAATTGGGGCGTTTTCATCAGACCAAGTGCCCCTTTAAGTAAAAATATATCCAATGGATTACAGTGTTCGTTGTATTTCTAGCAGGGCGTACATTTAATTAACTACTAACCTTTTAATTGTTTTTCCATTTTCTTACTTGCTGCTCTCTGCAGACAAATGAAACATTTAGTTAATATAATACTAATTTATGCAAATTTGTGCAATTTCTTACAAAGATTTTGACGAATTGATGGTACGCACTCTAATATGTTTGCCTTTGTTTCCTGTGCCACTTAAGGGTTAAACAAAATATGCAGTCTCTCTTTGAAATTGAAGAGTGGATAGCCCTTCGTCGGAGAGGAAGTCACCCTTCATCTACCTCAACAAATCACCCTACCCTCCCCTTCCCAAAACACATGCATGCAGGTTTGTGCTGAGGTAACCACTTAAAATTCAAGGACTACTATTCAAGGAGTATACAAGGACCCAAAAATGAATTTTATGTTCAGCTAACTATGCCAAGGTTTTACACGGTGGTTGCACATGGACGACTTTCAGATTTTCCGATCTTTCTGACTATATCTATTTCAGAACCATGCAAGTAATGATCAAAGCAAAAATTCAAGGAGTTTTTAAGGAGTTTCGCTAAAATCATAAAATTCAAGAGCTTTTAAAGTGCCCTTGAAAACGTGAATTAAATTCAAGGAGTTTAAGGAGTAGCACGAACCCTGGCATGTAACATCTGAGGACCACCCTGGATACCCAATTTTGATATTAAAAAACCTAGATAACCACTCTTGATTCCAAATGCCTGACGCAATCAAAATTTCAAGACTAAAGGTAAAAAATAACATCTTGTATTCCTTACATCTTCAGCGCTGGGTCCAGCCGGCTTAGCATTCTTAGCAGCATCTCTTGCTTCTTTCTCCAAGGCTTTGATCTTCTTATGATCCTCCTACAGATAGGAAACATGTAAGTACCTTAGAATAGAATTGAAGCTTGTATGTTAATAAATGTTATGTCGGAAGTTTGGTTGTGTGGCGATGGGGCATAGGTTACTCTTTCAATTAGCAAGTGGATTTTTTCCACAATGTATGATAAAGTATGATAACTTTAAACCTTTTTTACATCTTAAAGATGTAACTTTTGATTTAAATCTTGAAACCATTAGAAATGTGGAATAAAAATACTGGCCACGCCAAACCAATAGAAAAGTAAGTAAGTTTTTATTTGGCATCTTGCACGCTAACGCACGTTAACGGTAACCCAAATAATCCCCTCCCATCCCCCCCCCCCTCCCCTCCCTCGTCGTAAGACCTACTAACCTGTGCAGCTTTTTTCAGTGCGTCGATCTGTGCTAACAGCTTCTCTTTCTCTTTCGCCAACTTCTCGGGATCGACCGCCCTGGAATCCTAAAAATATAAAATTGAACATTTTAACCTAATTTTACAACTTTAGAATTCGAGAAATCTTGGTTTGGCTTCAGCTCCATCAATTAAATTTCCAACGGTCTGAGTTCGTAGGAAATGTTACAGTCGCGGGTAATTACGAAAATGGGTGTAAACGTCTCCCATTCAGTTATCTTATTCATTCACGAGATAATTTCATTTTTACCTTTCTCTTTGGAGCACTAGTGTCCACCTTGGCGTCGCCATGAGGAACTCCTGACGCTTCCAGTTCTTTGATCTAAAACAACGAAACATTGATAAGACATAGTTTAAAAATGCATGTTTTAGACCAGTTTCGCTAGGACAACTCGCTAAATCACTAGGAGGGATATACTTACTAAGGGATGATACATTTTTCATTGGTGGGGGGGGGGGGGGGGGGGGGAGAGAAGGGGCTGGACATTCGCAGGAAACTTTTGACCCCCCACAAAAGTTCAAACTTTTTGCTGATGATCCTTCCCTCTGAAGCCCCAGCCCTCCAGCCCTCCATCCCCATCATTATTCGTTAGATTTTCTTACCCTTTTCTGTAGCATTTGGATCATCTTGTTGTTCTCCTCGATCTTTTGTTTCGACTTGGATTCGACTTTCTCTTTTGCTTCTTTTACTTCTTTGTCTTTTTCGAACCTCATTTTCTTGTTTGTCTCCTGTAAAACGAAATACAAAAATTATCGATGTAGATGAGGCAATTGCTAGAGAGCTGGATTAGCAGTAGAGTCTAAAACAGGCAATAAGATAGAACAATGTATAACACCAGCAACATGACTAACAACAATAGAAACAGAAGCAACAACACCCTGCGACATTAACACCAAACAATCATGACAACGACAATATGCGGCAACACTTAAGAACCGAGAAGCAGCAGCAGCAGCAAAAGCATCAACAACAACAGCAGCAACAGCAACAGCAACAGCAGCAGCAGCAGCAGCAAAAGCATCAACAACAACAGCAGCAATAGCAACAACAGAAACAACATCAACAACAGCAACAACAGCAGCAGCAGCAACAACAACAGAAACAACATCAACAACAACAACAACATCAACAACAGCAACAACAGTAGCAGCAACAACAACAACAGTAGCAACAGTAGCAGTAGCAACAACAACAGTAGCAGTAACAACAACAGCAGCAACAACAACGACAGTAGTAGCAACAACAGTAGCAGCAACAACAGCAGCAACAACAGCAGCAACAACAGCAGCAACAACAACAGTAGCAGTAGCAACAGTAGCAGCAGCAACAACAACAACAGCAGCAACAACAGCAGCAGCAGCAACAACAACAGCAGCAGCAACAACAGCAGCAGCAGCAACAACAACAGCAGCAGCAGCAACAACAGCAACAACAACAACAGCAACAACAACAGTAGCAGTATCAACATTCGCAACATCAGCAGCAGCAACATCAACAGCAGCAGAAACAACAACAGCATCGATAACAACAGTGATTCAACAGTGAAGACTGAAGGTAGCAGTTGATCATACAAACCTGCAGCTCTTTTTCATTCTTCTTCTGCCTTTCGAGATTGTTATTCAAGGTTTCAATTTTAGCAGAGAGAGTGGTAACGCTAGCCTTTTGAGCCAGGTTCTCTTTTGTCAAGTTATTCTTCTCTTCCTGAAGCGTGGTCTAGATATTAAGGTAACAATATTTTGCACTTAGTAATGTTGAAATTTTGCTGTCTACATGTCTCTATATTTCATAATTCTTACCAATCTCTCTTGATAGGATTTCATTTCTTTCGCTGTGTCGATAGGAATGTTCGCCATGAGCTGTTTTTCTAGCTCTTCAATCCTCTTCTTGGCTTGATCTAAATCCTACAGACATAAACGTCAACGGTAAGCTAAAAACTGCAGCTTCATAACGTAATATAGGCTCATGTCAAGGTCGAACTTTACATGAGCCGAACCTAATGACATAAAAGACATTTTTTATCACATTCCTCTAGTGGTTAGTCCTGAACTTACTTTGTTCTTTGATTCAATCTCGGCTTCCAATCTTTCTTTTGTCGAGTTTAATTCTGCCCTGAGATTGTCTGTATCTCCAGCAGAACCTTCCTTCAGATTTTCAATCTCCTGCAAACATAAAACGGTTGCTTAAGTGAATCTAAATTCTTATTTGAGGAGCTGGGAATGCCTTGTCGTCTTTGAATTTTTTTCTTGAAACCCTCGTGGAAAAACTGAATCTCGATTAGAATTGGGTGTCCTTTAGACTTTCTTAAAGTCCACTGCCATTAAAGACTCAATATTTAATAAGAATATAGTCTCTTTCCCAGGGGAAAATGCTTTCTTTCATTTGAAGCCCCACCCCTCCCCCACACGTGCCTTGTCCTAAGATTTGGCAGATTCAGAACGATAGTGTTCCCTTCAGAATTCCCATTCTATACGTCAGCCCTATATCAGCCTATCTCAGCCCTACGTCAGTCTTACGTCATGCGCACTGCTCATACCTGTTTCAGAACTTCCAGTTCATCCATTCTAGCCGACCTGTCAGCTTTCTCTTGCTCGAGTTCCTGTGCAGCTTTAGTTAGTTCATCTTGTAGCTCCACCAGTCTTGACGACATTTCCTGGACAATCATTGGAAAAAAAATGATGAATTCAATATCTTTGAATTGTGCTTTAGTGTTAATGCCCCATGAGGTCAGAGGTCCCCGCACACTCGTCTTCGGGGGGAAAGACAGAGGGAAGACTCGAAGAAAGTAAGAAGTAAGAAGTTGGAAGTAAGGTCCCTTATGATAATTCCTGGATATGTCCCCAGAGCTGAGGTGCAGTGGAATGATGCAGCCAATCAGAATTGACGATTCGACATCAACTCCCAATAGATTGTTAGAATTTGTAAAAACTTTATAGCATATTTTATTAGAAACACCCGTTCATAGGTAGTAAAAATGAGTTCTCCTTACCGACACATCTTCACCTTCAACAGCCAGGCCTGGACTTGTAGGAGGCGACATAGGAACACTATCTCTTGCTTCACTAAGCTCAGCTTTAAGCTCCTCATTCTCAGAATTCAGCTCGTCTATTTTCTCTTCTAGACTAGAATTCTTGTCATTTAGAGAATCAATTTCTTTGCTTAGTTTTTCCACCTCATTTTCGTTCCCTTTCTTTAGTGTTTCTAGTTGAACTTCAAGGTTATCTCGTTCTTCTTCTAGTTTGTTGATTTTTTCTTCAAGTTCTTCGAGTTTTTCATTACTTACACCCACCGCTACGACAAAAAACATTGGCGGTGTTAGAATTTTACCATTAAGTTTGATGCTTACAAGTACCGATACAGCAACTTTTAATAAACTATAAAAACGAGAGAGAACTTCCTACCAAGTTGCTACAAAACACGGTCACAAATTCTTTGTCTCGGAATAGCTGAGTGCATAAGCAGAACAAATAAGGTGCAGCAGAGAAAAATAGCAAAGCACGAAGTGTGTAACATCAAAAGCCACGAAAATCGTCCCAAACTATCCAAAACTTGCGCGCAACGTTGCAAAAGTAGAATTGAGATCTGCTTCTGCATTGTGGCATTGCGCACAACAAGTTTCATCGTTTGAACTTGACCTGCAACGTTGCTGGCAAACGGTGTGAAGTTCTAAACCAATATCAAATATAACCGGAATTCTGCGAGGAGTGAGTATAAACTTGCTAAGTGTGTCTTCGCACAAGAAAGACCTACCAGCCACAGGTAGAGTGTCTGGAACAGAACCTTCCTTCAACATGGTCATAACAGCGATCGCATTTTGTGCCTTCTGTAGTTTTTCTTCCTCTTCTTTTAGCTTCTCCATCATTTGCTGTATTTCTTCGCTCCTACAACGATAAAATCCGGCCAAGGATTTGAAAAACGTTTTTCTAAGTATATCATACTTCATGATATATACACAGATCATGGTGTCTGTTGTTGCTGTTTTTGCCCCGTCCTCTCTGCCCGCCTTCAAACCTAGAAATTTTATCGACACCCTGAAACAACCTCTAGGATGGTCAAAGTCAGGACATCGCTAACTCATAGATCGAATTGGAATTTAGCGTGTTCGGTTTAAAGAAAGAGTACAAATTTCAACCGACAAAAGATGTTTGAACTACCTCGCGTGCGTGCATGACCGCCTAGAAGAAGAGCTAGAAGTAGCCTAGCTTACCTGTCATCTTCAGTTGGTTCCTCGCCGTCATGTTCAGCTTGATACTGCTCTTTCCATTTTTCAAAGTCTTCTTTCATTCTCGCTTGTTCCTCTTCAAGAGCTTTCTTCTCATTTTCTGCAGCCTGTAGCTTCTCCTCTGTCTCTTTGTCATCTTTGTTTTGTGCTGTAGCCTCAAGCAAGCCTTGAAGCTGCTCACGAAGAGTCGTACACTGTACACGAAGCTCACGGATTTCCTATTAAGTACAGTAGCAAATAGCAAAGACAAAAGATTGTTATATTTGTAGGATTTACAGTTTTTCCTTGCAAAGAATTTTCTTACGAAGATTATGCAAACATAAATATTTGCACTGTTATAAGACGCCTTGGTTGAATTTCTTACTTTCTTTTGTAAAATACTTGCTGTCTTAAGAAGTTTGAGAATTTTATGAATAGGACTTTCTTACAATGGATTAAAATAAAATCGTACCTGCTTATTTTCAGCTGCATGTTTTTCGAATCTTGTCTTTTCTTTTCCAAACTGACTGTTCTCTTCTTGCAGCTTTATTACTGTTTGTTTTTCGTTTTCTAACTCTTCTTTAACTTTTTTAGCTTCGTCTTCAAACTTTTTCAGTTCTTCTTCTATCTTGGACTTTTCTTCTGTTAACCTGTTTTTTTCTTCAATAAGCTTGTTTATCTCTTTGGTATCTTGTACAGTCGTTGTTACATTAACAACTTTGGTTTCAGCTAATTCTCCTTCGGCTTTTTCCTTTAGTTCTTCATGGCTTTCTTCTTTAGTTGCTGGTGTTTCGACGACTGCAGAGGAAGTTGGTGTCGTTGATACTACTTTGGTAGGAATAGCAGCAGCAGCAACAGCAACGCTAAAAATAAGTATTTTTTGAGAATGGATTGTAAAGGACACAAAATGTTGTTGTTGTTGACGTTGTAACTCGGGCATTTCTTTCCTCTAAGCCCTCCTATTCTGAAATTTGAACCACTATTCAATAACGCAAAAAATACTAAAAAGAATAAAAATTATAATCCTTATATTCTTCAACATACCCTGCAACTTTCATTCGCTCTAATTCTTCTCTCAAAGATGTCAACTCGGCCTCCTTTGCCTCAATTTCAGCGAGTTGTTTCTGGTTCTCTTCAGACAATCTTCGTTTCTCTTCTTCTACAGATTCCTCATTCTCTTTCCTCTCTTTTTCCAGCGTTTCATCCTTTTCTTTTATCAACTGATCGAGCTGTTGTTTCTGTTCTTGCAGCTCTTCTTCATGTTTTGCTTTGATAACTGACAGCTCTTGTTCGTGCGTTCCTTTGTTGGAATCGAACTCTTCTTGTAGCTTTGCGTTTTTCTCCTCCAGTGATTTGAGTCTTTCCTCAAGTTCCAGTGTTTTATTTCGCTCATTTTTAAAATCTCGTAGCACTAGGAATCAATAAAAAAATCCCTGTAAGATGACACGGCAGATATGGTGCCCGAAAACACAGATAATTCAAATTCTTCTCACACACTTCAGTTATAATTTTTAAAGATTGCATTGCTTTTGTGACTTACTTGCGGTGTACTTTACATGCTTAGCATCCAGCATGTCCGTCAAGTCTTTAACTGCTTTAGTCTAAAATGGACAGAAAAACCTCATAATAAGAACAGGTTTTGACAAAGTACAAAAGTGGGGTTGCATAACTAGCAGTCAAGACAATTGCGCAAACTGAAGATAGCCTCCTTTATAAGTGCGCGCTTTGGAGCAAAATTCATTCCTAAGATCAAGGCCGTAGCCAGTATGAGGCGAACCGAGGCACTCGCCTCGTTAAAATTTTACCAAACGTTGTCGATCTTTTTTTTTTTCCATCAGACTGATAATATTATTCTACGTTGATATTCAACATTGTTAGGAACGAATAATCATCATCCAAGGTTGACAATCACAGTGTTTCAGAATAAAAGATTGCATACTAAGTTCCGCTTAAAACTGTTTATGAAAGGTTACCAAAAGGCCCTCAAAACGCTGGAAATCGCATTTCCGAGAGTCTGAATTTCAAAACTTCGAACCCCCCTATAGACTGCCGCCTTCGGCGCTCGTGCTACCCCCTCGGGGTCTTTCGCCTCGGTTGTAGTTTCTTCCTGGCTACGGCCCTGAAGATATATATTTTTTCCTAATACTGTTAATCAGCTTTCATAAGGAAAAATGCTCTAGGCAAGTATTCAAAGTATCCACAGAAAAAGAAACGCCGGGCCTCAGCTCTTCTAGTAGAGCAAGTTAGTTTCTAATATTGAATTCCATGTATTTTTAGTGAGCATATTTTATAATTTGTGTGCGAGAACATTATAAAAGAAAAGAATACGAAACAAGCTTTCAGTTCACTTCAATCTTTCGAACATTATTTCAAAATTTAAAGAAATTAATGTATTTTAATTTATTCAAAAAGTTTATGACATTAATTATATATACAACAAGGAATGATTTGATTACCTTTTCTTCCTCCAGCTTATTAAATTCATCTCTGTTCTTTACCATCAATTCTCGTTTCTCTTGTAAAAGCTTTTTGTTCTTAGCCTGGATGCTCTACAACAAAATAAGACATGGATTAGATTTTTTGTGTATGGTGAACTGACTCCTTAAAAGGCCTCAAGACATGACTAGAGAATCCACCCGAAGCATTTTAGTCTTTTGCACCCTGCTCTAAATCATCTGTCATTTCCTAACTGAGGATAAAGCCAAGGGTAGTGAATCAAGGGTGGTGCAGTGGTGACCCTAAAGTGTAGGTCTCACACTTGATGTGAGGGTTTTCCTCCAAGTTTTCTGATCACTTTACCTAAACAAGCCCAGCATGCTAAAATCTAATTCAACCTGTGAGTTAGTCATGCAATGACTTATATCAGCCCAGAAGTTGTTTCAGGGTTTGATCTGTGAGTTAGCCGTGCCTCACTTAGATCAGCCCAGAGGCTGTTTAATTCACTGTTTGATCCGTGTGTAAGCCATGCCCTGACTTAGATAGGCTCAGAGGTGTTTTCAGGGTTTAATCTGTGAGTTAGCCATGCCCTGACTTAGACCAGCCCAGAGGTTGTTTCAGGGTTTGATCTGTGAGTTAGCCATGTTCTGACCTAGATCAGCCCAGGGGTTGTTTCAGGTTATCAATAAAATGAGAGAACCCCAGTTTTCCACTAGAAGCTGAGATTTGGAAAGGAATGATAGGGGTGGGGTGAGATGTGATTAGTTGCTATACTGGCTGATATTTACCTTGACTGTTTCCTGCCAGTACTGTTGTTTATGGGTAGTGTCTTCTCTGTGTATTTCAATCACATGCCTAAACGTAGCCACCTTATCTGAATATTGAGATCTGAGTCCAATCACAAAAGTATTGAACTTGCCCTGAAATTGACAAATGGTGTCAGAGTAAGTCAATAAGTGGGTAAGTACAGGGACAGCAGAGCAGATTTTTGACTGGGGGGGGGCTCAATAGTGACATTGTATGGCAAGGTGGGGGGGGCTGAGTTTAGTGAAAATGTATTAAAATTTCACAAAAAGTGGGGGGCTAAAGCATAAAATCTTACTGTTATGCATTGTGCTGTATTAAAAGGCTGCTTAAATGAAGCAGTAATGATGAAAAGGTAAATTATACACCGTGAAAAGATGAAAAAACTTACTGACGTTTCGGACGCTAGTCCTTCGTCGGAGTAATGAAGTAACGGAGTAATGAAGGACTAGCGTCCGAAACGTCAGTAAGTTTTTTCATCTTTTCACGGTGTATAATTTACCTTTTCATCCTTACTGTTTCATTAGAAACACCGACGCAGCTCACACTAGTTTTTAGCTAGTTATATCTGCTTAAATGAAGTTTAACTGTAAATCACGAACAACAAAGAATAGGTCACTTTACCTGGATTTCATCTTCTATCAGTCTGTACTGATCCTGTATTTGATCAACGACTTTGATATGACTTGCTTTCATTCTCTTCATGTCATCCATAACCTATACCCACACACATGGATAGCATAAAACTAATCCTTTGGCTAAAATGATGTTGAAAGCCACTGGTTAAATCAAGTAGACTGAATAGAAAAGATGGCAGGAGATATAATTGTGACATTTTAACACCCTTCTCTTTGCTCCTTAATGCACTTGTGTATGTACTTCTGTACAGTATTATGTATGAAGATATAAAACTATGAAGTGGGAGGTTCCTTTCTCATTAAGGGGATCCCTTTACTCCAACTTTACCCATGTCAATCAGGCAACATACTAGATAGCTTTACCTTTTGAATACACTCTCTGGCATAGAAAAAGGGTATGTAGGCATTCTGTTCTCCACTCAGCTTTGGTGGAGCAAGCAGATCACAACTGGATACTGTGCTAGCTAAAAAAGATTAAAATGATTGAACATTATATCATTTACATTCTATTAGCCCTCCACAGATTGACAAACTTTATATGCATTTGCAAGGTCTTGAAAATGTCATGTCATTGAAGCATGAATGGCATAGCATTGAGAGCACTTGTATATCTCTCTGCTCAATACCAGGTGATCTTATTTTGACAGCCCATTAAAAACCAGCCAATCAACTCACATGAAGAAATCTGATCACGTGGTTCATCAAATCTAATTAGCATATAATGCTTTATCTACTGGTAATGCATCTAAAATTCAAAGGTTTTCCTAGCAATTTTGTCTTTTATAAGACTGATTACATAAGTCGGTGCTTTTGCTCCTTTGTCAATTCTGGATATAGTTGAGTGACCACAACCCACAAAGAAGCAAAAACTATGACTTATGGAATCAGTCTACTCTTTTATGGACACTGGACTGTAACAAACATACCTCCATCTCTTGTTCCATCTTTTACTATGTCCAGACTCCAAGGTTCTTTTGTTTCCTATAGTATCATGAAAATAATGATGCTATTTTAAACTGAGTCTTTTTTTCTCCTTAATGCTTAGCTAGACATAAATATGACCTGTTTTTATGATTATATAAGTTTGACATTACCCTAGACACTACTCCTTCAGAACAACTTTTACAGTGCTTACCAGTCCCATACATAATATGTAAAATTGTACCATTTGTGCAAGTTTTTCCATAACATTCACAAAAGAGTTTTCATGAGGGCACATGCCTATGCAATGTCATGGAAATGCCTTGATTGACCCACCAAAACCCACTTGTATGCAATGGCAAACTGTACAATTTTAGAAGTGATTAGAAAGCACTGTAGCCTACCCCATTAGTTAATGCCAGTTGCTTGTCATTTGACCAATTTTCTAGTGTTTTATCCTGTTGTTCTGGTTGAGTAGCTGATGTACTTGCCACAGGATCGCGCAATTTGCTATTAGGTCTAGCTTTGTTTTTGTTCAATAATGCAGAAGATGGAGCTGTCATTGGTCGTTCAACAGGAAGAGGGAGTGGTCTTTTACCAGGAGCTGTAGCTGGTCGGCTCTTAGATTTAGTGAGAGCTTGTCCATACATAGCTGCAGCAGAGCTAGGCCTACTGGGTGCAGCATCAGACTCTGAAATATCAGCTTCGGCAGCACTCCAAGCATCTAAATTAGTGAGAAATACTGTCAGAACATTTAAGAAATCCGCAATAAACATAAATAAAATAATCAATAAATAAAAAGGTCCCCAATATGGCTACAGTCAAAAGTGGCAGTGCTGGGTATATGCACTAAACTTCCTTAAACACTTAGCACCTGCATGTCAGAAATTTTGATATTGCACAAATATCACACATAAAATGAATTAAATTCTCCTACCTTTTCTGGTTTCACTTTCTGGAGTCTGCCGTCCACTTGTATCCTCGCCATCAGTTGGTACTACTGTATTCCTTTTAATTCTCCTTTTAGTTCCACTTTCTATACTACCCATGGAGTCTGTCTCAGTTCCATAAGGTACCTCAGTATCTGTCGTCATTGGATAATGTTCTCCTACACCATTTGATATTCCATTCACTTCTGATGCACCAATCGTGTCCACGTCTGAAGGCCCTTCAAGTGGATCTTTTTCAGAGTCTGGTGCCTCGCGTACTGATATAACGCTACCCTTTTGTGGCACACTTGGTTCACTTTGATCACTCTGTTCACTAGAGTCCTTAGCTTGTTCTGGGATATCACCAGATTCTTTAGTAGTTTCTGTGTCATCTGTGTCTGTCCAAGCTAGAAAAGAAATTAAACAGTTACTATAAAATTACGAGGTGTGTAAGTGACATAAATTTTTAAAAGTCATAAAATCAGTTAAAATTTTAATGGTGAAAATCAAATGAAAAATGGACATCTCTAACCCCTACTATGGGAGGGGTGGTGACAAAAAATACCATTACTTGCAATAATCATAAAATAGCCATGCAAATCTACAAAAAAATAACTTTTTCAACTCCATAACTGATGCTTCCATATACTGTCCACTGCAGTAAATGATAATTTATAAGTTTTACATAATTTTCAGCTAGCATTGGAGCATGCAGCTTTCAAATTCAGCCAGTGACTACACATGACTATTACTTACAGTAAGGGAGGCACTTTGCAATAATAAATGCTAAAATTAATCGGCTAAAATAAACCAACTAACTAGAATAAAGACAGTGTTATGTACTGCAATGTAAGTTAAATGACTGTAAGCCTGATTCGGTTCCCTTTCCCTGATTCAAAGCGATAAATTTGTTGGACGTAAAAAATTGGCCTGAATTTATTGCGAGACATTTTGCTGGCAAGAACTTTACTTGGAGCGAGCGATTCATCTTAAAAATTTACACAGAAGATAAAAGAAGAAAGGTTTATTATCGAGAGATCTATTTATACTAGTATCTATTAAATCTACCTTGTTCTTTAGCTGTTTCTCTTGATTTAGCTTTGACACTAGATTTTTTGGGAGCAACTTTAGGATTCCTCGTTGCCATCATCTTGGAATCGTGGAACTTGAGCCAAAATGGAGTTGGCAAAAAGGAATGGCTAGTCGTTCTCCGTGTTCTTGGACTTTCAAGATCGCAAATTCCTTGGATGTTAAGATAACATCAAGAAGTCTTCCCTATCTAGTTGTCTTTCCATATTTCGGTTCCAAGGATCGAACTACCAAGTCAAACAAATCGAAGAAATCTCGCTCGATCATAAATTCGTAGGATTAAAAAGAATTGTAGGAGTTTATGAGAAATATAAACTCAATTCCGTATTCTGGTTTTACGCAGTAGAAGATTATTACAAAACAAAGATGTCCTAAAAAGGAATAAATTAGCACAGTTGCCTTGGAAGTGCGTCCATGTTTACTGCGTGACGTCAGAACATGGAGTTCGCGGGATACTCGCGGGATTACACCCGAAAGTGTTGCCTGTACAATAATAAATCTTGAATTTTTCTGAAAATTATAAATTTTGCAGTCGTATTTAGGAATTTCATAAAGAGCTAGAAATTTCTGAATGATGCTATAGGTTAATAATGCTGTAGCTTTTTTAAAAAAGAAAAATTTTGAAGTGCTTCTAGCTTTGTAAAAAAATATTATACAGTCTAAGATCGTACCTTTTTCTAAGAAAAGAGAAAAAAAATTTTCGAAGCTGTTAAAAAAGAGAGCTTTGACGAGCTAATTCAACGTTGACTCTAAACAGCTGTTCAGTTCTTTCATCGCCGAAAAACTACCGAAAATCACGCGAAGTACATTCGGCATGACGGAATTTCAAACTAATCAGTCGATATTTTTTCGGGCTCATACGATAGATCACACTATAAGTCGATGATTGTTCGTAATTTATCTGCCATCATAAACACGAGCATGTAAAATGCCTCGTCCACTTAAACGTGAATCTTTTCCCGTTTAGACAAAAAAAATCCTACGAGCGGATGCCACTGTTATCAGAATGAAGCCTTTACTTCTTCTCGGCTTTATTTTTAATGTAGTTCAAGGCAATAGCGATCACCCATCAGGCCATCTCAAGCCTCTAGGGTCCCATCAAGAACCCGAACAGCCCATTACCGAGCTACATGGAGCCCCTTCGCCTAAAGATTTCTTTGAGAACTTTGTAAAACCTGGAAAACCTGTACTTTTTAAAGGAGCCGCTAAGAAAATGCCCTCGTTCTCTCTTTGGACAGATGAGTATTTAAGGTATGGAATGTCTAAGAAATTTGATATAAATTTTTGAACATTTTGTGTCGAATGATCTTGGAACGAGGATTTAGCACAGGATCGCGATTCGCTTTCATAATTAGAGTTTTTCTTTTCGTTATCGTGTTCATTTATGAAATTTTTATCCTAAACCACGACCGACTAATTCCTTCATAAATGACACCAATTTTTGATTCACAAATATAAGCATTGATCATCCAAACTACAACCTTACTATTTATGCTGAAACACTCGAATATATAAACATATAAAAAAAGAGTGTTTTCTTCTGAATTTTTTAATTATAATCAATCTGTCTTTTACAGATGTAGAAGTAAATCTTTCCTTGTCATAAAATATGAGATTTTAGACCTTCTTCTTTATATTCATTGTCTTCCGTGTTTTAGTTTCTCTTAATTCCTGGAGAGTCGACGCCGCCAAGTCGTAGACGTACACAAAGACATAACAATATCTGCACTCATATGGTTTTATGTCATTCTGTAAATGATCTGGAAACCCTTTGTATTCATTTAAAATCCCCTTTTAAAAGTTTTTCAAACTTAATGTTATTCTTTATTTTATTTTTTTATCCGCGCAGAAGTATTATACTTCAAAGGGAATCCCCAAAAACCTTTTAACGTTCATAATAACATTACGACGTCAAAATAATAACGTGATAAACCCCTGCGGTAGTGACCTACATACGCTAAGTGTTTCTATGATTGTGCGGGTTTTCGAATGCGCTCGTAAATCTAAAATCTCCCCGCTCTTTTGCGGTAAAAAAATCAAAAAGAAAAATAGATATTCATTTGGATCTTTATCTATGAAAGATTAGGCAATTTAAAGAATGTAGAAAAACTTTTGGAGTGTCAAAATCAAATCCTAAGCCTCTTAATATATTTATGTCATCATGCACTAGGGATTTTTCTTGTAGCAGGTGTTGGAGCTTTTACTGATATTAAATATAACCAGCTTATAAAAAATCCTTCCATTCACAAATAATCTTCCTTAATTTTCTTCCTCTCTCTTGTCTAGAAGTTCACAGATTTTATGAATATTATCATATTGGTGTTAATTTTGAAATATGTTTAGAACAATAAGTGCAGATAGCTTATGACATTTTCTCATACTTCTGTTAACACTACAGGATCTATCTCGACAAAAAACTTATCTTTTTAATATCAGGATTTTGTCTTTTTCTGTTATTTGGTGGCAACAAAATTTATTAAAAACCTGGCAAGAATTTATTAAACCAAGAATATGAAAATAATTGATATCATTCCATAATAATATTCAATCTATCCAATTTTAGATTTTATAACTATATGACACCGAGACCAGCAGGACTCAAATCCAGGTCGCATTGGTGAGAGGCAGTGCATTAACAGAGCATGCCTCCCCTGCTTCCCATTTTATTTATTTCTTTATTCTGAAACAGAATATACTTCCTTCTTCAAAGTTCAGTGAAAATGACTCTTGGAGAAAAGCTGGAGAGAAGTATAAATATGACAATATTTGTTATATTTTAGAGTAAATACAAAAGGCTAAAACAACCAAAGTTTATTTAACTTTATTTTAGTTATCTGGAATATTCTTGGGATGTTTTTGAAAAATAAATATTTTCAATTGAATGAAAAGATAAAAAACAAATGAGTTTTGATAGCACCTCAGTGTTATTATGAAAAAAGATATTGCAATTTTAGAAGCAGAATAAAAATTCTGGTTTTCACACGTTTTTGAAAAACCTGGTTATTACCAATATCGTAGTATATCTAAAATTTTGCTTATTTGATGATTATGCTGTACACCTGTATTCATTTTTTAAAAATTGAATTTTGAAAAAAAAAGGTTTATTTTAAGTTTTAGATTTACTCAGGAGATATTTCATTATGTTTATTTAAAATGCTAACCTTGATAGATTGAGGTTTTTATCAATGCTTGAATCTTTAGTTGAATTGAAATATTAAAAGTTTCTGTCTTTAGTAAAAGAATTGATTAAATCTTCTAAGAGGTAAAAAGAATAAGAAATATAAAAAGCAATGTGCATGCACATGAAGGCTCCCAGAAGTTGAGCACAATGGTACAGACAGGGTTGGCATCATGTTCCATACATTGATATTTCTAAAAATTTACGTGCTATATTTAATAAAATATAATTAAATATAATATTTTGAGGCAAATTAACAAATCATGAATTATACCATAATATACCATTTTCCTGTCAATGCACTGAGGCATATGTTTCATTTTTAAAGTTATCCACGATATCTGCAGGTTCAATAAAACTTTTTGAGAGAGTGGCTGCCTCCCCCCTCCCCTCTACCCCCTACCCCCTCCTCTCTACCCCCTACCCCCTTCCCCCTGCTATCCCACTACTAGACAACCTTCATGTATAATTTTGGATGTACCTTAGTTAATACCAGAATGAAGATGACTAGATTATTGAAGATAATGGTTATTGAGTATGGGTATGGGGTTCCATGCATTTGAAACACGTGGCTGCTCCAATTAGACTAAATATTGGTTTATAAATTATATATGAATTTTAATTGATTTAAAGTGCACCTAGAATATTCCATATGATATAGATCAAAAAGCAGTAACAGGGCACCACTTTCTTGATTTCAGCAAAAAGTTTGGAGGACTCAAAATGGATGTCGAGGAAGGAAAGAAAGAAAATAGATCTTGGGGGACATTTAATTTTAAACTTCAAGACTTTATCAAACGTTACAAGACAGAAGATGTTTATATGGTTGAGAGTCTACCAAAACAAATGCAAGGTCTGTTTGACCTTTTTTTCCTGTGTTTTGTGGGTTTTTTCTTTTTGGAGCAGGGATAATGGAATTGATGGTTTTTAATTTCCCAAGGGAATTAAATAACAAATGACACAGTGGCTGTGTTGGAGGATATAACAAAAGAATTAATTGACAATAATTCTTTTGTTAAGTTCCTCCAACATGGCCGCCGTGAAAACCATCAATTGAGAGTTTGAAATGGGGGCAATGTACCATTATCCACAACTTTTAGCTTTCATCTTCAGATAATCATAAGTAAAACTTTTTTGAGGCCCAAGCCCCTGCTGCCAAGTGTCTTATGATGGAGCTCAAAACTATAGTACTTAGCAAGGGCAGATACAGAGGGTATCCTGCAGTACACCTGACACCCCATTAATGCCATAATTACTCTTACCTTTTTTGAAGCAATGCGTAATTATATCTCTATAATATACATTTCTTCATTTTGGACACCCCTGGATCTGCCCCTGCTTAGGTCTGACAGAACTCTTCAGGAACTTAATTTTCACCTTTTTACTATTTTAGAAGAGTATATGTTACTAAAGAGTCTACACTGTGGAGGCTTTACAGACGTGCTTCAGGATGCTGTCATGTGGTTTAGTAGTGGTGGCACAAAGTCTGTCTTCCATTTTGATGCAGTAGAAAATATCAATTGTCTTTTTAGTGGCAGCAAGCAATTTGTAATGGTCGACAAGGTACATGACTCATAAAATCATTATATATAATGCATTTCAAGCTGTAAGAAAAATATGAGTCAGTTGCATCTTAGCAAGTGAGCGAACTGGGGGATTGGTTAAAGAGTTCCCTAAACATAAAGGTCGATCTCACAAAGCAAGGGGGGAGGAGAGAATAACAACTAATCTAAATGCCTACTTCCCCTTGGACTACCCCTATACTTTATAAGCTTCCAATTGCAAATGTATATGTCATGGTAAGAAGGGGGCCAATCGTACTGCCACATTCAGTGTGGTCAAAGTATGGCCCATCATATAGACTTAGATTTAGGGGCATAGTCAAGTTGCCTTGGTTAAATGTCACAAATGTCACTAAATTCTCTGGAAATCACATTTCCAACAATCGTTGCTCCTGCCTTCACTGATCATATGCCTTGATAAATGATTCTGTCTCGCTACAGCCTTGAGATCAGAGACTTTTTGAAGTATTTGATGTAGTACCTCTTCTTTATCATATTTCTGTGCCTTTAAGACTTCAGATGTGACAATTCATGGATGAATATTTATATTTCTTTCTATTTTTAGATATTCAAACCACAAGCGCACATTGACAAAGTAGATGGCTCCTACTCCACTGTCGATGTGGAAAAAGTAGACATGTATAAATATCCTGGCCTTAGGAATATACCATGGTATAATGTATCAATGATGGAGGGTGATTGTCTTTATATACCTTACATGTATGTATATGTTATTGATTTTTAATAAGATTAATATTTATAGTTAATGAGAGTTGCTTACTTATCCACCCTATATTCCGTCCATCGGTCCGTCCGTCCGTCCATCCATACATTCATCCATTCATCCATCCAAATAACTATCCACCCACCATCCCAACCGTCCGTCTTTCCATCCATTTAATAGAATTTATTCATTTAGTTTTTCCCACTTATCTCTTTTTGTTTGATCTTTTTTTTTTTTTCATTTCTTTGTTAATTAATAAATTTTTTTTTTCAGGTGGCTTCATCATGTACGTTCCTATGGAACTCGTAATCTAGCCATCAACATTTGGTGGGCTCATTTCACATTTTTTAATGAAAGTGACTGTAAAACTAGCAAATATAAAGATACAGAGTACTTGCCACTCAGTAGCTTTGCCTTTAAACCAATGGAAACCACAAGGTAGTGTGTTACATATGTTTTTTTGGGTGTGGTCTATACTCCTACCTACGTACCCTCCTCCCTGCCCCTATTTTACGAGCCGTTATTGTTAAGTGGCTGATCACATGACCATACTGGATTGATCATGCACTTAGCATCGGAAGTTTATTTTCAACTCAATATTGAGAGATTGTTTGATTAAAAATAAATGTTTTTTTTTTATTAATCTTTTTTTTTTTTGGTTGCATAAACAGACAGCGAATCCTTGAAGAATTGGGAAGAAAATCGGTAACACAAGACAAGTGGATCGAAATGTCTAGGGTAAATATTTCTTGCATAATTATGATAGTGATGATGGTGATATTGCTGGTAGTGAAGTGTCGATGATGACAGATGATGATCGTTTTGGATGTTGTGTTTTTTATGATGACAGCTGTGGTAGGAATACAGGGTTCGTACGGGTCATGGAGATCCTGGAAAGTCATGGAATTATGTTCAGGGTCATGGAAAGTCATTGAAAACATTATTGTAAACAGTAAAAATGTTATGATTTATTCAGAGATGTTGCAATTGTTTTTAGTTATTATTTAGTTTTTGATAAATATTGGTCATGGGAAATAATGTAAAAGTCATGGAAAAGGTTATGGAAAGCCCGATGGAATTTAGAGACTTCAAAAGAGTACGAACCCTGTAATGGGGAGGTTGATGACGATGAGGGTTGTAATGATGGTATCGGCTCATTTGCGTGCTCAACAGTGGTGATGGTGGTGCATGATTGTCGTGGTGGAGGTGATGATGGTGATGATGGTGGTGGTGGTGTGTACAGGTGTTGAGTTGTTCAGTGGTGCTTATGATGAGAGTGGTAGAGGCATTGTTTATAATGGTGACGGTGTTGATGATGATGAAGTTGATGATGGTGAAGGTGGTTGTGATGATGATAAAGGTCATTGGTGGTGATAATATTGAAGATGGTGATGATGATGATGATGATGATGGTGATAATGATGAAGGGGGTATTGATGATGACAATGATCCTTTTTTGCTTTCAGAAACTTGCCACTGCTTTACTTTTAGAACAAAACACAAAAGAAGCCATAATAAAGGTTTGTGTGACTTTTACCATTCTCGGCATGCTAGAAAATCTATAGTACAACATTCAAAGTAAAACCAGTTATATGAGCAGACTTTTTCATTGGGAATTCTTTATTTTTCACACTAGAATTTTCAAGAATTAGACAAAAATAAAGACGGCTTTGTCAGCGCTGAGGAAATTCTAGATTTAGAGAGCTCCGACATTGAGCGATTATTGACTCCTGGACAGCTTCCAGAAGAAGAAAACGAAGAAGAAGAAGAAGAGGATTATCCTCCCGCAAAAGAAGAGGAAGTAAAAAGCGAAGAAAGCACAATTGAAAAATTAGTCGAAGCCAAAAATGAAAGAGTCGGAATAAAGGAAGATCTTTAAGATTACTTCGCCTGAGATAACGACACGCTGTTGGCTTGAATGATTGAATACGAACCGATTGGACCGTCTACTAGTCTCCCCCACAGCCGCTTTCAGTGTCGTCGCGCAACGCTTTCTCCCCTGAGTAGCTACTCAAGGGAGAAAGCGTTGCGTGACGACAATGAAAGCCGCTGTGGGGGAGACTAACCGTCTACGACACTGAGGAAAACTGCACAGTAGGCTCGCAAAATATATTGATCAATATACACAACTTTCATTGTAGTAAATTCCGTATTTATTTATCATAAGCTTGTACATGTAATAAAAATCTTTTACCGGATAGTTATATAAGCCAGATTTAACTTTTTTTTTCGCTAGCGAGAAAAGCTAGCTATGGCAAGCAAACTTTGTCAGACAGAGTTGTAAATTTTTAACATATTATTTGACGTCTATCTCATTAAATCTAAGCTTTTCGAAGCGGTCTGAACTAAATTAAATTATTTAAAATATTTCCGAAACAACCGACGGTGCTATGTCCTTAATATTATAAAAATAACATTAGAAGTAACTCCATTTCTTTTCTAAAGAACGTTTAATGCAACGATTTTTTTGTTAACGAGCAAAATTGAAGTACATATTTTTTCGGATAATTGTGAAAAACCTTCGTTACAGACGTGCTGTATAGGGCGGTTATGAGTGGGAAGGATCCGTACTGACGTACACGGTACTACATGCCCTAACATTGAATAGTTTCCCATTGTCTTAGAATAGTTTATCCAATCATAACGCGTAGTTACGGCTATGCTAAGATACAGTACGACTACGTAGCTTGCCGTGCCCAAACGTTCTATTCAGCAGTGCTTTGATGGGCTGTGATTGGTTAAACATGTTGCCTTCCTTGACCGTGCCGTGCGACGGTCGTACAAACACCAATACACTATATTTCCAAGTGCATATAGTCGATTGCGTGAAAGCAGCTACTCAGTCAGTTCAAAATATATCAGCCTTCATATTCGCGTGCGCAAGATAACAAGATTACAGGAAAAGAATTAATTGAAAAAATATGGATTATTTAATGTTTCTAGCCGTTATGAAACGTAATATAAATATGTTCAATAATGAATAAATTCTTGAACTCAAACGTTGTTAGTACTCTTGTTATCTTTCTAATTTGCGCATTCTAAGGAAATGCGGACTCCAAAATCTCTGAACGAAATCAGGTTGATGTCCAACAAACTCCTCAACGCGTAAAATTCGGATCCCCAACATCACTGCACTCTGTCATATTCCTATGAATATATCTCATACCTTTTTATCAGGGGTGCGCGCACTCAAAAATACCCAGCCTAACTGGTCATAAAGTTGGGGTAGATCTAGAATTGAAGTTTTGTGAATCATATCTACTTGGCAAAAAATATTTTTTCAAAGTGCAGCCAAGGGAAAATTCGACCTGTTGCTATTTAATTGATGGTTTTCATTCATTCATTCTCAAGAGAATTCAATAGCAAAAGAAACGGCGGCCATGTTGGAGAACGCAACAAAAGAATTCATTGACAATTCTTTTGTTAACCTCCAACATGGCCGCCGTGAAAACCATCAATAGTTATTATCACATGGTCGATGGGGCCAAGAAAGGAGTCTGGAAACTAGCAAGAATTCAAGATGGCGGACGCACAGCAGAGAACAGAAGCAAACGAAATAGCTGAATTTCTAAGCGAATTTTTGTTAAGTGCTGAAGTTTCCAACGCTTATACGTTAGATGAGTTCAAAGAATTGTTTCCTTTGAAGTTCAGGTGAGTCTGAAAAACGTTCAACTGGTGATATTTTGTGCTGAAGATTTGGCGGGAATTTTGGTTTTTGTTTCTGGCAATCCGCTTTAAATTCAAAGTTTTCCTTTGTTTGGTGTAAATGCTTTATCGTTGCCCTGTTGTTGCTGCTGCTGCGGCTGTTGTTGTTGCTATTGTAGTTATTGCTAAGCTAAGATCAAAAGATTTTCTGACACATTTGGTATATTCACACAGAGATCATGAAGATGTGAAGCAGTTGTACAAAGCTTTTCAATCAAAAAGAAAGAAACTTAAAGCAGTGATAAAAAGGAACATCGCAAGACATTGTTCAGCAGCCAATATGATGTCTCTACACCTTTCTCACGAGCAGGTAATTACTTCTATTTTCATAAACATGCAAACTCCGTGGCTACAAGCTGCACACTGTTTTTTTTTTTCTTTTTTCTGCTCTCAATCAAAACTAATCAGTTGGTACCTTTCATATTTTTGACTGGCGGCAGTGAAAACCCAAATTGCAAATTGCTACTACAGAGTTCGCATGCTTATGAAAATAAACCTTGAAACGATGGGTCAAGTCAAGGTTAGACTTGATAACATAGTAAATTTAGCCTAAACAGCTGGGGGGGGGGGGGGGGGGGTACTCCCCTATATTCACTATACAGGTACATGCCGCCATTCTTCGATTCTAAACTGGAACAGGGTATATAAAATTGTGCTCACTCTGGAACAGGGTATATAAAATCACGCTCTCTCCTCTCTGGAACAGGGTATCTATTTTTGCAATACCGGAACAGGGTATGGTTTTCAGCGGTCTTGCTCTTAAACAGGGTATGAATTTCAGCGATTTTACTCTGGAACAGGGTCAGGGTTCAGAGGGCTCTGCGGCACATCCCTACTCTAAACGGGCAAGAGTACCCCCCCGGGCTTAAACACATCAAGTGAAACCTTGACTTGGTGCTATTGTTTTGTGGTCACTCAAGTGAAACTGGGAAAAGTTAGCCAGTGTAGCAGTGCTTTTGGGGGTGGGTGAGGAAAGAGAAGGGACTAGAGAGGAGGGAAGAGTCCACTCTCTTTCCTTGCCCCATTCCCCTCCATCGAAATGCCGCTACACAGGCTAGAGAAAGGTCTGTTTTGACTGTTTCCTGCTGCCAATTCATTTTTATGCTTAATATTACCTAACAGTATCATCATCTACAGAACAACTCTTCTGTTCCTGGAAGCAATGAGGAGTCTTCAGATAATGAACAGCAACATCTTAAAGAGGTTGGAACATGATTTTTAGTTTTTTTATCATATTTTATAGTGGCATAGACCTATGGTGTGTGATGTGCTGCAAGGACATCATCCTGATAATACTTTGCAGATAATGGTGTTGTTGTGACAACCCCAAAACTTTGCTCTTTTATGCTGTATTTCTTTAAAATAGTTCATTTCTTTTGACATTCCTACTTTTTAAATAATGTGCAGTATATTCAGGTTCAGTAAATTTTTATTTAGAAATTACTTTCTGTAAGGAAAGATTGCAAGGCAGCAGAAAACCAGTTTATGAGGTAGGGTAAAATAATAGAATATTTATTGATTATGATAGGACGGTTTGCATTTAAGTGGGAGATGATGTGGCAAATATGCATAGCAGTGTAGCTGTACCATATCTTACCATAGCTACACACATTGTAATTGGTTAATTTACTGCAAGACAATTGGTGCCTATTTCAACTATTTGCTTGTAAATTATCATGCTTGTAAAGCAATACCATATGTTTACCTTTCCAGGGGCATACAGTGTAGCCAGGATTTTTCAGGGGGGGAGAGGCACAAATCTGAACAGCTGCCTATTTTTCCCCCTCAGAAACGCTTAACCAAAATAAACATCCTTTTATTTTTTATCACTCCTTTGGCTTACAAACTGAGGGACATGGGCACCCTATAACCCTCCCTCTAGGTATGCCGGCCCCTGCATTCATATGAAATCCACTCTAAGTTATGACTTTCATTTCACTTGTCATAAATATATTTCCTAAGAGGATTTGTTCCCTAGGATTTCTGTTGAGATTTTTTATTATTTTTTAGTTTTTTAGATAATTTCGTAACATTTTATTTTCCCCAGATGCGAAAAGCAGTTGAGTGATTTTGACATATTTCAAGGTTTAAATAATAAAGACTTCAATGTACATACATTACAGGTATGAATATATAAACTAACTCTTGGATCTAGTTATTCTTTTGAGAACTATTTCTCTATTTACCACACAACTTTTCTGAAGGAGAAACATTAGAAAGTTGAATGGTTTGTTTTTGATTATTGACCTACCAAACAGATTTAATGAAGGGGTAACTTCTTTTTTAATGACTTTCCTTACCCTTTCCTCAACCCTTTCCATACATTTATTAATATGATATAGGGAGAACCTAGCTTTCTTATGAGACTGTGCTTTTGTCTGAAACAATTTTTTTTCCCTGTGTAACCTCATGAACAAATGAATTTATGTTGGTTAACTACCATTTTTATAAACATGCAAACTCTGTAGCTACGAGGTGCATTTTTCGTTGCCACCAGTCAAACATATGAAAGGTACCAACTGATTAGATTTGATTGACGGCAGCCAAAAACTAAATTTCAGTGTGTAGCTCGCACCTACCGAGTTCGCATGTTTATGAAAATGGCAGTAAACAAATGCTTTTATTCTCATGACAATAGACATGGTGCCATGCAATAAAAATCCATGTGGAAACGTCAAGTCTGAAATTAATTCAATTTTTCTTTTCATAGCTTTTACGGGAAAAGCTTGAAAAGCCTGATTTAACAGAAGCCTAAAATTCTATATAACTTAGTTTATCCTTTTCTACTCTTCTTCTGGCTATGAAGTAAGTGTTTTTTGATCTATTTTAATGATGGCAAATGAGATGGGGAGACTTGTCCATTGGCTGACATACGACCACGAGCACCAGTTAGATTAGGAAACATCTATAACGAGAAAGGATTCGACATAATAAATTATTACTGTAAATATAATTATTATTATTTAAAAGGTATGATAAGCACCAACAATGCTTATATTTGTAAAACCAATTTATAACCAATATTTGTATAACCAATTAACAAATTTTATTTGAAAACAATAAACATGTGATGTTGTCAATCATCAAAATATGAGATTTATGAGCTTTGACACCCAGTTTCAAAACTACATAACCCTCCCCCCCCCCCCCTCCCCAAGGAAAGTTTGATAATGGGCCCAGTTCCAGAACTTATGACCAAGAAAGTTTCATTAAAATGATAAAATAAATACTTGATTATCACACAGCATTTCCTGTTGCAAAAAAAAACTAAAAACATCCAAGCTAAAGAGGTCTATTCTGGATAGCCCCCTCCCCCTTTTTTTAATGTTAAACCCCCCCTTCCCCCACTTTTTCCAATACTAGTCCAATCTTAGCCTCCCCCACCCCCCACCGACTTTTAAAATTGCTCCGCGGGCTCTGTAGCAGTCTGTTAGTCATTACTAATTTGCTCTAGTGTTTCGGTTTCAAGGCCATGTTGCTGTGTCGGAATTTAGCATGTGAAACAGCATTTTACTTACTGCATGATCAGGAGAACCAGTCATGGAAGTTCTTCTTTTCCCATCTGTTATGATGGGTTTCTGTTCAGCAAATACTCTGTTAAAATTGGATTCTCTGTTGCTTATTTCTAATCGATATCGTTGAACTTCCTTTCGCAGCCTTTCTAGTTCTTCATCTCTCTGTAAACATTAGGATAAAAGGATTTGAACTGGATTACATTCACATCAAATAGTTATTAGGTTATAAAAATCTTTCGGTAATGAAATTTTGGAATAGGCAATTTTTGCTTGAAAAAATAAAAGAATAAGACTAAATAGCAAGGAAACGAAAACCAACAAAATCTGCCCTGTTTTTGTTATAATAAATTTGATGATTTTTTTTGGTTCGTTATTATCTGTTGATGATTTGCAAGATTTACCTCATAAGCTGGTGTACATCTTGGTACCTCAGGAGTCTCTTGTTTCGTCTTACTCTTTCGAGGTTCCTTTTTCCGGTTTTTATCATTTATTAACTGTTGAATCTGAATATTTAGTTTTCTATTTGATTCTTCTAGTTCTTTATTAAGCAGTTGGAACTGTTTGCTCCTTTTTTCAAGTTTTGAATATTTGTCTTGATCCTCTATTTGACATTCTAACAGTTCGGCAATCTTTGCCTGTAACCTGTCAGTCTCGCCCTGCCAATCATTCTGACGGCCATCCAGTTGTTTTTCAAGTCTTTCTTTTAATGATAATGCATCCTGAAGTTCCCTGTCTAGTCTTTTTACTTTGGTTTGAAGTTCATCTATTTGCATTTGGTAATTTTTCTGCTTTTGCGTCTTTGAGGACAATTTGGCACTAAGTTCATCATTTGTCTTTCTGAGACGTTCAATTTCATCTCTCAGTTGTTGTAACCCCTCTGATTGTTCAGTACTAAAACTTGCTTTACTAAACAACTGCTCTCTTAATTTTATAATATCTTTTTCCGCGAATGCAAGTAAATGGTTCTTGTCATCCAGATTGCGTTTCAGTTCTAATTCGCGTTCTTGTAGCAGCTGAGCTTGTTGTTTATGTTTCGTTATTTCTGTGTCCTTCAAGTCTAGCATCACTCTTGCTTTCTCGAAATCCTCTAACTGGCCTTCCAGCCATGAAACTTTTCCCTTAACTTCTTCTTCAATCTTTTTGATCTCACGCCCATACACAGTCTTCAAGGCCTCTATTTCGACCTCTCGTTCATGGTTTCTCGTGAACAGCAAGTGAACGACCATCGTCAATTCTGCAATCTTTCTTGATAGTTTTCCTTTGAGATCTATTGCTTCTTTACTCTTCGCCATACTTTGAGGGTTTTTTTTAACCAAAAAATCACGACTAACCAAGTTTTTAAAAAGGCATGCGCATGACTCCGTTGCAAATTATATTACGCATCCTCGATAATTAACTCTTGTTTTGTGGAAGATTAAGGTCGAATTTAAGTTAAGTGAATCACGATTCGAAATATTTACTTCAAGGGCTTT
This sequence comes from Actinia tenebrosa, assembly GCF_029948245.1. Taxonomy (NCBI): domain Eukaryota; kingdom Metazoa; phylum Cnidaria; class Anthozoa; order Actiniaria; family Actiniidae; genus Actinia; species Actinia tenebrosa. Next base: position 4,317,585 of record NW_028292582.1, on the reverse strand, counting down.
TTGAGAGCAACAATTAAAATAAGATGTTTAGAACCAAGGTAACAGTAAAACAACTGATCGCCGCGGGCTAATATCACTGTCAGTAATTATGAAGAACAATAACCTCAAAAGTCATCCAGTCGATTAAATGGAAACCAAGACGAAAACAGTACGCCAATCGAAAACCATTTGTCTGCAGCACTTTGTTGGCTTTCTTGTGTTATTTTGACCTTCCTTCTTGTTACTAGTATTAAACCATAACAAAACGAACTCTTTGAAGCTCCTGCAAACACACAAACCAAGTATTCAGAATGCAATCGTGGGCACACTACGCCTCACAGGAAGGATATTTTACAGAATTTTTGATCAACTAATGCCAGCTGTTTGACATCATTTGGTGTCGCTAAGCACCCAGGATTTGTGATTAACATAACAATCGATTCACACATAGCTTCCAAATCGACCGATTTAACAACAGATGTTTATTTACCTTTCTCTCGCTCCTTAATTGCGTTTTCGACAGCAGTCTTCCGTTTGTCCTTTGGATCATAACTTCCGTTCAGGAAAACAGAAAGCTCCTCGACAACATAACAGAGCAGACAGAGCAGTCAACAGAGCAATCAACACTCCGCGTCCCTTTCCCCGGCCACCACAGGGATCCCGATTTCTCAATTTGAAATTCAAGCAATTATCTTAAAAAAGACCTTATGAAAAAAATTTGGTTAACAAAATCCCATTTTTCAAAGTATAAAAGATATATAGAACATCGAGAAGATGAGAAATTATCATTTTACGTAATTTCGTTGTTGGGATACCTTAGTTATCACTGGCGCGTAAGCCTGAGTACTAATAATACAGCCCGCGATGATATTGTGCAGCAGTTATACAAACAAACAGCAAAAATGGCGGCTGATTTGTAATTTTCGGTTTGTTTGGCTTCGTTTCCTTTGATTTGCTTCAAATTTTTTCTTCGTATGTGGTTCAAACAGCCTAATCTTGCTAATGATGTGAGTCTTAGGGAAGTCATTTTGTAAATGGCGGTCGGGGATCAAATTTTAGTGGTCGTTTCGATTCTTGAAGGTGAGTTTTTGTGATGCTTCCCAGAATATCAATTTTATGGCAGTGACTTTGAATTATTGCAAACTCTCTTATTATTTCAGTACAACTTTTGAAATAATGACTTAGATATAGCTAATGTTAATTCATTCGTTGATTTGCTAGTTATAAATGACAATGATGGTAATAATGATGATGATAATAATATTATAAAACATGATGATGATTATGATGATAATGCCCTTCATATTCTGTATATTACCATGAAGTGTAAGTACCAAGGAAATCCTAGCATACCTGATATCCCATGAGTACCAAGTAACAATAAAAAATGCCATGTGCAGAACAACTGTCAACCATGAATGTGTAAACTTCCTTGCCATCATAATTTGCTAAAATGATGTTCACCTTCATACCCCCCCAAAGAGGTTCCATATAATGTGGAGAATGTATGGATATTTTCTGGAGCTACCTATTTAGCTAAATATATAGATATATAGAGTGATAAAACATTAGTGTCTATGTAATTAGAACCTGTCTGTAATGTAAATAAACCTTTACTGACTGTTTCCAAACTCTATGTTCAACAGGGAAAAAGTTCCCGAAGCGCCCCAGGCACAAGATCTTAATTGAGACAAAGTTTGATGGAGAAACACTCTCAACTGATCCCATTGATCACAGTGAATCTCCAGAATTTTCAACAGAGTTGGCATGGGAACTGAATAAGAAAAGCCTTCATCAACATCGTCTTCAGCGAACACCAATAAAAGTCCAGGTAATCATAAAAATCTTATTATCTTTTCAGTATTCTTAAACAACCCCTAGGTTGATCAAAGTTAAGGCACAGCTAATTCCAAGATGGAATTGGAATTCAACATGTCAGGTTTTGTTGAGGAAGAAAAAAACAGAGAAAAATCCATAAATCAAATGATCAATCCAATTGAAATCAGCTCACAAGAGATGCTGAGTCCAGGAATCAAACTGACTTCCAGGGGCACATAATAGTGTATACGGATTATTGTACTACTAGTGGTATGCTAGAAGACTGACACATTAATAAAGTTTATGTACTATGTATGCCATAAATATCTGTAAATTTGTCAATATTCATGCTAAAGGTTTCTCAGCCAATATATAGACACCTGACAATGATTCAATCTTGTAAGGTTACTATAAATTAAAAAGTAAAGGTGTTCTTTCTAGTACTGGTATAGCCTTTTGATTTTAACTCATTTGGATTTATTTGCAGCCCCCATTTCGGAGAGGATTTGTTGGAGTTTACAACAGATTTGACTTAAATGTACAAGCTACATAATTATGTGACTGTATACAATGTAAACCCCCTCATGAATTTGATTTTCTTTCATTGCAGTGTTATGCACTGGATGTCTTGACATCACAAAAAGAAAATGTTGGTTATGTTATACTTGATCTAAGAAGTGCACCGCAAAAACCTGAGGTAATCTGGAATGCTTAAAAAGAATAATTTTCCACCAAGTCATTCAGTTGGAAATCATAATAATATTCACATATTCAAAACGAGAAAACTGACTAAAGGTATGTCTGTCTGGATTGCATTTTGTTTTTCTATAGAGAGCTCAGTGGTACCCACTTCTGAGTTCAAAGTATCAAAAGCTCAAGCCAGAAATCAAACTTCAGTTGTGTCTAGAAGATGACTCCCAGCCAAAACCTGCTGATAAACCTCACCCTTCACCTGGGCATCAGCAGCCGCAGCCAAAAAGAAAAGGTTTGGTAACATCATACATATATGTTACATACTTTTAGTTACTGTAAGATAGTCCCCTTGTAGCACTTCGTCAGAATGCAGCTCAATTTGAAGGATAAAGCAATAAGTTTCTAATTCTCTGGAAATTGAAATTCATTTGATTTGTCATCCAAATTGAGCTCCTTAGCATCATATGCAAGGGGTCTATTCTACAAAACTACCCATATAAAATGCAGTCATTATAAGTATATCCAATTCATCCACACCACTTACTTTTACATTCATCCATCTACTCACCCAAACACCCAAGTTATCCAATGATACACTTAGGCCCAGGGCAAACTTCGAACTTTCCATGCACCGAACTCATTAAAAACAATGGATATCAAGTGATAATGAGGCGGCATTCTTTGATGTAATTAAGTTCATTGCATGGAAAGTTCGACGTTTGCCCTAGGCCTTAGTTTTACCCACTCAGACATCCATCAACCCACCCTTCTGTAGACATCCACTCATTCATTCATCCACTCACATCCATCCATCCATTTATCCACCCAGTCAGCCATCCATCCATCCACTTAATTACCCAGACATCCATCAACCTATCTGTAGACATCCACTCATTCTTTCACTTACCATCCATCCGTCCATCCAGTCATCCATCCACTTACCCACCCACACATCCATCCACACATCCATCCATCCATTTTGAATCATTATATTTAATACATGTTTGTATAAATGTCTTACAAGGCTGTACTTTGATACCCTACAGAACCACCACCAGCACCAGTTATCACTTTAGCAAGTCCAGGCAACCTTCATCCCTTACTAAACAATGATGAAGGATTCTACCAAATTGGTCCCAAAACTTCTGCTAACAAAGTATTTGTTTTGTCTGTAACCATTGGTTTTGCATCAAACCTGGCTAAGGTAATGTTTACAAAGATGTTTATCGATGTATCGACTAGTAACTTTTGAAGGAAAACCAATGATATTCATTGATGTTTCAGCATGTCCATTGTAAAGCTGATGCAAACAGTTTATTATAGGAAAACTCTTAATTAAAACTGCCCCGAAACAAACTACAGCCTGATCAAATTCACACACACCTAACTTACAGATTTAATTGAAATTTAGAGTGTAAGGTTTTGTTGAGGGAGGAAAATGAGGGAGGAAACCAGGGAACCCAGAGAAAATTCTCAGATCAAGGGAGCAAACTCTACTCACAACTGATGCCAAGTCCGGGAATTAACCCTGAGACCCCAGAGGTTAGAGGCAAGTGCCACCCTGATTCCTGAAGTAGTCTTGTGTTAAACATTTTGAAGACAGTTTTAACATCTTTGTTAATTTTTTCTTTTCATAGCTCATACCATCATCATTCAAGCTATCAGACCCCAAACTAGGTGGAGGATTTTACTTTTATTACTCACTTCTTGGTAACGATGTCACTAATGAAGTCTTCCATGACCTACTGCAGCCTAACTTCCCTGCCGAGAGAGCATCAGTCAGGATCAATAGTACCTTTGAAACTCTGAAGCAGTTCTTTACCTCCTCACACCATGGCCTGGAGGTAAGTCAGGAATAACTTACTAATGGTGTTAATTGAAAATACAGCCAAATTAGAATACAGGATTTAGGTACTGTATTGAATGTACATTTGGATTATTCCACCATGATTTTTCACAAGAAATTAATTACAGTCTAGATGATTTATAAAATTAAAATAAATCAACTTTGTTTAATAGAGGATGACACTTGACAGTAATTCAATTTGATAAACTCAAGGTCCTTTTTTAATTTCTCTAATTGATTAGACAGGACTGTCATTAATTTGGTCACCTGAGCCATTGAAGATTTAACCATTTGCAGATGTTATTACAAAAACAGCACCTTCTCCTCTGTTATTTTAAGACCCTGACTGTTGGTCCAGTCCATCCAGTCCACAAGGGCGGATCCAGCCAAAATTTTGGGGGAGGGGGCTAATAGAGTTTAGGGAGGGGGGGGCTAATTGAGTTTCTTCAGTCAACACAATGGAAAACAATATAAAAAGCATCGTTTTTTTTTCTTGCCCCCCTCCCCTGGATCCGCCCTTGAACCATCTTATTATAGCTGAACTGGTGGTTTATTTGCTTTAATACTTCTTTCAGGTTCATCTTTGCAGTGGAGACCAGTCACTCGGCATGGCCTCAGTATCTTTACAAAGCCTCCTAACACAGGAAGCCCAGTTGCTGGAATCTCCAGCAGTCATAGAAGCCTTGTTTAAACTACGACCAATGAGCTCACAGCAGGAGATGCCGTCTGTTCCAGATGATACAGATCCAGTGGTGTGTGTTTCTGTATCTCTCAGATACGAACAACCAGGCGCTGGTGGCTTCTCCCCTGATAGAGCAAAGATTGGCTCAGTTGTTAAGGTACTGAATAGACCTCTTTACCTTAGACATAATGTTTTCCCATTTTAAGCCACTTGTCATTCCCTAGGGTTTTATTTCTTTGTTTAACAGTCGTGCATGAGAAGACACAACTCAATGCAACTCAAACAAACAGGAAAACATTATGTTCCAGAAAAAAAGGTGTAATGACAAATCCTGATGATTGGATCAATTCCATAATTTGATAATAACATTGCTTCACATAGCTAATGTTACTGTATTTTGATAAATTCAAATTTTCAGATCGTGAATCTCAACGTTTGTAAGTTATGAGTGAAGACTTTTCTAATTATTTCTATAGACCCCAAAGAAAACTGAACAACAAAGAGGTCCACCCAAGACTCCTCCAAAACCACTACCAACCAGATCTGAAAAGGGTCCAATTAATACAGGTGCTGGAACTATGGCACCAAATGTGAATTGCTCTCCAAGCACCCCTGCCAGGCCAAGCACTAGTACCCCAGACAAGGCCACTAATCATGGGAGAGAAGCAGAAGACACTAAAGGGCATGCTGTACCTTCACCAATAAAGGTACATAATATTTAGGTTCAATGGGGGTGGTTCTGGGGGAGGGGGTGGGGGAAGCAGTCTTGACAATTAGCATTACAGGGTGAGACACAAAGGACAAAAAAAATGTCTGTAAAGGTTGGGTGTTGATATTAAGTGGGCGTGTGTTGAACAGAGTTTGACTGCTCTCATCACTGCACTTGACAAAAAGGTATCCATCCATCCATATCCATCCATCCATCCATATCCATCCATCCATCCATCCATCCATATTCATCCATCCATATCCATCCATCCATCCATCCATATCTATCTATCCATCCATCCATATCCATCCATCCATATCCATCCATCCATATCCATTTATTTATTTATTTATTTATTTATTTATTTATTTACTCATTTATCTGACAATGACATGTTTAGGCTCACAGCAGCAGAGTATGGCTCCACCTCAGTGTCACCAGTTAGGGGGAAAAATTACAATATAATATACAATGAAGAACAAAGAGGAAGATTGCTATTGAGATATTTGATATTGATCAGCTAAATAAAATGCCATTTTCCTACCATATAGAATCAAAAATCTCCAAAACGACACCCCAAGAAGCAGCCACATCCTAAATCAACAAGTGCTCCATCTTCTACAGCTAGCCAAGTGACATATGGCCATGGAGGAATGAGTTCATCAGCTGATCCTGATACTCGGCATTTTTGTTTCTCTATTGACCTCAGGACCATTAGTGATTTGGACGTCAATGCCCCCATTAACTGTTTTCTTAGGTAATTAACCAATTTCCAGTAGTAAATCAATTCTAAAATCTAGGTTTTGATTTGACTTGATAATGACTCGGGTCAACGTGGAAATGTCATCTACTCTTTTACATATTTTATATTTTTAGTTTTTACTCTGTACAATTTTGCAATTCTATAATCAAGTTATTATTTTTGTTGTTATTATAAATATCATTAGTATTAGTATTATTTATGCTGCTGGGTAGATTATGACGCATGAGCCATAAGGCCAACAACTCTTACATGGATTTCCTCTGTGCCTTTACATAACAAATATCAAGAGAAACTGTTTATGTTGTCTTGTCTAATAGGGATTCACTACAGCAATGCCTTGTTTGTAATCTTGTAGGTATACCTATCCATTTTTTGGTTCATCTGCTCCAGTCATGACCAGTCCTCCAGTAGAGGTATCCCGACACATACAAGTACTGCTGCCCAAGTCATTCTGTGCTTTTGATTTCGCTGCTTCGCCAACGTTATTACAGGAAACCTTTATGGGGTGAGTTAAATATTTGACACTTGCTGCTGCTGCTAAATGCAACGTTGCACACGACCAGTAAAATTGTTTCATGCGTCCAGCTCTGTAATGATCGCATGCAACAATGCATGAAAAACAAGGAATTGAGAATGCTGTTGCTGTTGAATGCAACGTTGCACACGACCAGGAAATTGCATCATACATCTATCTCTGTAATGGTCGCAAAAACAAAGAAAATTGAGCACAATGCGGCCCCCAACATTTTAGTTCTCCAATGCAACATGGCAGCAATGAAATTGTATTATGCGTCCATGGACCGTTGCATCCTTTTAACCAGTTTTATTTGTTATTCCAGGATTCCCCTGGTAGTAGAGGTATGGCACAAAGATCAAATGGCTGGAAACCTTCTTCTAGGCACGGCTACTGTTACTCTTGGACACATTCTGGCTGTGGATAGAGCGAAAATGCTGGTAAGTGCCATTCATGCACCCAGTGCTTGTGTTACCATTCCTTTAACTTTCACAATACCTTCAAATTTTATCGATACCCTAAAACAACCTCTGGGCTGATCAAAGTCAGGGCAAGCTAACTCACAGATCGATCCAACCCTGAAACAACCTCTGGGCTGATCTAAGTCAGGGCACGGCTAAACTTAGTTTTCACCTAGTTTTCTCATTTAACTGATGTCTTTCTTTCTCTCTCCAAGAGTGGTGGTGTTACGGGATACAGACAGATCTACAGTGAAAGAGTTCCAGTCATCACAGCACATGAGTATGTTGTACACTATGCTACTCGGACAACTATCCCCAGTTAGTCAAATCCAACATGTGGTCTACCATCAATGCTGCGTTCTGATTGGATGAGCTACTAGTAGGCTATAAGTCATATCCCTCTAGTAGCGAAAAGCACCGGCTTTGAAAATATTAAATTTAACTTTATAATTCAAAACTTCTTTACATCTATTTATTATATGACCGTGAATCTTAGAGCCTGGACACTGGCAAATCGAGCAACCTGATTGGATAGATCGCATCGCGGACTGGTCTAGATTCTCCGGTATTAACCGGTCCGATCGCATATTAATCTTACGGGGAAAACATTTTGTCCTTTTCAATGAAAAGTGGTCATATAATAAAACTCTTATCAACCGAGCTTGGTCGGTCTGTACAGGATAATCTTGACCTCGGTCGGGTACAGACATCGCTGCGCTCGATCTGTACATTCCGACCTCGGTCAAGATTATCCCGTACAGACCTCCCGCTCGGTTAATAAGATTTAAATATTTGGCCAACTCATTGGATTTAGGCTTGGATTTGAACTAAATTAATCCACTCGCCCTCACGGCCTATGAGTCAATAGTCCATTCAGCCTTCGCTTTCGTGGGATATTGATGCAAAGCCTATCCTATTGCTAAATATGCCTCTTTACCTTGGGGTAATGTTTTCTCATTTCAGACCACGTGTCATTCTCTTGAAAAGAAGATTCTTTGTTTGAGTTGTATCCATATTCTTGTGTCTTCTCATACGCAATTATTAGACAACGAACTCTTACCCTAGAAACGATACGTGGTCAGTAATTTGCCTGTTACCCAACGTTATTTGAATGTTGAATTGTAGACCAACAAGAAAGATCGGAGACCTTCATGTCGTTCTTGGTCTGGAAGATTTTGGTCCTGTCAACCCACAGCAACTCCTCGCAGCTCGTAGTGGTCTCCAGGTTGGTTTTCAGTCTCATTCATTTGTTTGCTTCATGTCATGGTTTTTACTCCCCTTAGTTACCGTTGCTATGTCCCACAAGCTAAACAAAATACCTAGAATATTTAAGTATTTCAAACTCTGATCACAGAAAATTGATTATAAATTGTTTCAATAGTGTACTGTGTAGTTGTTTGTGGGGACAAGATTTAAATTCCACTCTGGGAAAACTGCTGCAGCGGTGATTGGTTCGCTATTGTGTGAGGGGACCATGAATACTACTTGGGCGTAGTACAAACTACTTTTACTCTAGTTATTTACCATGTGTTTATGTGTTTATTTTGGAAAGCACCAGTGGCCAGTAGAGGTAAGAGTGCTGCTCTCTTCTCAGCGCTCCGGTTTTCCTCCTTCCATAAAAAATCAACTTCTGGACTCCAATTATTGGACTCTGTGAAAGAAGAGGCACTAATCCAACTCCTTCCTTCCTTCCTTCCTTCCTTCCTTCCTTCCATCTATTATTTACCATAAATATTATCTGTATTTCAGTCCTTAAGCAACACTACATCTTCAATTGAAAGTAGTCAAGCCTCGTCCGCCATACCTCTCGCTCAACCCCAGCGTGTACCACCCCATCAGCCTGAGCCTCCGGCATTAACAGACCCCAGGGCTACTGCTGAATACCAGGCCGCCATGGAACTGGAACTATGGAAAGAACAACAGGAGGAAATCTTCCAAGCCCAGGTAAATCTAGACACATTGCCGACCAGTGACTGCAGCGGAGAGCATGGGGCTTGAATGATCCCCAAAATAACTTTATCATTACCGACATTCTTGGCATCATCACTATCATCATCATCATCGTCATCATCACTTATCGTTGTGATTGTACATGATTGCCGTTATTACCCCACCATCATCATCATTTTCCTTTGTCTCTTGTACAATCGTTGCCTAAATTATCATAAATGTTTATGGTTGGGATCATTGCTTTGACGTCAAATAACGTCGTATTTTCTTTTCTTTTTGCCATTCTTTTTTAGCTGCAAGAAAAAGAAACTCTTCACATGAGAACACTAGCTGAAGAATGGAAACGAAGAGACAAAGAACGCGAGCTTTTGGTCAAGAAAAAGGTTGGCCAACATAACTTGAAATACAACAAAATAAATACAAAATATGACAGTAAGATAAAACCGATTTCCAAGGTACGATTTTTCCTCACAACTGTCGCGCGCAACATGTCGACAACACGAATTGCTTCATAAATCGACCGTACAACTTGCTTATAGCTGATGTTACGCGGGACCCTTCGGCGACGATTTTTCGCGACACGACTCGCCGATTTTAATACGTTACACGAGTCAACTTTTCGCTTAACGTTGGTTCGAAAATCAACATGTTACACGGGAGAATTTTGTGCATTTTTAAAATAGCCGCCATCTTGTTTTTAACATCGCCTCGCGTTGCGCGAAAAATCGTTGAAAAGCATGTGAGTTGTGCGCAACAGTTGTAAGGAAAAGTGTGTAAATCGGCCTTTAGAATTCATTGATTTAATATGTTGACATACTGATTCCAGGTAGAAGAGTATTCCAAGTTAGAAGAAAAACTCAAGGGAACTGTTGCTGACCTGGAGAAACGAGAACGTCAACTCGCGGCAAACGAAGCCCAGGTTAGTGTCTATTTGTTTAAAAAAACACGGTATCATTATCATTACCAACATCAGTCACCCAACACCAACATCATCACCACCACCACCATCCATCATCAACAGTATCATCAACACCATCATCATTATAATCATCATCAACAACATTGTCATCATCATCATCGTCGTCATCACCCAAAACCATCATCATCATTACTATCACCACCACCATCATCATCCCCCACCACTATCATCACAACTATCACCATCATCATCAACCAACATCATCGACACCACCACCACCATTAACAACACTATCATCATCATTATCATGATCATCAACAACATTTTCATTGTCACCATCATCACCCACCACCACTATCAACAACACTATCGCCATCATCATCATCAACAACATTGTCATCATCATCATCATCACCTAACACCTTCATCTTCATTGCCATCATCATCAGCACCGTCGCATTATCGAAAACATCATCATCACCGTTATCAACAACATCATCCGCATCAGTATCATCAACGACATCAGCATCATTATGACCACCATCATCATAGTCTACCGTTGTATTTAGAGAGCTGACATTCGCGACTCAGCATTGATAAACTTGTGACTCTCCATGTGTAATATATCTAATGAAGTGAGACGCGGCATTTCCTATTAAAGTCTTAAAAGGACGGGGACTCTGACAACAAGAATTGGAATCAAGATCAAACTACTGGTGGAGCCTGCTTAAATTCTACTTTTTTGTTTGTAATTCTAAAGGCCTTGCGTCTAAAGGAAGACCTTGAGCATCAACACGAGAGAAGATTACAAGAAGTCAAAGAAGCTGCTCGAAGAATGAAGGAGGATTGTGCTCACCAGGTCGAAATGGAGAGGTAGCTAAAAACGATTGTAAGATCTCATACAATGTCTTTTACTAATCGCCCCAATGGCATACCAATCGTTTTTGAATTTTTCTCGTCCTAATGGGATCGACAAAATACTGCATTCAGATTCAAAAAAAAAATATTCACCCGTACTGTACCCTAAAAATGTCTAATAAAATATAAGTATTGACCCGTTAGACCGATTTTATGACTTCAAAAGCAAAACAAGAACTCAGGACTCCATTTAAACTAGCCCTACTAAACTGGATGTCCCTTTAGAAGTGATTTAAATAAATAGATAAATATTCTACAGCCATGAATGTCCCCACCCCACCCTCTGTTAATACATGACCACCTCATTTTGTAAATCTCCTACCAAATCCACAGAGGGAAAGTACGAGATTTAGAGCAGCAGAAGCAAAGGCTGGTTGAACAGGTAAGAGCAGATAAAGCTTCTTCTTTTCCTTGGTTTCCAGCTCGATTCTAGTAAAGGATCCTGGGATTGAAGTGAGCCGATATGACAGAAATGTTTCATATCTTGTTTTGTAGTTATACGCAGCGGAGAAACGTTATCAGGACAAGGAGAATGAGTTCGTGTCTTACAAAGAAAATCAACTCACTAAACCTGAAGTCAGATTACAGTCGGAACTCGATCTCTTGAAGGTTGAAAAGGTAAAAAGATGCACAGCGCATCGCATTCTCATACCAAGACACTTCAGCTTTCGAACAAAAAATCATTTTTTTATTCTCGATTTTTTGCTGAGAAGGGTCTGGGTACGAGAATGAACACCTCGTTCAGTTCCTAGACTTACTATGGATTGAATTTTACATTTTTCAACTCCTTCACATCAAAAAAGAAAACATTCATAAAAAATTCGAGTTCGCTCACATTTTTTCACTCGTTCATCAGATTAGTCTGCGTCACATCCGGAATTTTCTTCGTAAATTCCCTACTTTCACGCAGGCTATCATCAGATTTGATGTTTTGAACTTTTTGTTTTAAAAAAGGCGGCTTTTCTAAGTGCCGGCAAGTTTTCCTAATTTATTTATTGTTTGTGCAGTCTATATTCACAGCCACTCTGCTACGCGTCAGCATCTTTGCATCTTTTTTTTTTTTTTGCGCTTTTTCAAAATTTCATGAAATCTCACTCAAATTTTGAAATCTTTTTTCCCCCTCGATTTAGGTTGAATTAGAACGGAAGCTAGACACGGCAAATAAATCAAAGATTCACTATAAGCAGCAGTGGGGTCGAGCACTGAGAGAAGTGGCACGACTCAAGCAACAAGAACAAGCATTGGCGAGAGTGAGGCTTAAGAAACAGGAACAGGAGCTGGAACACATGAGGCTGCGCTACCTGGCCGCTGAGGAAAAAGAGGTGAGCTGGGAGTTCTTATGGAATTAACGGTATCATAACGATGTAAGGATAGTGGAAACGACATTTAATGGAGAGCATCTGTTGAAGTTACTTCAAAGCTATTTTTGCTTGCTTGCCTGCCTGCCTGCCTGCCTGCCTGTGTGCCTGCCTGCCTGCCTGCCTGCCTGCCTGCCTGCCTGCCTGCCTGCCTGTCGTTTTCCTCCCTCCCTTCGCAGTCATACATACATACATACATACATAACCTTTATTTCAATACGGAATCTCTTCATAAAAATGCTCTTCCGGAGAGCCGTATATACAATAACAAATAATAAATAATTAGATCAAATAATATGTACAAAATTTGCAAATTACTCTATATATCCTAATGTTCTAATTTACTACAATCTACTAAAAATAGCTTAATAATACTAATAATAAATTATTCTAAGTTTTTTACAAAAAATTTAAGATTTGGTTGCCCTCTAGTATGATTGGGCAAATTATTCCAGAGAACTGCCCCCCTGTAATGGAAGCTGTTTTTTCCAGCTTCAGTATATGGTTTTGGTACCGTCACATTATAAGTTGAGTTTCTCAGATTATAAGAATGCACAGATTTTGTGCTACTAAAAATCTGAGTCAAATAATGTGGAGTAATTCCATTTAATGATTTATACATTATTTTTGCAAGTTGTTTATATCTTCGAGTTTCAAGATTATCCCATTTGAGCTCACACAGAATTCCTATTGATCTTCTATCATAATTCGAACCTGTTATTACTCAGCTAGCAGCTCTATTTTGAAGTGTCTGAAGCATGTCACCCATCCCTTTCCTACAACTCCCCCACACAACACTACAATAATCGAAATATGGTAGTATAAGAGAGTTGTACATCGTAATTAATGTATCGTATGGTACATTAGGTCGCAGTAGGTAAAAGATACTAGTATTTCTTGGCTTCTTGTACTTCGACAGCGTATTCATGTGTCAATCAATTATGACTGTCTAATATCACCCACCCTGCAGGTTGTAAAAGCTTCCGAGAAAAACGAATTAGACGACATCAAGCAAGAGCTATTAAGGTTTGTGACTGTTCTAAAAGAACAGAAAAATATATGCTATATATAAATTTATAATCAAATAGTGGGTGACAGTCGGACAGTCACCCACTATTACGGACACTTGTTTTGGTGTCAGTGATATGCCTTCACCCATCCACTGAAACTGACTTCCTCTTGGTCCCCACCCCCACCCCCACACTCTTCACCGTACCTATATTAGCAGAGTTCATCTTTTAACGTTTTTCCTCAAGGCTGAAGCAACAAGAACAAGACAAATTACGGCTGTCAGAAAGTACGTCACAAATTCAAGGACCTACTACTCAAAGACACCAGATACACGAGCCACATTCACATCACTCAGGGATGGGTTCCTTCAACGAAGCGCAAGAAGACATTGACAATCGAATAGCAAAATTAATAGAAGAGAGAGACACTTTATTACAGACAGGGGTCTACACGACGGATGATAGAATCATTGTGGAGCTTGATAGACAGATAAGAGATGCTATAGCGAGTAAAGGATGAGGAAAGCTATCTTGCTACATTTTGGGGGGAGGGGAGGGAAGGGGAGATGCCAGAAACATTGAATGAGAAAGAGAAAAAAGGGTTGACATTGAAAGAAATGAAAGGGAAGGAAAATAAGACTATAAAAAAGCTTAGGTGCATACTTTTAATTCAGTCATTCCTTCAATTCCTTTCTTCCCCATTCCATTCCATTCCATTCTACTCCAAGGTCGTATCCACCATATTTCATAAAGTTACTAATCGTTCGAGGTAACGCGACTGGAGGATAATTTACCGTTCATGGACTAAAAAAATATTTTTTAAGAAAGAATATTTTTGTTCTCCATAATTCTTATGCCATATATGCGAACCTTTGAATAAGTAGTTTGCCCTAATGATATCTACTTCAAATTTTGAAACACCCTGAAACACCTTAGGGCTGATCAAAGTCAGGGTACAACGTACTCACAGATCGAACCCTGGAACAACCTCTGGGCTGATCTAAGTCAGGGCACGCTAACTCACAGATTAAACCCTAAAACAACCTCTGGGCTGATCAAAGTCAGGGCATGGCTAACTCACAGATCAAACCCTGAAACAACCTCTGGGCTGATCTAAGTCACGGCACGGCTAACTCACAGATCGAACCCTGAAACAACCTCTGGGCTGATCAAAGTCAGGGCACAGCTAACTCAAAGATTGAATTGGAATTTAAGGCGCGATTACTCGGAGCAATATTTCTCACTGCAACTTATCTCGCAACGTGCCGGTCACAAGTTACAAGAGTGTGTACACGGTGCAACGGAGACGCAATCGTTGCCAAGAGTAGAAACGAATTTTACTTTTTGCAACGATTGCTGCAACTTGTCTCGCAACATTTTTTCAAATTTCCCTGTAGATTTCACTTTGCAATTATCCATGCAACTCGCCGTTGCGAGACAATTTTCAGAGATAATTGCTCTGTGTTATCGCTTCTTTAGAGTGTTGTGTTCTGCGGAGGAAAATCAGACGCGTCTTACTTAAGATGCGCCCTCAATAAGACGCGAACTGATCCATCTATACGAGCGTGTCTTACATCTTATTTGGGCCGATTTATTGATACTTATCCCTGAAGTCCCGCTTGCGCACACTGTGTTCGCGTCTTAGCTAAGACGTGAGTGTCTTACACGTACATGTTATCTTAGAACAGCTCGTAACCCTGTTCTCAAATAAGACGATCCTTGTCCAAAAATTTGACACGAGCAAGAATTTTGTACGGTCAGCTCGTGTCTTATATAAGAAACAACGACTATAGATAAGAAGGTAATCTCGTATTTAGTAGTGTCTGAAAATTGAAAATTATTTTTTTGAAGAATTTTGAAACAGCAAAATTTATAAACACACACAAAACAGGAGCCATCGTCCCATCCTTACATTTCTTCTAAGAAATATTGCAACATTGAAAAAATGTTGCAAAAAATATCATACCGAATTTTCTCAAATTTTCTTGAATTATTGGCAGATCCAGTGTTCTCTTTACGGTCTGTTTTTTTGTCGATCATGAAGTTTGATTCGTGCCATTGAGTTGAATCGTAAACAATGACGTCATCCAAGAACGTTCCACAAACCTGAAGTCATCCAAATTGAATTGCGCAAAAGGTAGCGCAAAATTCCAGTTTTTTCATCTTGCAGCGCTAGATATATTATTATTATTATCGCATAAGAACAAAAGTAATCGAGTCACGTACGATGAAGAATAGGGATTATATCATCCATGGCATGGCTGGGATTCCTGCCTTTTGTCTTTTTGGCTTTAGATTGTTTTGGTTAACAAATTCTAGAATTTTTTAAGTGTGTGATGTAAAATCTAAACTGTAGCGATCATTACTACGGGTTGTTAAATAGCTTTCTTTTTTTATTACACATTTAGGGTCGATATCAGTGCGATAAAGCCGTGAATAAAAACGATATCAAACTCTTCATGTGATAAATCTCTATGAATTGACTGCGCTCGACTAGCGAAAATTCTTGAATGAAAACAACAAAAAAATTTAAAGAAAGTGAAGTTAAAATTTCGCAACTTCGCTATAATGTGATCAATATGATAACCTATTGAGACTATATCATCGATACTTTTCGGATGATTTCTAGTTATTCGATATTTATTCGACTGTTACGTTTGGTTTGCTGTTCATTTGAGCGTAAAATTACTGCATTATTCATCACTTTATCAACAACAAAAAAGTGTTGCTAATGTAATAAATTTTAGCTAGCTATGACCGATTTTAAAGCCAGTCTATTACACTCGAGCCTCTGTAGTTCAGTTTGATGCAGGTTTGCAATGCAGCTCGATATAGCTTGTCGGAGAGGCATAATTTTGAACTTAGCCACACGACCAAACAAGACAATAAGTTCTGGAAGAATGCGCCACCCTTTTTAGATTATTCTAGACTGTGTTTGTTACTTGACTATTTCTATGGTGAACTAGTCAAAAAGATTGTATATATAGCAGTCTGTCTAGAGTGTAACAAGGTATCTTCATTATAACATCAGGAGTACGAGTACAGGAATTATAAATACAGGTAAAAAAAAACAACCACTAAGACTAAAACATGCACTAAAAAAAGATCATTTAAAAATATTTAAAGCTCGCCCTCTGTTGAGCTAGTATGCATAAGGAATATAAAGTATACAAACAAACAAAAGTTCAAATCACCAGCATTTTTAAGTTTTCTTAGAAAAGCTTCCTCATTTAAAAAAAAAAACCATTCGGATTAAAATCGGGATAAGTGGGGATGTGATGCCTTTGCAAAAATATGAAATCCTAAATTCTTCAAAAACTGTTTTGAATCAGTCATGTTTTAACTTTTAAGAATATTTACATTTCGTCAGTCTTGCTATGGTTTCATATAGGGAAGAAACAAAATTATTTTCAAAAAGGATTCAAAGGTTTTTTTGATTTATACAAAAAAAATGAACTTACAAATATATATAGATATATTATATAAACAGGAAAGGTGCAGATAGAACAACCTCACGCTATATCAAACAAATTTATACCGTATATTTCCTCTATTAAAACCAATTGTCAGTTTTTATAAGTTTGCTATTTAGATAGTTGAAATTATATATCTAATGAACAATTGTTCTATTTCATAATGACGATATCCAGACTATTTAGTATAATTTTATTAACATGACATTTCGCGTTATCGTTTCTAGCTCTACACTTTGGATAAGTAGAAAAGGATGTCTCAACAGGACACAGAACAAAATGGTTTGCAGTTGAGCGAAGATTTCATCCTGTGGAACCTTTGTGGAAGTAATGAGGTGAAAGGGATACGAACAAAGCCAAGCACAGCAGCCAATAGAAAGTCGGGTAAGAAATATTTCTTGGGGTGTGCCGTGACGTCATAGCCACCGCCAATTTGGTTGACTTTGACATTGGACAAGACGTGATCTTGCATGGCAAACGTGCCATGTCTCTTGTCCTGGAATCACGCCACCAATATCGCTTGATAAAATTTTAAAGCTTAAAGTGCCTATCGGACACCTATTTCAATATTTTCAGCATTTATTGTGAGTGAGCTTCTTGGAGATATCAAGGTTTATACGTACCTCATTAACTATGGTTCATGTTAATGATTGTGGCATCATATATGAGGCATTTGAGTTTATTTGTCACCATTTGTAAACTGCATCACGGATTGCTTTGAGAAAACAAATTCGCAATAACTTTTTCTATAAATCCTTAGTCAGATATGTCTTGTATATTTTATGCCTCCTATGACATCACACTCATAAACATATTGGACTATAAACCTTGATATCTCCAAAATGCATCACTCAAATCATACGCCTCGTGGATCCACACTACTTTGACCATGTGATGACGCAATTTATCGTCAATAAGAGGACAGACACATAAAAAACTGATGTAATTTGTTAAATCGAGGACCACGAGTACTAGACTCTAAAAAAGGGGGAAGATTGGAAAATATAAGAGACATGTATGATATGTTTTTCAGCGTTAGTTTTCGATATTAGTTAAATATGAGAATCATGTCTGATCAAAGCACAAAGCGGTCGCGATGGGTGGATTGACACAGCCATTTGAAGTGATTCAGATACCGGCTTGACATAGTACTAATTCGTTATGAATTTTTGATTTTTATCCGATTGAAAAACTAAACTAAAACCTAGTGCTTAAACTCATCATCATCATCATCATCGTCATCATCATCATCACCATCACCATCATCACCACCACGTCATAATCACCATCATCATTAACACCACGTCACCATCATCATTATCATCATTACCACGTCATCATCATCATCATCACCACATCATCATCATCATCATCATTAACACCACTTCACCATAATCATTATCATCATTACCACTGTCATCACTATCATCGTCATCATTATTATTATTATCATCATTATTATTATCATTATTATTGTTATTAGTGTTATCCTTATTTCCATTTTGTTTAAATTTTGCTTACAAAATCCTTAGTTTTCTGAGTCCAATCCATGGAGCTAGGGAAAACAAGAATGAATGAATTTTACTAAAAATTTACTGAATTATCGTTATCATTATCATTATTATCATTGTCATTATCTTTATCATCATCAGCATCATTATCATTATCATTATCATCATCATTATCATTATCATCACCATCATCATCATCATTATCATCACCATTATCATTATTATTATCATTATCATCATCATCATCATCATCATTATCATTATCATTATCATCATCATCATCATCATCATTATCATCATCATTATCATTATCTTTATCATTATCATTATCATCATCATTATCATCACCATTATCATTATTATTATTATTATTAGTGGCAGACCTAGGACTTTAAGAGGAGAGGTTCATTTTTGCAAATCTCGGCACAACAATAACGTTCTCTTGCATCATCATTTTTCCTATGAGGCACATCACTGGCCTAGGGGCGCTCCTGATAAGGATAACCTATCCACCAGTCCCATTTCATATTGAATCTCATGAGTTAGTACCATACTTTTATTTATTCGTTTATTTTAAAAAATATAAAAAATCCAAGGTACCAGCCGGTGGGGGGTTCAATTGCACCCAATGAACCCCCCTAAATAACCCCTAAATCATTATTCACTAACTACAAGTTTTCACTGCTTTTTTCAGATCAACAAATCAGCCAATCAACAGACTGTACTTCCCTACAAGAAAGAAATATAATAGAATCACGTGGTAGTCCTACCACTAAAGATCACATGGTAATGATTGACAGCTTAGCGTATAAAACCTTCCCTCCAGAGATTCAGTTGTGTTGGTCGAGTATACCTGGGTACAAGTTGGGTGTCATAGCAACATCCTTTATTCCACAAGGAGTTTGGATTGGTCCTTACCTGGGCAAACTGGTTGAACCGGACAAACTGGAAAGTCACGTTGATGTGCAAGATGGAACCAACTTATGGGAGGTAAGACCAGTTTAAAAAATTTGTCTTTACCCAAGACATTCAAATACAACTGTTTCAAACAAAGGTTCGTGTAGGTTTTCTTGCATGTTGTTTACCAATTTTGAAAAACTGTATCTTTCCTGATACGCCATATTTTGTTCTGCTAATTTTCCAGCCATGCGCCTCGAAACAAAGTTTTCCAAAAGAAACGTTAAAAAGTATTGTCGCTTAGCCTAAAAGTCCCCTTTCGCATTCGATGCATACCGCTGTTTTTGAAGACCACAGACTTATTTGCACAGGTTTAGCCTCGCCCAGCAGACTAAATCATTTGCAAAATAGGCCATTTCACGGATCCCGTTACTCAACCTCAGCCTCGTCAGCGTGTAATTATTCTTTAGAATTTGATTACAGTCCGCAGTAATGAAAGGAATTTACACATCAACGAACAATTGAAACACTTTAAAATTTCACAGATTGTAGGCAATTTCTAAAGAATATATTACACGCTGACGAGGCTGAGGTTGAGTAACGGAATCCGTGAAATGGCCTATTCAACTGTAATGTAAAGAATAAAGAATACCAATGTTTTGAAATCCCATGGATTTTTAAATAGCTGACTTATAAACGAGGCTAAGCCTGTGCAAATGAGTCTGTGGTCTTCAAACACAGCAGTATGCATAGAATGCGAAACTAGTCTCATGCGAAAGCTTACCATAATTCTTGTATATCATCCTCCCCAGATTTTCTACGAGAATCGGTTGCTATACTACGTCGATGGCAGTGACGTCAATACCTCTGGATGGATGCGTTTTATTCAGTGTGCGCGCAGTTATTTTGAACAAAACTTGAACGCGTTTCAGTACCACGGTTATATTTACTACCGAACAATGCGTGATATTCATGTTGGAGAGGAATTATTGGTGTGGTATGATAACAGCTATCCTCAGTACATGGGTATACCTTTAATGGCAGAACCAGGTGATGGTAAGTATTAACCATTCCGGAGTCGAGGGAAAACTGCGGGTCGAGTTGACATTGCAGTACGTTTTGAGCATGTTCTAGTAGACTATTGACGACTCTTGAAACTCCAGAGCATGCGCGCTTAGCCTTGAATCCAGCAGTTGTTTGTTTTGTTATTTTAATTTCTGCTTTTGTTTACTGACCTCAGAAGTAAGGCTAAGCCCAAATACAATGGAGTTTTAAGAATCGTCAATTTCCAAGGATAGCGTTCTAAGACAACCCCAAAATGCACTGCTATGGCAACTTGACCCAGTCTTAATCTTAACCTTGGAATGCCTCATACTTTCCCGAGTAGGCTACCTCAGCTAGTACTTTTCTTGTATTATCTCGACATCAGTGCCTGGTTGTAAGAAGGGTGGATAGCGCTATCCGACGGATAAATCTTATCCAGTAAATACATTTATTGGATAACAGTATCGACTTATCCACTGGACAAAGAACTGATGGAGATATGATCTCAGTGATCGCAGTTGTAACTTTGCTAAAACAAACTGGGAATTCTCTTGCCATCAAATAATCCATTACCCTCAATGAAAAGAGAGAAAAAAAGAAAGAAAAGAAAGAAAGAAAAGAAAGAAAGAAATTCAAAACACTGAATTCAGTTGACCCTAAGCTCCAAAATAGGTTTAACAAACTCTAGCTAAGAACCCACATCCACTACAGTACTATAATCGTGCTTTTTCTAAGTATAATTTTAATAACAAACAAATACACTTCTTGTCTTTCTTAGATATAGAAACTCGTCTCCAAACTAAGACAAACACAAAAAGAAAGCTTTTTGACACTCAAAAGACTTGTTCAACCGCAGAAAGGACTAAAATTCTTGTGAATGAGGAGGAGGATATTTCAGCGGAATCTCAAAAGAGTAACTCACCTGTCAATGACAACAAAACGTCAAAGTTAATGCTGAAAGATTCCGTGCATGAAGATTACCAAGTCTTCAAAAGTATGCAAGAATATGAAGAAAATGTGCCTTCAACTGTTTCTGAATCACGCATAGAATCTCTGTCTCCCCGTGGTAGTTGCAATGGTACCGATATAAAACACGGAAACTTAAAATGCGGTCAGTGTTCGAAGAGCTTTTTACAACGTAATACACTTCAAATGCACGTATGCCCCAAACAAACGACATCACCCTATCAGTGTGGGTACTGCAACTTAACATTTACCAACCCGTCAGACTTGAGGAGCCACGTGCTTAAACACGTGAGCGAGAAGCCATTTAAGTGTGGATTCTGTATGCGTTCTTTCGTGGGCGCCACTACGCTGAATAATCACATTCGAATACATACCGGTGAAAAGTCATTTAACTGTCGAAAGTGTGGAGTGACGTTTTCTCAAGGAACTCAATATGCATACATACATACATACTTTATTCGTCCTCTATAAGGCTTTTCAGAATAAATATGCGCGCCATTTGCGATTCGATTGTAATGGGGATGTCTTGACGAACAAATGCGAAGCTTAGATTATTATCTTTTTGCATAGAAAAATGATGATACTACAGTAGACTCAATTTATACCAAAATTTCGCTGTCTTTGATATTGGCGGCCTGTAAAAGGTCGTAAATAAATTTTGAATCTAATTTCTCTCCTCTCCTCTCCTCTCCTCTCCTCTCCTCTCTGCAGTCTCCAGATTCTTAATGATACCTTGAAAAAACAAGGCAACTGAGATTTACCAATTGCTTTATAAGATATTAACTATTTCACGGGTTTAGTAATCAAACTATTTAATTTAACGTAACTAGGTAGAGCGAAAGCATTTAACCCGTGAAATAAAAAATACTAGTCAACGTGTAATAGTCAAAAAGACACAAAAGAAAACAATGGAATTAGGGTCTACTAAAGTGTATTAGTCTAACATCTATTCCACGGGTTTAATGACTTCGCTCTAAACTGTCCATTGCTAAATAAGCGTTATATCAGATAAGTAATCAAGTGAGTTTTCAAAATTTATAGTTGTCCAAACTTTGAGACTTGTGCAACTCCTAAAAGAAGCCCTTTTACATTTCAAAGCCTGTTATGAATATAATGTCAATCATAGTTAATAGACTATTAACTATGTGTCAATCAAAAGCTATTACTATCCCTTATTAAAGTGTATATCAGGTCTAGAATTTTTTTACGGTTTTGGCATCTCTAGATGATATAAGGAAATATTCCAAAAAAAATTTTTCGATTTCGAATTTTTTTCACCTCGAAATCAGCCTTCAAAGTTAGATTTCTGGCGACGCCCAGTCGTGTTGGCCGTGTTTTAGGAGACTGGTAACTAGTGACGTAAATTCGAGAACCGAGAAAAGCGATTGTCAAGGATACGAGTAGACAAAGTATTGTAAACATTGACCCGTTAGTGACTTTCATTCCTTCAAAAAACATAAATTTCAATATATAATTTCACAAGATGGCTACGAACTATTACGGGAGTGATTGCAGCTCTGAAAGCGAGATTTCAAGTATATATTCAGAGGAAGAGGATGGAGAAATAGAGGACGAATGCCATCAACATGCTGAAACACACGAGTCAGATGATAGCTACCCCAGGTCTGAATCTCACGAATTGGTAGGACCATATTCTTCAGAACCACTTGCTGATGCGGACTGGCTCAGTGAATATAACGAAGAAATTTCAAAGATCGAGAAGAGAAATGAAAAGCTTCAAGAAAGATTTGATGGCGTCACGCCGAATAGCGCTTGGTACGTAACTATCAAGATCTAGCTACAAGCTCACTCTTTTTGCAAAATATTTAGTTTCGTTTTGATTTTTTTACTAACTCGCAAATCTAAACGTTTCCTCTTTTAGGTGTAGATGCGGTCATTGCAAGAAAGACTTACTTCAAAAACCTCAAGAGTGTAATTGCTGTCACGAAATAGAGGGTTGTCTCGAGTCACTGAAGTCTTCCGAAGTGCTCGAAGAATTGGAAGTACCTCCCATTTGTGACCTTACATCCAGGGTTTGAGCCTGTTTGTTTAAATCGCTGGTCCCTACGTTCATCATGTGCCAAATACCGCACTATCGACGGATATAAGTATAGACAAACTGGCAGTGAAGAAGAGTGAGTAAATCCTTTTTTTTTCTTCTAAGCTTAGTTTTAATTACATGGGCCCAGAACAAGTAAGATAACTATGACTAATGTTTTCTTCCTTATTTTCTTATATCTTTTACTGTTCACGTGCTTTACAAGTCATACCATGCCGTTTTAAAGTATTACTTATTTCCATGATAATGATGTAAATAGCAATTGTAACTGACAGTTGTTTATTTCAAGAATATATTCTTGTTTGTTTGATAAGTTTATATACTAACAAATTATCATTTCATATTTTAGGCTTCTCCGTGCAACAGCTTACAGGGAATTCACCCAATTGGTTCATGGTTATCAAGGAGGAGGATCCAAGAGAATCCCACTGCCTGCTTGTGCATACCACTCGATAAGAAAACAGTTTCCTAGCACCGATTTTTGTGGATACGAAGATAACGAGTGATACATATTATATTATAAACAGAACATTGCATTAGAGTGATTTTACTCGAAGCATGAAAAAAATTGCACTACATAGTAGTAGATATTCACTGTTTTCTTTTGTTTTACTTCGACTCTCCTCACTAATTATACAACTTTGTATCATGGGTCTAATAGAAATGACTCAAATTGCCGTAATCAAATTGCCTTTATGAGGGTTGTTTTGTATTTGTCACTTTGTATTGCACTTACAACTATAATAAAAAATTATAAAATAATTAATTGTAAAAAGTATTACAAAATGATACATTTCTACATATTAATATAAGAGTGAAGTCACTAAACCAGTGAAATGGATAGTAGACTAATACACCTTAGCACTGAGACTCTAATGCCATTGTTTTCTTTTGTGTCTATTTGACTATTACACCTTAACAAGTAATTTCTATTTCACGGGTTTAGTAACTTCACTCTAAAAGCAAGAGAGTATTAACTGCTTTTCTGGTTTTTAGGGCAGTCTTTCACATTCTTGTGTCCTTTCATGGGATTCTTGCAATGAGTGCAATGAGGGATTGATTTCTCTATCCTGCCTTCTCCAATCTTCTTTGTTTTCTTCATTTCGGCAGCTTTGGCTTCTTGTTCAAGTACCTGTGATACTGATAAAAGTAATGCACAAATTAGCATGAAGTGAATAGTTGATGACAAAATTGTTAGTTTATATTATACTTCTATTATGTTATGACTGTTAGATTATTCAACATATTAGAAATAAACCTTCATGACTTAGACACAACAGTCTAATTATGAAGAAAGATCTATAGTGAAAGCACTGAATAAGGACTTTTATCTGTGTAGGGGTGATAGTCAACGTCATCAGGGATACTCTCAGGCTCTTCCTCTGTAATGTCATAGTCAACTGTGTCCTCATCATCTTCCTCCACTTCCATATTTACATACTCATCGTCTTGTTCCAAATTCTCTCCGATCCTTTCTCCAAGACCTTCTTCATGGTCGTTCAGCTGTGTTAAATTACACTGAATACCACAGGACGATTTTGGAGTGGGTTCCTTTGCCAGAGAATCGATCTTGTTTTTTAAATCGATGCATTTATTATGTAGCAATCGTTTTTCTTCTTTGAGCTTTTTGCAAGCCAAGCAATCTGGAGTCTGGGTGCTGAAATCCCGCGCTGAAGAACAATCCTCGGCACTGATTACTGTATCAGGCTCCTCTGCATTGTCTACAGGTAACCTGTCTTCATTCTCAAGCTCTCTAACAGGTCCCATGGCTTCTCTGGACTCACCAGTACTAGCAGCGATCATGTCTCTAAGAATCTATATAGTAAACAAACGATAGTGCTACAGTTGGGGCATATAGTCCAATATGTGTGACATTTTTTTATTATCAATCGACGACTTACCTTTCGGCGATTTCTTTGAGAATTGTTGGCTTCAGCTGAACTAGTCGATGGAACTGGGTAAAGTTTTGGGTATGACACAATTCCGGTCTCATCCCTTACTAAGTGTGCCAGCTTTCTGTCGTCTTCTCCGAAAGAGTAACGCTGACTGTAGTCCTCTGGAGAAAAGTGCTCCGAGCATATTGCCGAAGTCGCCGTAGGCGTCCATTTTGCTCGTCTTTTCAACACAAAATCGACCCATCTTTTCCTTCTAGCCTTTGCTATTGGTCGGTCATCATTGAAATAAGGGATCGTATGAAGTTTTATGCCTTTCTTCGTTATATTTGAACACCCTCCAACCACGCACCTACTAGGCATATTTACAATACTTCGAAAGGCCGATCTAAACTGTGTCACCGAATTTACGTCACAGAAAAACTAGTGCCAGTCCATTAGCGTCTCCCAAAACACGGCCAACACGACTGGGCGTCGCCAGAAATCTAACTTTGAAGGCTGATTTCGAGGTGAAAAAAATTCGAAATCGAAAATTTTTTTTTGGAATACTTATCTATATCATCTAGAGATGACAAAACCGTAAAAAAATTCTAGACCTGATATACACTTTAAATACATGCATATTCAACAAATTAGAAGCTGTGCTTAGTGGATCATGAAATGAGCGTCTATCAGAAGTAACCGGCATAAATTATGCAAATGTTAAGATTTCCCGCCAAAACTTGACATAAATTTGTTCATTAATGAGATAGGCCATGTGCGATTTAAGGGTGGTTCCAATACTCCATAACTACTTCAGTCCTAACCTTTATTATTAAATAACTATTCAAAAACTCAGGCTATTTTCATTAGGACAAAATAACTAGTACACAAACATCGTTTTTTTGTGAAATTGTTTTGATAAGTATTTACTCAAATTGTATCGAATCTTTTTGAGTGAGATTTCTCGTCATTTTGAACTTTTTCATGCTCTGATGTTAATATTTTTTGTTCACAAATTCTTCTAGATTGTTCTTGGGTCCTAATTGTTTAGTCGTCAATAGTTTATTAATGCAAGCGCATATATACTCAAAAAAGGATACTCCTACAAAATTAATTTATTAAAACAAAATTTAAAATTTCTGCCGAAATTTTTTCAAGGGCACATAAAGAGCTTTCTTTTAAGGGTTTTACAACTCTTGTCCGATATATGTTTACGTGCTCAGAATTTGTTTAAAGATTCGAGATTCTTTGGTTTATAATAGTCAATCTAGGTTATGTCATCTACTTTTCAAAGGTATTAGGACAAACATTATTAATTTGCTGTTTTTGCTCCAGTGAATTCAAACACAACACGTTTATCGCGCATAGCTTACATCAATGATCATAAATATTCTTGTTCGGATTACTTTTTCGTTTTCAAAATAAATTCTAAAAAACTATCAAATTTATCATTTAGAAGAGATTTTCGTTCTTCTGCTGTCAAACGTTATAGTTTTCAGAACTCTCAAAAGACTTCATATGACATCAGTATTAATGCAGATAAATAATTATAACATTAGCACTGTATGTTGTTCCATGGATATATTTGAAATTGTTATCATACATTCAATATTAGTAAAAATAATAATTGATTGTAAAAAATAGCGATTATCCAGAAAGTTTTAATGCTTAATACTCGGCAAAATCTATGAAGTGAATTTTGTAGATACTTTGCGCAAGATTGATCAAGAACTTCTGTCTTCTTCGGGTTAATAGTGAGCGCATCTGCGTGACAAATCATTGTTTTGGTTATTTATTCAGTTTTATGTGGTAAACAACATTTGAAAGTGCGCTGGTTATTCTACCAGAACACCTAGGTAACCGAACAGTCAAATTAAAAATTCACAAAATTTTGTAATTCATACTCAAAAATCAAACCATGAAGTTACGTTTGCTTTGATGCAATAAATGTCGAAATATTTCAAGTCGAAAATTAGCTTTTCTACAGAACTTTAATCAAGAATTTTCGTCAAAAAAAGGATTCAAAAAATTTCGGTCAAACTGTAATTTAATAAAAAAGAATTCATACTGATTTATAAGCTATACATGAAATGATTCATTGATTAATGAAAAGAATTTTTACAGCAACATTCCTGACTCGAATATCCGGAGTGAAGTCATTTCAAAACCAACAATTTCCTAAGAATTCGAATATCAATAGATCATTTATTCCACTGCATTTATCATTTTTTTATTTATAGGCTTAATAGACATCCGGTGTTTTGAAGTGTATAGAAATCTTCCACGGTTAAATAGCCAAATGTCTTATCTTGACTTGTAAATTGTCACAATTCTAGATCATAGAATTTCTTAATTTTATTTCAATACACTAAATTATCGTTTTGCTCAGAAATTTAAAGCCGAAAGCAAGAACAATTTTGAATTCTGGAGACGCCTCGCTTCAAACCACGTGTACCATGTACTCAGACGCGCGTGACGTCAAAATTTGGCGCCAAAACTTTATCGAGCTGTTCAAAGATGTAATTGAAATATACTTTTGAAACATGCTTTTCATATTCTTTACTATTTTCAATAACTTCTTTTCTTTTTCATCTTTTACTTTAGTTTGATTTTTCTATTTGCTCTGAACATTAATGCTTAATATATAATATTTAAATTTGGCTTTAAAAACATTATGTATTCAAATGGCTTTTGACAGAAAATCTTAAGTCATATAACAATAAGAGTTTTTAGCAGTGTTGCGCTTCATGAGTTTGGGTTTATATACAATTAAATTGGTTTTAAAAGCATAAAAGCTTGTCTGTTAATTCAACTGGTGCTGCAGTCTAGTCAAGAAGTGAAGGTGGAAGTTTTCGTCTTTGAAGTTGCACCAAGCAAGCAGGAGTACTCGTAGCTAGCCTCTCGACAACCAGCCATGGTAAGAACCTGTTTATTTGAATGAATCTAAAAGACTTGCAGGATTATCGTCAATAATAGTGTGAGCTTCAGTAATGTGAGATAGTCCTGCTGAGCAAGCTGTGCATGTTTGGAAAGATTTACTCACTCCGCTTGAGTGCAAAATTCTCTCAAATTGATGTTACATCAGCATTGCAGTGGAGTGTGTGCATGGCCCGGTTGTACGAAGGGTGAATAGCGCTATCCTTATCCAGTGGATAAGTCAATACTGTTATCACCAATAAATTTATCTACTGAATAAGATTTATCCTTCGTATAGCGCTACCCGCTCTTTCCAACTTGAATCGTATATTTAAAAAAAGTTAAAAATAGAATATCTTTCATATCATTATTTACATTCACATAATTAAATTTTTTCTCTTTCGCTTATATGACCAGCTAGATTTTAAATCTTAGGACAGCATTAAGTTATGCAATGAGAGCTTTAAAGATTCGGCAAAGGATAGAAATCTCATAATTTCTTGAAATAAAATATTCAAGATTTACTTAATCACAAGAGCATGACATTCTTCACGAGGGGGGAGGTATGAGCTAATATTTTGGTTGATCATGAAAGTAAGAGATTTCGTAGAGATTAGCTCTTGGACTATTGGAGATCAATAGGGTGTTAATGAAAGTTAAAGTAAATTGTCATGTGTTTATATTTTCAGTATCAACCTATCTTATGTAACCATGGGTCATGTGGATTAGTAGAGCCTACAGCTAAACGAATCAAGATGAATGATCGTACATTTAAGGTGTCGTTCCAAGATCTTCAGGATTACTTATTTGGAAAAAGAAAGTTGGGGGTCGCAATAGGTAAAGTT
This sequence comes from Actinia tenebrosa, assembly GCF_029948245.1. NCBI lineage: Eukaryota > Metazoa > Cnidaria > Anthozoa > Actiniaria > Actiniidae > Actinia > Actinia tenebrosa. The sequence continues at coordinate 4,288,380 of NW_028292582.1, read as the reverse complement.
ACAGATGTGTTTTTATTATTGGGTTACGATAAGCTGATAATAGTAGTCTTTGAATCTTATCTGCTACAAATGGTGGTCACTGCGTTGTAAACGATCAGAGAGAACTTAAATTTGGTATTCAGCTCAGTGATAAACATTCCACATGATACAGAAAATGTACTTGATTCATCCATCCATCCATCCATCCATCCATCCATCCATCCATCCATCCATCCATCCATCCATCCATCCATTTTTTTAAAAGTATTTATATTTAATTCCTTTGAAAAATATTTTTCCAGATTCTGATAAGACAATCAACGAGTCAGCGAATCAAAAAATCTCAAAGATAACAAAAGACATGCCAAATATAGTACGTCTTTGTCTGTCGAGTATCCCTAGTGGAACTGGGTATGGTATCCAGGCCACCGAGACCATACCTATTGGAGCATGGATTGGGCCTTATCAAGGCAACTTTGTTGAGCCAAACAAGGCTAGCGGAATGGTGGATTCATCTTATTTATGGGAGGCAAGTAAATTTTTGTTATTATACATTGGATTAAGTTTGTAAATATTTTGACACTGAGACAAGGCTGTCCCTTCTTAGATGTGTACATAATCATGTAACACAGCGGTGATTTGTGATCCGGGATCTACACAATCAAATCGAGCCTTTTCTAATCTCCATGATACGTTTCCTATTCAGATTTTTAAGGACGGTAAGCTTTATGGCTACATAGATGGAAGTGACGAGAACACAGCCAGTTGGATGAGGTTCATTCGGTGCGCGCGGCACGAGGAAGAACAGAACCTCTACGCCTTCCAGTACATGAATAAGATATACTATCGCACGTATAAAACCATTGAACCTGGCCAGGAATTATTGGTTTGGTATGACCAGATGTACACACAGTACATGGGAATACCTTGTGAAGGAATCTATGATATAGCTTCATCAAATGGTGGGTATTCAAAGAAGGAGAATAGAGCTATAGCAGTAGCAGTAGCAGCAGTAGCAGTAGCAGTAGCAGTAGCAGTAGCAGTAGCAGTAGCAGTAGCAGTAGCAGTAGCAGTAGCAGTAGCAGTAGCAGTAGCAGTAGCAGTAGCAGTAGCAGTAGCAGTAGCAGTAGCAGTAGCAGTAGCAGTAGCAGTAGCAGTAGCAGTAGCAGTAGCAGTAGCAGTAGCAGTAGTATAATAGCAATATTATTTTTGTCATTTTGGCAGGTGCATCACATGTTTTTGAGACAAGCGTCAAGGTAGCACAAGACAAGATACCCACACCTCCTACCACACCTACAAAGTCTACGGACAATCCCTTCACTAACCAGTCACTCAACGTAGCCTCTCCTAACAACAAAACCCCAATCACCAGCCCGTCTGATTCAAGTTCATCAGAGTCATCAACTCAGCCAATCAAAAGGCTTAAATTTCCAGAGGATGTACCTATAACCAATCAGAATGAGACAAGGAAAAGAGTCTTTGGATTTCAGCCAAATGGTTCACTGTCAAATACAGACGAGAACCAAGCTAAAAGTTTAACAGCTTCAAACCCCAAAGATCATTTCGCGACGCCAATCAGCGTCAAGCTGAATAATGCGCAGCCGCAGGCGGTAGACCCCAAAACCACGCAGCTCCAGTGTGGACAGTGCAAACAAGTCTTTATTCAGCGCTCAATCTTACAAACTCATATCTGTGCAGGCGTACTTTTGAAGCCATATCAGTGTGGACATTGTAACGAAACGTTTTCTAATCCTGGATTGATGCGCTTACATGCTGTAACTCACCAGGGAAAGAAGCCATTTAAGTGCGGCTTCTGCATGCGTTCCTTCTCTGGCGCCTCTACTCTTAACAACCACATTCGAACGCATACCGGGGAAAAGCCATTTCATTGCTTAAAATGCGGAAAAAGTTTCACTAAGGGGTTGCAGTTGAGCAGACATATCTTAATGTGCCCGGGGACTGCGCGCCTTGTAACTAAATAGCATATCTCCAAATTGTATAATACTACTCTAATTTCTTTAACTGAAATGAAACGCGTAAAAGGTATAAAAGATACGAGGACAGCACTAGTTATGAAGGTCTAGAGATGTTGGTAAATAATGTTGTAAATACATAAGCTTGAAATTATCCATTAAAAAATATATAACTCTTACCTCGAGTACGTGCTTCAGATCATAATGATTTTTATAAGTTAGCGTTTTGCTTTCGTAAAAAATTAATGTACAACAATTTCTAGATCTGTTTAATTTTATACTAATATACCTATGATAATATTAGCCATTCTCAGGTTAAGGGGGAAATTTGGTTGAGTTTGCGGAGCATTGCATCGTGGGACTGGTTTAGAGGACGATATAGATATATAAATATGTCCCTTACAACAATCCCACAATGCACTACATGCAAGTTGACCCAGTCTTTTCCTCAACCTTGGAATGGCTATTAGAAGTCTCCTGAATACCTTAATTAATTTTCAGTGTAGCCCTCCATCTACTCTTAGGCATTTTCTTAAATAACATACCAGACTTGTTGTAGGGATTTGGATTTCCGTCAATCAAACAGGTCACACGTTCGATATCTTGAAATTCAGACTTGATTGAGGGGGTTAAAATTAGTGGTATGGTACTTTCAGTATGATACAAACACGTGGAGCACCATTCTCGTACCCATACCCTTCTCAACAAATAATCAAAGAGCATTCGATTTTAGACAGCTGTGAAGGCTTTGGGTAAGAGAATGTTGGATCACCAAATACATTTAATGATAGGAGTAAGATAATGTATCATATCAGGGCCTTTGCCACCAATATGGTTGATCTGGTTTTAACCGTACAACTTTTTACCGTCAGAACCATCTTTCGCTCTCGTAAAAAAATATTCATTACACAAGTACATAAAAAACTTGTTTAAAAAACCTGACCACTCAAATAATTGGTGGCTATACCGCCTTGCATCATACGACGTTCCTACCTAGCGATAATGGTAAGAATTTTTTGATAGAAAAGCTATTCTTCGATTGCACGTTGCGTCATCGCGGCCATGTTGGTGCCATTTAACAAAAGATTTCTCATTAGCATCCATTGTTAACGGTACCACAATGGCCTCCATGTTTTTGTCTTTTGACTCTCTTGGAAAAGTTTGCAACCCATCAATAGGTTTGAGTAGAATAAGTTTATTATTAAAGCGACCCACTTCTGTGAAATAGTAATTTTATTAGACTCAAGTATTATCCATACCAATTAGATTCAAAAGGGTTCTAGAGAGGCGTCGTTGTGACAATCATTTGTATTGTTGTATTTTATCCTATACAAACAGTCACTGGAATTTTATTAACTAATGAATTATTTCCGAACACAATCTCCAGGTATCTTTTCGTGTCTGCTAAGCTGAGAAGCCTGTGAAAACGTTTTCCCACAAACACTGCACTCAAATGGCTTCTCTCCGGTATGTGTCCTTATATGGTTATTGAGCGTGGTAGCACCTGAGAATGAGCGAGAACAATAGCCACACTTGAATGGCTTCTCATTGATATGTATAATAGCGTGGTTCCGCAGTTCGTTTGGATCAGAGAAAAGCTGTGAACAGTGACCACAGTGATACGGTTTATACGGTGCTTTGGGGCAGACGTGGATTTGCAAAACAGACCTCTGTGGAAATGTCTTTCCACACTGTCCACATTGAAATTCATTATCATCGTTGTTGATTCCTTCTGGCCTTATCCTCGCCTCAGGGGAAGAATCACTACTACCAGCACGTTCATGATTTGAAGAGCTTCGATTCCTTAGCGATGGACTTGGTTCCGAACTTGAATCTAGTTGTATATGTAAGTTGTACGGATCAGACTTTGGCATGCCTGATGTCAAGCTTTCTTCTAGTGATCGTGTCTCTATTTGAGTTCCGGGGGATGAAGACGGCGTACTTTGGTAGTGCAACGGTTGTCCACCGGTCACCTCTACTCCACTATTTGGTCTTTTTAGCAACAGCTCAGATCCGGGGGAGGTAGGTACATTGGCTGCGTGTTGCCATGGTAACTGTGCTCTTCTTAAGCTTGCTCGTTTTTTTCTTCGCTTTAGTAATTCAGAAGTTTCTCCCGGCTCTTTGTGTGAGACTGGCACAGGCGAGGCAACGCTGTGTCCTGGCTGTTGCCATGACGACCTGGTTCTCCCGTCAAGAGGGAGGTCGGCTGGATTGAACCCTGAAGAAGCTTGATGAGACGTTCTGGCATAAGAATTCACTGCAGAGACACCTGGTAGAGCAGGATTAATCTGAGATGAAGCGGGATTTACCATCCGAGCATGGGCAGTGGGTATGTCTTGAAGCGAGCATGAAGCGTGAATATATGGAGGTACGACTACCACGACTTCGTTGTCCTTCTTGTTGGGATCACCTGCTGTAAGAGAAAGGTTAGAGCAAAGTTACAGGTTAATTTACTACACAGTTTGTATATTTTTCATATGGAAAGATGTCACTAAATTCAAAATAGCAAGTCTTCGCGCAACGAAGTGGGGTTGAAGCTGCTAAGGAACCTCTCCGTCTTGTGTTGCGCTACAAGCATATTATATGAAAAATTGGTTCCACGCGCGCGTATTGCATCACCTCAACAAATGAGAGAGAGAAAGAGATTTTTAGTGCTGGTATCCACAATTAGTTACCAAAAGATTACTCTTTTATTTACCTCTTTGATAAATTCCTTCTGTTTCATGGATCTCCAAAGGGATTCCCATGAAGTGCGGGTAGATTTCATCGTACCAGACCAGGAGTTCTGTACCCGGGGGTATTTCTTTAAAAGCCCGGTAGTAAATGTTGCCACAATACTGGAAGGCGTACAGGTTTTGTTCTGTGCTGTTACGAGCACAGCTTATGAACCTCATCCAACTGGATGAGTCTTCATCGCTTCCATCCAGATAAAAGGATAACTTTCCTTCGTGAAAAACCTTAAATAAAACGTTATATGCATTTGAGCACTTTTACTTAGAATAATATTGACGTATAGTTTCCTTGAGAACTATTTCTTTATTCAATATGATATAGAGGATGAGACGTTATGGACGACACATATTGATTTACATATGAAACTTGAACAAAGAATTCAAAACTCGCACCGATGTGAGGCTTAAGTCGTGAACAAAGGAATCTGGCGTGATTCGTGACTTTTAAATCACGCCAGATTACTTTGAGTCACGCCAGATCCCTTTGTTCACAACTTAAGTCTCACATCGGTGCGAGTTTTGAATTTGGTCTATACGCAAGAGGCTTTAAAATTGAAAACAAATTACGTCCAAATTGAAGGTTCCCAAATTGTTTTCTCAAACAAACGTCTCTGTGGCTGTCGACTCGAAAGTTTTTACTACTTCGACAGCTACGCACACCCAAACGTGATTGTTATTATTTGATTGGTTTATTGTAATTCAATGGTATATTTATATCTCTTTCCTATATATTTGAATATTGTAAATAAGTGTGTGAATAAATAAAAGTCTACAGTCTACCCTCCAGACCATCCCGGCCCTACCTCCCACATATACGTCGCATCCGTTCCAAGAGTCACACCCTCTGGCCTCACTTTGGTGCCTTCATAAGGTCCAAGCCAAGTCCCCTTTGGAATATAGCATTTGGTAACGACACCATACTTGGAACCAGGGATACTCGAGCGACACAGCTGGACTTCGTTTGGGAACGACGCAATGGCGGAGCTCAGTTTGTACTCTTTATCTGTGTCCGTGATAGATTTGGGCTTGGAGTATTCTGCCTTATGTTTCTCACAGACTGCAGTGCTTTCATGTTGGCAAACATCACACCCTTAGCAAAAAAAATACAATTAATCTCTTCATAGAGCATGTGCATGTTACGTCATAGCCGCCATCTTGGATGACGATAACGAAGCATTCATCATTAGCTTCTCTTGTTAGATCAACCAAGATGGCGTCTGTTTCATTGTTATTTACAACTCAAGGGATTTTGACTCACATGGTTGAACACACTCTAGTTTTAGTAATAGTCGTTTTATTTTCCTGACATTTCAACGAGAATGAGATGACAAAGCCATAGCAGCCATATTGGCATTTAATGTCCCATATATGAAAGTACAGCGCGGAAAGCCACTTTAAATAGATAAATATCCGTATGTATGTTTGGTTTGCTAAAATATCTCTAGCTCCAGTTCGCAGTTTGATTATCAATTGCGTGCATGAATTCCTAGCTCGACCTTCACCAAATCTAGACACCGAATATGTTTACTGTTTCGTTTAGTTCATAGCCGCTACGTTGGTCGGCCAAGTCTGCAGCCAGGCCACCATGTTCTCTTCGGGGAATGACTGTGAGCTCGTGAATTTCCTACTGCACAGCTCTTGCCTGACATTAAATTTGGCGGCAATTTGTCTCAAGTTGGCACTAAATTCAATGATGCAAAGAACAATCAGCAAAGCGTATCGTTCGAAAAAGATCTCAAAGGATTCATAAACATTTTCTTGTGAAAGAAATGATTGTGATTCTCGATTCCCCAACGAACTTAACACCTAATCTAGTCAGTACTATTGATTTCTATATTCAAATGCTTACACTTTTCAAAACAGAATTTTGTGAATACTGTAATCCATTATCTATTTAGTATATAGCGGAACGAATTTCATACATCCTGACCTTGATTTTCAATTAACGACTTACAGAATATTTCTGTGGCTTGTTTTCCTCTGTTTTGTTGGTTGATTTCATTGACGTTTATAGCTTTGATTTCATTCCTTCTGTACAAGTAATTATACAGATCCTCATAAGTCAGTGTTGTTTCTTGCTTGGTATCATCATCACCGCTTTGCCTCGGTTGTAGTGTTTTTGATGGTATTTTTGATGGACTATGAGTATTCATCTAGGATCTGTTAACAAAAAAAATCCTGTTTAACAGGAGAATTCTATCCATTTAGCGAACGAAGGATCTTTTAAGTGTCTTCTGAAAGATCTTTTGGTGGATGAGGATGAGACAGAGTTCATCAAGAAAACAGCTTTCGTGATTACTCACTTGGAGATTCAAACTCATCTCCTGGGCCCGGTTGCATAAAGCTCTCTTAAGATAAGAGCATCGTAAGTATTGTCCTAAAACAATAGTCCATTGTACTAAGACAATACTTACGAGTGTTTTTAAGCTTTTATATATTAAAAGATCTTTATGCAACTGGACCCTGAGCTGCATGAGAGAGCATGTTACTGCACCGTTGACTTCATTCACAGCACTCAGACATTTAGCTATTCAACATTGAGGTCAATATTGAAAAACAAATGCAGACGAATATTAGATAATCTCTCTTTGAGTTGAAGAAACAATTGTGTTTAATATGTATTTTTTGGTTAAACTTTCCTATGGTTAAACTTTTCAAAAAGTTTTTTTAATTAGATTTCTCAGTGACTTGCCCGAACGGACAATTCTTTGCATCTCCTAACTTCCTATCGGAATCTCTGACTCGAGTAGACATTAGTTCTCCCTTTGATTTAGTAAAAGATTGTTTTGAGAAGAAAAGTTAATTAGAAACTCACTGGAGCGAATACAGGCGATCTTTGATAGTACTAACGGTTAATGATTCTTGCGAAAATTGTGGCAACCATTTAAAAAATACAATAGTCTTAGCTTCTGACAAGCACGGCGGTTCTGAACAGAGAGTAGTCTATTTTGCTGCTCGATTCATGGCGGTAAAATTGTAAAAAAAGCTGGTCTTTCAAAAGCCAAAACCAGGCTGAAATAACAGACAATGCATGTCTATAAATACAAAATACTTCTCTTTGCTTTTGACTTCAAAATTCAATGTATTACTTTAATTGGGGCTTGAATAGAACAATTTTTTCGCACAGTAGTTGTAAGCTACAACTGCTACGGTGATGAAGGGCTGTTTTTGTTTTTAGCTTAAAATCAACTAATTTATCATGATATATTAAAGCGACTTAAAAGCTTATAGCGAATTCCGTGGATTTTATTTGATTTACGAAAGAAGGCAAAGCTTCACTCCTTCAGTACTTATCACAAAGATGGAACAGCATTTTTCAACATTATTCAATCATATTCAATCATTCAATCATATATATATATGATTGAATATAAACCCGTATTGTTGGCTCTAAATGGCTATATTTTATATAAATAAACTTCCATGGATAGCGAAAAAGTAAGTAAGATGAAAATATTATAACGAATAACACGAAAAAAATCGACAAAATAGCGAAGATAATCTATAAGAGGAAATGTTATATTTCATGGTTCAAAATATTTTAGATTATATTAATATATATATTTCGTACCTTACCAAAAATTAACCATATTTTCTTCAGAGCATCTTGTTTTAGGACTTAAAACGGATTCCGCCGATTTGCTTGCTTACTGAATTTCCAAATTCTAAAGAAATACTATTCTAGACTTCATTCTAATACTTGAAGATATAAATGCAAGTGCTTAGCTCAGCTAAGACGTACACTGACGTATTATCGGCAATGCGGAATAAAATTGGACGGCCATCAATGATTTCATGATGAGCATACGTATCGTTATTGATGCACTCGAATGACTTCTAAATTGAAAAATATTTCGTACTTTGTACACCGTTTCCCCCAATATCAGCAGGTTGTTACTTCAGATGTCAGCAGAGTTTCTTCAGTGTCATTTCATTCGAACCAAAATGGCACCCTCTAAACTCGTTCGGAGTTAACCAGATTAGCTCGAGAAACGCGCGCCAAGGATTATTGTAGTTGATGAGGAAGTCCTAGTTTCAGTCGTTTATCGGCGAACAAAAAGATATAATTTCACGATAATTTCGTCAAAGAGTTGAAACCACAATGCACCATTTGACCCATAGGTATTGGTTATAAGAATAGGTAGAATTTGAAATGCATTGCGTCCATAAAGTAGCTAGGAAAGCAAAGATTCAGAGTAATTTTCTCCGACTGCGGCCGAACTTGTTTCTCCCCAGTAGATTCGTTGGACCACCTGATCATATTTCTTTCTGCCCACTGATTGGCTGTTTTTTGATGGGCTGTCAAAACGAGATCACCCGGAACGGAACAAACTGTCTAAGTTCCACTTAGTTTCTTGTATTTTCCATTCCCAGTGACTCACATTTCCAAACATTCCCGTCATATTCTAGTGCAAAAATAACTAGTCTTCGGCATTTGCCACCTTTAAGGACCCTCCGTTACTCGCCGTCACTGATCTATTCATTCTAAGATTAATTTCCCGTCAATAAATTTAGTTCTAGGATTTTCAGTTAGAATTGCCATGAATCACGTTACATTTTGTTATCTTTTTTAAATATACGGCGGCCATCTTGAAAATTATTTTTTATTTATTTTAAAGATATTACGGGCTGCCGAGGGAAACTATTGAAATCATAGACTTTACAGCTGTATTGGTGTATGTTTATATTACGTTAAGCTTTCCGATGAGAAACATATCTAAAAAGCATGCGCAATTGAATGCAAAACACCGAGAGAATTATTCGGAAAACCTCACCCAGCCACTCCCTTGGCATCGCATAGTTCAAGATGGCCGCCGTATCAGTAAAAACTGTCTATTCTTCTTTGATAACTTCTAGTTTTGCCCCTGCATGGTGTCCATTCATCAGATACTGCCGCACATCTTAATGTTCCACTGTGACTGCTCTTTCATACCTCGCGACCAAACAGTTTCATCCAACCCTGACCAATCCTGACTGCAGCTGATTGTTAAAACTCAGGACTAGTCAAAACATATGCAGAAATCCAGACAGAAAAACTTGTTGTTTTGGACCAATATTCATGTCGAGTCGATTCATTTTAACAAGAAGGTTAATTATAATTACACATTCAGGCAAGCCTTTGGGCACTATGAAATCTATTCAAAAACCTCATTATCCTGATAAAAAATAGTGTTCGAGTTACTGATGACGACTTGACTATGACTTGCTTTTCGTATGACTTGCTTTTCGCCTAATGATCATTATGTACGTAGTAGTGGTATAACCCGGAGTAGTAAGCGATGAAAGCCGAGGAATTCTCTAGAAGGGCCTACCCAGCCGTGGGAAATGGCACAATATAAAGCACTTATCTAAGCCGGCGGGGTAAGGACCCAGAGTAGGCCTGCTAGAAACTGCTCAAGCTCGCTGTAAAGTTATACATTTTTTAGCAAAGTTCTTATAGTATTAGTTTCCTAATTCTTTATATCTCCATGCATCAAAAGCCGCATACTACCGCCAAAATATATGGTTTTCATTTCTTGTCATAATCATTTTTACGCTGAAGCTCATTAGCTAGAAGCTCAGTAAAGATTGAATAAGACTGTTCAAGACTAACGGATTCTGTAGAACTATGTGAGCATGTTTTAAAGTTGTTGTCTGTTTGCACTGTACTTACACTTCCTCCTCTCTTAGTATAAGGCAAGACGATCTAAATTTATTTTAAATCAAAAACAAGAAAAAAGGATTTCTGTATTAATTGTCGAGAATATAATCTTTTCATTGAGGTCTAAACGATCACAGTTCAGAGTCAGTTCTGATTATAGCCGACGAATTCTAAGGTAACTCAGATCAAGATCGTTAAAGTGCAATACATGGTTTCTAAGAATAATTCTGAGTGAGAAAAATCTTTAGTTTTACTTGTTAAATGCGAGCAGCGATAAAAAATTGAATTACAGCACATCTTCAAAATAATAATTCAGTCTTGTAAAGCATTTGACCGTGGAGCCGAGCATACTTGCCTTGATTTGGAACCTTGAACAGAGTTGATTCTTGAAAGCGAAGCTTCTTTTATTCTTCGCTCAAAAAAGCCCTTCGTGACTTCGAACATGGGTTTTTGATGTTAATACACACAATTTGTCTTGTAGATGTTGGATTTTGTAGATCCTGGAAAGATACTCCCCTAATAGAGGTTAACCTCGACTGCACTTATCAACGATATTGACTTGGGAATTGTTGACTTTAATAAATCATTCTTGTCATTCTATTATTATAATCCATCTATTATTGATCATAAGATTTCAATAGACTTTACGTGGGCTGGACTTAAGCTTCTCATAAATAAATTGCATGCAATCATATAAAGGTTCCAAAATGAAAATTAGAACTACTTAATTGAATTAAATTATTGGAGCTTTACTTAATTTTCTGTTTGCAGGACGAAGCAGTCTTTTTCCTTCAAGGAATCTGTATAATTATAATCTAAAGAATTCAAAACTGCTGTCATCTATGTCGGTATCCATGGGTGAATGACTTCACCACAAAGTTTTGAAAACTCTTGCGTCGATCGGTGTCAGTTAGTTGACGCATGATTGCCTTAAAAGCCACTGCACTATGGAATCAGGCATTTCTCAAACGTACATTCGTTTGACATTCGTTATTAGTTATGAAGCTCCAATAAAATATGATGACTTTCCGACTATGTCTGTTATTAGAATTCTAATGAGCGACTGAGAGTTCTCTCAAAAAGAAAGATAATGTCGATGTTAATTCGTGCTTTCGATAATCATTCAATATTCAGTTTAACAGTTATGAATAGGTATGAGACATGCAAGACTGGATGGGAAACTCCCTTGTTTTGATGGAAAGAGGCTTAGTCAAGCAAGACATACCCAACACAGTAAACATCGACCGCTAATGTATTCACCAAGGATCCGCGAAAGCTATAGCCCATATAGTGTCGCTATAACCTCAAATTCTGCATCCTTTTAAAAACTTTAAAACTTGTCCCGGTTAGAAAGGGATACCCTCTTCATCGAGCTACCCTGGGCGAGCTAACCTTTCCCTATTTTCTTTGTAAATTCTCCTCGACCGTTAATATGAGATATTTTAGTTTTCCTCGTCTAGAAGGGCCACCCCCCTATTAGGGTTACTCTCTTATAGCGAAAGAGGGTGACCCTGGCACCCGGGACAACTTTTCCCCATGTAAACAATTCAACTCGCCTAACCGAGTCAACTTCTTAGTTTGAGCATGCGTACTGGCTTGAGTCGGTCAACGACAACGTTTTTGAATTGACTGTATACATGGTCGACAACGTAGAACTACACAAGGAAAGTATAGTAGTTACACGAGAACAACTCAGTTTAAGTCATCGAAAGAACTAGAAAGCAGTTTAAGATGGCAATCATTTCAAAAGAGGCAACCATATCATACGCGGACAAGAGAAAAGTGAAGTATCAAGTCAATCAGTACATGCTCGTCATCTAAGGACCTTGCGTGTTGATATATTGTCTGGGATTGAACCCCGCCATATTAAACCTCCCTCATGCATGATAAACCTAACCGGGACTGGCTGTTCTTCAACAACTCAAGACTCCTTGCCCGTGTAAGACAAAAGAAGCTTCGAGAACCTAAGTGAAGCGGATCAACACAAGAGTAAAACTCCAGAATTAATCAGTGTAAGGTGAATGTTTTAAAATCAGTAGTATATAAACTTTTTTTAATGTTTAAGTTTAATTTATTATATATATATTTATAGTTGAAAATGTAACATATCTGTTTGTACAGATTTTGACTATTGTGAACTTGCATAAGTCAGGGCAATGAACATCTACATACAGCGCCCAACTAGATCGGTTGTTTCACCGTTCATGCGGACGATTTTCGCCCTTAAATCTAACTAACATAAAAACTGAATATGTATATATTCAAAAATCTCAAGAGGCTAATTATTTTCTTGGCCTCTTTACTAGATTACTTGTCCTTTCAAATCCTCGTAGGATGTGTGATTTCAAGGGCAGATCCAGGGGGTTCAATGATTAGCCACCTCCTTTGGGCCGTTTGAAAATAATAAGAACAAAGAATAAGGCAAAATCTAAAAAGGATGTCAAAAATGACTTTCTAGATAACAGCCTAAAACTTTTCTTTTTAAACATTTTCTAAAACTTTTGTAATATTTAACTAAATTAGTTGACTCTGGCTTAATCTAATTAAAATTACAAATCAATCGTGGCTGCAACTTTCACACTTTGTAACGTCCTTAAATTGTTGATATTTTTAGGGTAAGGCGAAGTATGATAGTAAGCCTATTTACAATAAAACCTTGGTAGTTTATCATTGGGTTTACGTGCTTGTATCTATAGGCACATTCTCTGAAATATCATAGTTTGTTCCTTGTTAGATATCAGTTACTTTGATAAGCAATCTCCTGGGATTTTTTCGTGTTTACTGAGCTGCGATCCTTGAGAGAAATGTTTCCCGCATTTTTCGCATCTGAATGGCTTTTCTCCGGTATGTATGCGGATATGGTTATTGAGCGTCGTGGCACCCGAGAACGAACGACAACAGTATCCACACTTAAATGGTTTTCTTCTCTGATGGATGACAGCATGCGTGCGCATCTCTCCGGAACTGGAGAAGCTTTCGTTGCAGTGTCCGCATCGATAAGGACGAAATGGAACTTGTGAGCAGACGTGAACTTGCAGCATCGCTCGTTGGGGAAACGTCTTTCTACACTGACCACATTTCCATATAGTTGTCTCGTTAGATTCAGCTTTGTGCGAGTTTTCGTCTGACGTAGTCTCAAATGAGAAGCCGCTGTCATTGGAGCTTGGCATCGATGGACTGATTGATGAAGTTGGGCTTGGAACGACGGCAGAAGTTAACGTTGGTGATGCACTTCTGTTACTCAGAGGGGTGGGCTTTGTAGGGCTTGTAACGTGACCATTGGTTGTTTTCAACGAAAATCCTCTGGATGAAAGAGCAATGGGCTTCTTTATCGAGGGAGAGTTGGAAGATGCCTTCAGTTGGTCTTGTCTTGTTGAAACCTCACCACTTGTTGCTTGGCCTGATGATTTGGTAGGTGATGCTATCAAGGCCCCAATTCGCCGAAAATTTGTTTGCATCTGAAGACTTGAATTTATCGGCATTGATAATTGTGATGGGGGTGTTGATGGGGACGTTTTGGCAGCTTCCGAGTTAAGACTAATTATTTGTTCTGTATTGTCATTGGTTGACTTGGATACCGGTGTATAACCGTTTGGTACTAGGGAGTCACCTGGTAGGATACAAAAAAATATTTTCGTTAGTAAGCTGCTTTGACAAAACAATGTTTTATTAAAAAGCTTTTTGTAAAAGCAGCAAGCAAGCAAGCAATTAAACCTAATGTATCACTCAGTAAGTAATGGTGGGCTACATACCTTTCTCAGAGAAAGCCACCTCAATCATACTCTTGCAGTCATTACCAGATCCTTTCAAATACTGTGTGTACATCTGGTCATACCAAACCAATAATTCCTGGCCAGATTCAATGGTTTTATACGTGCGATAGTATATCTTGTTCATGTACTGGAAGGCGTAGAGGTTCTGTTCTTCCTCGTTCCGCACGCACCGAATAAACCTCATCCAACTGGCTGTGTTCTCGTCACTTCCATCTACGTAACCATAAAGTTTACCATCCTTGAAAATCTGAATAAATAAGAAACAAACATTATGATCATGACCGAGGGCTGGATTTGATTGAAGAAGCGATTTTCAATTCGGATCATTTGTATTCACTGAGTTCCAATCCAAAAAAAAAAACAAACAAACAACAAAGCAGTGGCCAAGACATAACGGTGCGCGCAAGATGCTAGCGTATTGAAATCAACGGAACTTGACTTAAAACATGATTATTCTGCAAGAAAGCAGGCTAGAATAGCTCTCTAACCAGTAAAGTGTCCCAGCTATAATAGATAACTCGAAATCTAGTTGAAACGATGGTTGAAAACACAAGAAATTGCTTGTTTTTTTATTTTTGTAAGAATATTTGAGCAGGGCAAGGCTTTGAATTTAACCCTCCCTAGAAGAAATATTTCCATATCTAGAAATGCATGTTTAAGTATTTTGTCTTCCAAATAAAATTTATCGGGAATGGCCGCGCAGGGACTTTGAATTATTTAATAACTTCATTTTTTTCCTTACCTCCCACATATATTCATTCTTTTTTACAGGAATTCTTCCATCAAGTTTCACAAGCTCTCCTTCATATGGTCCAATCCACGCACCGGCAGGAATGGACTTGGCAGCCTGGATTCCGATTTTCTCTTCATCAGCTGTGCTTGTCTTGAACAACTTCAGGGTATCTGGAATTGCTTGGTATGCGTAGGGTAGCTTGGTTGGCTTGTTGTGGGGAGCTGTCTTCTTTAGTGACGACTTAGTTCCATTTTCGTGGTAAGGGCATTTGAAATCTCCTTGGAAGCGCTTGGCATCGCACCCTTAAAACATGAAACATGGTAATTTTAATGAACTGATCAATTATTTTCATTAATTCACTAATTCATTAATTCATTAATTCATTAATTCATTAATTCATTAATTCATTAATTCATTAATTCATTAATTCATTCATTCATTCATTCATTCACTCATTCATTCACACATTCATTTATTTATTTTTCATTCATTCATTCATCTATCTATCTATTTATTTATTCATTTATTTATTTATTTATTCATTCATTCATTTATCTATCTATTTATTCATTTATTTATTTATTCATTCATTCATTCATTCATTCATTCATTCATTTATTTATTTATACTAGATTCGCATCGTCTAGTCATTTCTACAGCCTGTATATAAAGTGGGCTGATTGTAAAACTGATATTTCACTCTGCGTCACACTACACTGAAATTCAACTTCAATTATCTCCTTAGAGGGAGAGGGGCGGGTAAGAATACTTACAGAAACAGAAGCCAAGTTCATCTGGGACTTTTTGATTTTCTTCAACTATTTCGTCGTTTTTGCTGTGTTTGCTGTAAAGCTGGCGGTTGAGATCGTCAAAGGAGAAGCAAAACTCATCAGCAGACATCAACCGCTTCCTAGAATAAGATTCTTCTTCTTCTTCTTCTACGGATTTGTCGTGAACCCTTTTGGCTGGGACTTTGGGCGACTAATAATGAAGCAACAGTAATTTGTCAATTACAATCCTCTGAAAACCCCTTCAAAACTAACAAAAAACATTACCCAAATTTGAACAAAAAATTAAATTATAGCTACGGACACACGGTGCAACATTGCGCGCAATGTTACATGCAATTTTAATGTTGCGAGCCATGACACTCGACGCAATTTGTTGAATGCAACGTTGCTGAAGTAGAAAACTATCCTACTTCAGCAACATTGCCTGCAATGTTGCACCGTGTGTCCGTCCGTGCCTTTTGGTTCAGTGCAATTTTATGGTTGGAAATTTTTCAAAGTATCGAGATTGCGCAAATGAAAGTTTGAATAATTAAAGTCAGTTTAAAAGTTTTAACCAATTGATTTTAAGAAAATTCATAATCCCTCACGAACTTTCTTTTCATATGGGATCGATTTGGGGAAGCCATTTAATAGCTGTTATGATAACGAGCTATCCACTTCCCTTGTCAATCATGTCTCCATGCTTTGATGAGTTTTGGCAATTCTAAAATTCTTTTGTTAAAAATCCTCCCCTTACTCACTAACTGCCAACGAAAATAATTGCCCAAAATTTCCAAATTTTCCCATCAAAACGACATAAATTTGTAAGCAATGGACTAAGCAATGTAATTTGTTGCAATTCTGCCCGCTTTCCGAATATTTTTTTTCGTTTTTAACCGCGCGCAAAACTTTCTGTGTTAAGTTCTTTAACTGCAAAAGGTTTTTGCATAATTAATTCTAAACGCATCAGTGAAGTAAACCAATTTTCTTATTCCCTAAATATCCTTTCAAAACAACCCAAATTTCCTCTCATTTGCTTTTTTAACATTTGCCTTTGAAATGCTAAATGAGATAATCATAAATAAAAAAATAAAAAAATAAAGTTAACTATGTTACACTTGATGTAACTTACTATTAACAGGTTACGTCCGAATGCTTCCATCAAATTTTTCAGCGCTGCACTTCAGAAACCATAGAGGCACGAATCACGAAATTCAACTCTTAGAAATACTAGGTAGATTTCTCATGTTAGAATATCTTGCGACTCGAGTTAGCGCAGAGCTTACCTTACAATAAATTAAAATATGCAATAATAGATCTACGAGAGAATGCAAATCATTCTCTGCTAGCTTCTTGGGGAAAAATTCCAAAAAAGTTTCAAATACGATAAGAATCGCTTTATGGATTGCAAGAAAACTTGTATTTACCGTTTTATTGTATTTTATATGGCAAGAAAATCGTCAAAAAATAAGAGAATTCCTTTTAGTAGTTCGACACGCCCCCGTTCGAGCAAATGACTTACAAGAAACTCATGTTTGATCTTCAATATCTTATCGTTCTTACCTCGAAATTAAGTTGAAAATAAGTAGACGTAACCTCCATTGGTAGCCTTTTTTTCTTCGTTTACTATGAGTTTGCAAATAATCACTTGTCAATAATTGTTTTGTCTGTTATGTAAGTGAGAGTTTTGTAAGCTACTCTAGGCCGGAGTGTGCGACATAAAAGTGTACTCAGTAATCCGTCAACTGCTCAAATGTTTTGTGAAATGGTAATTCAGATTTACCTTAACTTATGTCAAAGCCGTAAACAAAAGCTTATTGTTTTGAAGGGAGAATTACTATTGTCAAAAGTTCAAAAGTTCAAAAAGTTCATTGATGATTTGAAAATACGCAATTTTCACTTGTTTTTCTAGAAAAATCCATCCAAGTGACGTTAAATTATTATATCCATTAACGAAAAGGTTCGTATCTTCCTAACCAGGAAATACCTTCAGGAATTTATAATCGAAAAAAGAAATAAATATGGTTGAATTTTCTAACTCTGAATTATATAACTGATTAAAATCATTTTGAGCTTTTTTTGTGCACACCAAAAAAAAAAACGTAATTGTTAAAGAGAAGTTAGAGAATCTTAAGTTATGAAAACCAGAAACCAGGCTAAAAGCAATTTATTGCCGAATTGTTTTTGACGAATTCCTTTAATTCCTAAAGAATAAATATATTATAATGATTTTCTTACTCATTTTGATCAGATTGCGAAAACACCATAGTTTGTAATTTTGCAGTTCACCAGTAATCACACATATTTTCATATATGACGACTCAAGAAAAAGTGAAAATGAGCGAATGAAAAAGTAATTTTTACACCAAATATTCAAGTTTAAAATCGTAGACTGTTTGTCTTGGATGTGTAGTTCAAACTTTACTTATTATGCATAATGAAAGTCGATAAGTGAAGCAGAACAGTCGCAGTCTGGCTTGACGCTTAAAATTTTGCCTGAAGAAATCGTAAACAATCAAATTATTTTATTCTTATTATTCTTATACTTCAGAAAGAAAAATATATAGTGCAGCGAAAAAAGTTTTACTCTAGACTTTTCTAGAAAGTATAGTTCATAGATACCAATTTAAAAGATTCACAAACAAAGGGCGTTTGAAACCCTTCAGGGATTTTAAAATGTTAATTACAAAACTTCCAAAATTAAAACTTTTACTTGAGATTTTTGCCAATGGAAACAAAATCAAAAAGTCTCTGTTTTGAATTTCCTATAATAATATTTAGATTATATATCTTATACATAGATTATAATAAATATTTTCATTAGTATACAGCTAAAAATTATTCTAATTATTGTGAATTCTGAAACTTCCACATCAACAATAGGACTTTCAGATCAGAGAAGGGCTTTGATTTTCTTTTTGTTAAAAGTTATAAACGCTGTAGCGGCATAGATATGCCTTTGATAGACTAATGCGCCCCAGTTAATTATAAGCCATCTATTTAGGAAATTCATAATTTTGAAGTATACACTTGTTTTTATGGCATATTAATTTTTATCAATAAGAATGTGAAAATTCTTTAACAAATGGTTAACTAAATTTAAACAAGTCGTCGAGTAATCTATTTCCCTCTCTTGTCCGTAAAGTTTGAGTTTACAAAACAAAAATAAAAACAAAAAATAAATGGATATGTATAAATAATCAAATAAATGACTTAATTAGTCGAACTTCATCGCTTTCGTGATGGTTTTCTGTTTCAAAAATATTTGAAATCTTCCACCATTTAAATACACAGCTAAAATATAAAATACGTATATCTTTTCCATTTGTCGCATTGTTGTTTTGTTTGAATTAAAGTACGTTAGTTATAAAAATAAAAGCATTAGGTTTTTGTGCAAATAAACGAACGGTTCCAACCCAGTAAACTCACAATTATGAACAGAGTATATCTTAGCTTACTCCCGCCTAAGCTGAACCCATTCAACTACATGTCAATCATTGTTCAATCAGATTGTATGGGTCAGAGGATTTTGTTGTTCCTGTGCTGTGAACTTAAACTCAAGGGCTTTATCCAGCTTTTTCTAATGCAAAATGATTTATCAAGATCATTGTTTCTTATTCAATAGAGAGGAATTTGTGTTGCCTTTGGCACATTTTTTGGACTTTTTGAAAATTTTGTATTTTTAAAAAGTCAAACTAGCAGTTCACTTAGTCGGATTTTCCATTTGAATGTTGAAAAATGCGTAGGGAAAATATTCAAATTTCGATTTTGTTTTAGGCTCATGTTTAAGGAACATACTAAAGACAGTTTAGGATAAATACAGATGCAAATATCAATTATGAACATATATTTATAAACCCTCAAACTTAATTTGGAAGTTTATTTTCAATTTTTCGAACTGACCAATTCCTTTCCTTAAATTCGATCTGTTTTTATAGAACAAAGGCCTTTAACTCCTTTCCAATGAACTAAAGCTCCTATTGTTGAGAACGAAGCACAATTAAGTCAATAGTAAACGAATTGAGATAGCAAAGCTGAAGAGCAATATTCAATAAAGTAAGATGTCAATATTTCTGTCTATAGGCAACTAATACGATTTGAATTGGTCAGATTAGTGATATATCATTTTTTCGACTGAAACTTTCCTAAAAAATATCGATCAAAGAAATGGAAAACCTTCTCATTTCTTCTCATCACTTATGTTTTCTTACATCAATATGTCATCCCAATCTTAGTAGTTAAATGATATTAAGCTAGATTTTCTACCTTATATAAGCATATATATAGATTATATTTATTTTAGATGCGTTTGAACTGTTTGAACTGAAATGCATGACAGCGGACAACCAAAATTTAAGGGCGCTCGTTGCTTCGCGTTTCCATGGTAACATAGCAAGAGCCACATTGAGTGCTCAAAATACATTCTATCATAATAACAGAAAAAGATTATCATTCCGCTCGATTAACTATGCGCAAAGTCATCGTTTTATTAGACTCAATCCTTACTTTTATATAAGCAATACTTACCATTCAGGTCTGTTTTGAGTTGCTTATCCCATGTGAAAATATTAACGATCATTAGTCGATTATCAGTATATCGACATTATTGGCGTGTGACGTATTTCCGACGCCCTTCTTTGCTTGATTGATTTTAAATGACACTACGAGGCTAAATAACACTTCCAATTTCAAATTCACCATAAACACGAACACAAAAGCCAAGATCATATTGAACTTGGGTTATTCATCGAGAGATTAGCTCGAACACGCAATCGAGCAATAAGACTCGATTATAATCACCGTACTTAATCTAAATATAGCTCAATATTTATCCTTATTCTAATATATTATACTTACATCAAGCATATATCACGTATAAGTATTTAATCTAAACAATTCATTATTTTTAATATATTTAAAAAAATTGTTATTATATTTGCACCAAGCATGTATAACGTATAAGATACGTATTTAATCCAGACAATTCATTATTTATGCTTATTAATATGTTTAAAAATATCTATTATACCTGCATCAAGCATATATAACCGTATTTGATATAAACAGTTCAATATTTACCTTAAAATGTTAATTTCTTATATGCAGGAAAAATATTTTCTGACCCAAATACATTACTTAGTTTTAGCTTTAATTTTCGTGATGTCGTGTGGCTTCCTACAGATTTACAAAACACTCCCTACTGGGCTCTCACGAATACCTAGAAATGTTGTTCTTTTATTATTAGATTAGATCTTCAAATCACTGACATATAAATAGGCCCTTTGCAGCTCAGCAATCACGTGCTGATTAATTCACTGAGAGCAAATGAATGAACATTTTGATTCCCAAGGGTGAAATTTACTGGATTGCAAACAAACTTTCTACGACCTGTTTCGAGAGATCGTAATAAAACTATATTTCATAACACACTGGATACACATAATTTCATTCAGTTCTTTACAAGTAGCTAAAAAGGATCACCAATTTAATATAAAAACAAAAATTTTGCATTCCAGTATAGTACAGACATTAACTGCAAAGGGCCTATTACTGATCTTTTCTTATTCATCCAAAAGAATGTGAGTCTGAAACATGATGTGAATTTTGTGTGATAATAAATTTATATTAATAGCTGATATATAGCGTGCTACATGTTGACATGATCGCATGCGTTTTATACATAAGTAAGATTAAAACGTGTGAAAACACTATGTACATATTTCATAACGATCCATAATCCAAATCAAAAATAAAATTAAGAAATTTAATAATAATTAAGGTAAATATGAAATGAAAAAACTAGATTTTAAAATACAAATTAATTAATTAAATAATATTCGATAAAATAGAATTATGCTAATTGAAGATAATGATTGATTCTTAAGCTGACCTTATAGAAGAGTTAACAGTAGCAGCTTTTGCGTGGTATACACCTATTTAAAAAACGTGGTCGGTTGGATGTCTGAAATCTGAAATCTGAGACCGAGTAGCACGCTGAAAATCTTGAATTATCCACAGTCGAACAACGAAGTTTCCTTTTAAATTGGAGTATAAAGCATGTGAAACACTTTAGGGTTAGAAGTGTGATTTGTCGTATTTTTTAAAACATGAAAAACACAAAAATTCTCCCATGTCAGATTTCGGAACCACAACGTTTTTTGAAATCGATGTGCAGTGCGCATGAAGTGTTGATGAGTGTAGTGTACAGTGCTCATCATGTGGTGGTGAGTGTAGTGTACAGTGTGCATCATGTGTTGGTGAGTGTAGTGTACAGTGTGCATCATGTATTGGTGACATTAGTGTACAGTACATATATTATTTTTCCAATATTTGTGTATTTGTGTAATGAGATTTTTTATTTAATATTCAAAAATAGTCATTTGTTATTATAAACTCTGTTAAATTACCGTTTAAATCGATAAGCCTAAAATAAATAAAATAAATTCAAGAAAAGATAGTGGTCTAAAATGTGAAAAAGGATAAGGTATATTTATGGTTATGATTATCTAAACGTATGCATTACTTCAAACGTTAACTTACTAAGTAACCACTATAGGACTTGTTGCAAAATCAAGCTTGAAAAAAAGAAAAAAAATCAAGCTTGCTACACTTTTAATAGATATCCATAACTTATCTATAGCATTATCTTATCTATATCTATAGCATCCGATTGCTTTTTCGATGTCGCGAAAACTATTGTCATATTTAAGAATGATGTCCACAACATCGAAACGTCAAGTAAATTTTGTTACATCATTCCTTATTACCATATCACGATTACTTTTTCGGCCATTATTAATCATCTGATTGTCCATTAGTATTGGCAAAACACACGGTCGATTGTAATGTAGAGGCTAGGTAAACCGACAACGATGGCAAAATAATTGTTTCTACTAGGACAATTTTTAGATTTGTTTCATTTATGTGCATTCAAACATTGTTCTACGATGCCTACTGAGTTGTGACGCCTGAGAAAAAGCGCGTCCACACTTTTCGCATCCAAAGGGCCTTTCACCAGTATGTGTTCTGATATGATTATTGAGCGTAGTTGAGCCTGCAAATAACCTTGAACAAAACCCGCACTTAAAGGGCTTTTTGCCGCTGTGTATCACAGCATGCGTGCGCAACTCGCTTGGTTGCGCAAAGGCTTCTGGGCAATACGTACATTGATAAGGTTTCTCAGGAACTCTGGAACAAATGTGAAGTTGGAGTATTTGCTGCTGGGCAAAGGCTTTCTCGCACTGCCCGCATTTCCAGATACTTATTTCGGGTTGTTCTAAGTCGTTGTCAACCTTTTTGGAGGAATTGAACTCTTTGTTACCCTCCTGTATGTGCTCGTCTTGTTTTTCCTTTTTCTGTTCATTTCTTGCTTCCTCGATTTGAGAAAGAAATTTATCGATCGTCCTGTCGGTGGAATTCATAATCAATCTTTGACGGTGATAATATTCCTTGTCATACAGTCTATTCTCAATGTTGCCATTTTGATCAAGGTCGTTAGTATTAGCTTTGAAATGATTCGACGTGTTCTTTGATTGGTCAACTTCTACTTCACGTAAGTGAGTTGTCTTTGATTGGTTAATCGGTAGGTCACGTGAGTAGGGCTTTGCTCGATAAGAAATGAAAGGCTTGTTAGTGATACAGTTTGTCATGATGGTGTTTGTTGATCCATTTTCGTAACTTGAACTTAAAACACTCTTACTATATAAGGAAGTTTTCGGAGAAGTGTCGTCATGCTTTCGTAGATGATTCGAGTTGTAGTTAGTCGTGCTTGGTATAATAAAGTCATATCCATTAGGGGGAAGAAGAGGTGCATATCCAGACAACAAGACCTGTGGTCTTGCTACAGCTGGTAACGGGTATTGATACGGGTAATCCAGTTGGCGATGAGTCATCAGCATTGGTGATATTATTTTTGGTTGTGAAGTAATTGTTGTAGGTGGGTTTCCTGTGGTAGTTGTTCCTTGAGTAATACTGGGGACAGTTATGGCTTCCGAAGTTGTAACGACTGCTAAGAAAAAGGATACAAAATTATCTTCAATCACCATCATCATCATAAATAATGATAAAATAGGCTTTTTAAATATGTAAATATGCCTTTGGGAATTTCAGTGAGAAGCATTCTCATCTCTATGCATGATGGGATTGATGCTTTGTTCAAAATGTAAACGAACAGTGCCTCATTTACTTAACCGGCTCACTCCCAACCTTCCTTGCTCTCTCTATCTCACCTTCTTTTTCAACCTCTCTTCGTCTCTCCCTTTCTTCGTACCTCTCAGGCCCACACCACCCTCATCGCCATGAATAATCCCGGTTAAATATTAGGTTTTTCCTTTTTCATCAAGCGCTCGGCTTAATAGACCACTGTTTTCCCATTACAGACCACGTGTCATTCCCTAGAGTATTATTTCTTTGTTTAACGTTTGCGCATGAATATGGATACAACTCAAACAAAGAGGCTTATTCTTAAGGGATGACACATGGTCTGAAATGGTCAAAACCTTACGCCCAAGTGGATTTGGTCCATCACGAAAAGACCTCTTTAGTTTGTGCCTAATGTTTATTTCCAGTTCAGAGCAAGTGACATTGAATATGGAAAGAACCCAAACAAAGAATCTTTCTCTCGAGATAATGACACGTGGTCTGAAATGGGAAAACATTACGCCGAAGTGGAAGAGGTCTATTCAATGACAGGTACATAAACGACACGTACCACGTGAATTATAAGAGGAAGATGCCCCAATATCTTGCATCTTGAGTGGAATGCCAAGATAATGAGGACAGGAGTCGTCGTACCAAACAAGTATCTCTTGCCTAGGAGGAATGTCTTTGAATACTCTGTAGTAGATGTTGCCAAAGTACTGCATGACTGAAGTGTTCTGCTCATCTTTGTAACGAGCACAACGGATATAACGCATCCAGCTTGATTGGTTTTCGTCACTAGCGTCCAGGTAGAAAACTAACTTTCCGTCTTGAAAAATCTTATAGAACAGAAGGAACAGAGATAACGTTTAGCAAAAGCCTTACAAAATACAATTGTGTCTATCGATATTACAAGTGGGCATGTTTGAAGTAATATTTCAAAGCCGACAAAGAGGACTGGACGGGATTTCAATCAAAGCAATTAGTTCCATACCGAGGCGCAGCCGAGAACTGGAACTAATTGCGCGGACTTGAAATCCCGTCCATTCCGATATTGGAGGCTTTGAAATGACTTCTCATCTCATTAATTATTCGACTTGGAGTAACTGGAACAAAATTAATTCAGTCCTAGGACTGAATTAATTTTGTTCCAGTTACTCCAGACTGAATGCATTCCTTTCACAGCACTTTACCAGGTTTCAAGTAACATCATGTGACCCAAAAATAGCCCAAAAATATGAATTATTAATGAGTATGAGAACCGCCTTCCCTTTCGGCCAAGAGTTATTGTTAGAATGTCGTAACCACATCACAAACCACTGAACGTTTGTGTCACGCCGTCCTCACTCTCTTTAGTGTAAAAATAGAAATGTCAGAAATGACACGGTCACGGTATTGACATCCTTTTGACCACTCACAGCGCACAAAATCATTGCTCAGACAATGAAAATGGCCAGGCACGATACCGTCATGACACATACTTTGTTCCCAGTTCGGCAGTTGTATGCCAAAGACGTGCTTCAGTGTCTTACCTCCCACATGTACGAAGTGTCCACATCGGGAGTTAGGTCTTCAGGTTTGATGTGTTTCCCTTCATACGGCCCTATCCACGTTCCTTCTGGAATGTTCTGCAAAGCCCGGACACCATATCGTTTACCGGGGACACTGGACGTACACAGCTCGACTTCAGGAGGAAATGAATTCAGCGCCCGCGGGGTACTCAATTGATCTTTTAACTCGGGGTTTTTAAGAATTCGTAGGGTTTCCAGGTGTTTGTGCTTAGAGCATTTACCATTTGGGTGTTCACTGCACGCAGCACAGTCTATTGGAAAATAGAGAAATACTTGTCAGACTTGATTAACTCATTTCTTGTAGAAATAGCGCGAGATTCCTTAAGCCTGGTTTTCACTTGTCGTTGTTTATAACATTTTTAAAATATAACGCGCGCGCTGATTTGCAGGCGTGTTCATATCAGAGGATAGAGACATGCTTGCGCAAATCTCTATCTACTCCGTACACAGAGATCGGACTTACCATTCTCCAACGAATTAGTGTTATCCGAAGGCGCCAACTTCTCATCAATATTCACGCCTTTCATTTCAGAATGGTTAAACAAATAACCAACGATGTCTGCTATACTGAAATTGTACATCATAGCTGGAGAACATGCGGGATGGACAACTGACACACGGGGTGAGAGAGGACCACTTCTTTTTGGCTGGATCGCACTCTATATGTGAAGGGAAAGAGTAAAGAGTATAGAAAAAGGGAAGGTGAACTGTGCAAGCACCACTGGAAAAAGCGCAATGACTTCAACTAAAAGTCATTATTTTTTGACTTAAAAGTAAGTGGTTGTATCATAGCACTTTTAGTTCTGAACTGATTAGGTTTTCATGTTGTTCCATTCTAATTATTTTACTTTCTTCAGCGAGATGAGACCAATTCTGTTTGGTCCAATTTATTCCATTTCAAATCATTTGGGAATAGAGCCATTCTGTTTGGTTTATTTCAAATCTTTCGGGAATAGATCTATTCTGTTTGGCCCAGTGTTGTCCCATTTCAAATAAATAGGCCATTTCACGGGTCCCGTTACTCAACCTCAGCCTCGTCAGCGTGTAATTATTCTTTGAGAATTTGACTACAGTCCGCAGTAATGAAAGGAATTTACACATTAACGAACAATTGAAACACTTAAAAATTTCACAGGTTGTAGGCAATTTCTAAAGAATATATTACACGCTGACGAGGCTGAGGTTGAGCTGCGGGATCTGTGAAATGGTCTACTATGAATACTCCCATTAAGTTTGGTTTAATGTCGTGCCATTTCAAATTATTTGGGAATAGATCTATTCTCACGGTTTGGTTTATTTCAAACCCTTTAGGGAGTAGATCTATTGTGTACTTGGTTCAATATTGCCCCATCACAAATCGTTTTGGAATAGACCCATTCAGCTTGCCGTGGTTTGCCTCACCGTCATTGCATTTCATTTCTATAGTTCTCCTTATTTTCACTAATAAAACTTGATTATCATCAGTGCAAGTCTGTCTTGTTGAGTTAAACATGACCTTTGTTGGATAGACCAAATTCAAAACTCGCACCGATGTGAGGCTTAAATTGTGAACAAAGGGATCTGGCGCGACTCAAAGTAATCTGGCGTGATTCAAAAGTCACGAATCACGCCAGATCCCTTTGTTCACAACTTAAGCACATCGGTGCGAGTTTTGAATTTGGTCTATAGGAGCAGGATTCCAATTTTTTCGTTTAATTGAATAGGCTAAAACTGATATCATGATATGCTCTAGAAATTGTTTAATCCTATTTTTATAGTTCACTGTTTATAATTCAAAATTACTTCTTATTTTTAAAAATTATTATTTCATATTTTTGCTTATAGAAAAACTAAACAAAAAACAAAGAAGTACTAGAAATATTGTCAGTATCTGCAATAGTGAAAACAGGTGATTAATATGATTCATCCTAGGCCAAAGAAAAAATGTGGTGGACCCGAAAATTCATGATATTACCAAAAAAATTTGAAGTAGTAGGCTAGATACCAAATTATTATTTATCTTTTATTACTATTTAAAGAAGCTGGGAAAGATTCTGAGGACAAGGACTGGACGCCAGTAGTATCATGAAAGTATTCCATTTCCTCCATGGCTTATCATATGAGGGTTTAAAAAAATGACGGTTGTTTTTCACTAAAATGTCTAGCTACCAATTTTTTTATTTTTTTATTTCTTATTCATTGCAAGTTTCCCTGCTGAGTATTTTTATGCTTGTTCAACTAAAAGATAAGATATTATCATCAAAACTCAGGGAAACTGCAAAACCAATTGGGACTGAATTATTTGTAGTTTTATTTAGCTCAGTAAACCAAGAAACCTGATTTATGTGGTCGTCACTGGCTAAGCAAAGTGTGTTGGAAAATTAGTCGTACAAGGACTGATATCCATAATGAGTGACCGTTTGCTGCCCTTCGGCAATTTTTCAAACTACAAATTAAAACCGAGCATATATTGTGAACGTTGAGAATATTGTGAACGTTGTATCTGATTTTTTGATTTAACAATATATCAACTATTTTACTTCCGGTACGAACGCGTTTGTAGAATGGCGGGAAAATATAACTTCGCTAACTCGGTGTCAAAGGCAGCCATCAGTTTTTCTCTTGTTCTTTGTTTTAATGCGAAATAACGATTTCTTTACATAGGAATTTCTCTTTTTATCTTTTATTTAATCTAATTTACCGTTGAAGCATTCACGCCTAATAGCATAAATCACTTATGGATAAGTCTTTTCCTAACTTCTTAAGACCCTAAGTGTAGTTTTGGCAATATGATAAGGTAAGCTTTCTCAAATTCCATGAACAAGAATTCTAGCGGAAAATTAGTTTTTGTATATTTTTGTTGTTGTTGTATCTATGGGTTACATAAGTGAAGGAAGAACATGCATTATTATAGGCGTCTGATAGAGGCACGAAACCGCTAGGAGTTTTCAAGCATTCGCCATCATCTACTTCATTCTGTGTCAGCACCTTTCACAAGTCAAAGACAAGTCATTTTGAGGTAAGCTCCCATTTTACTCAATTCAACCTTATAGCTGTTTGTCTAAAAACAAGAGTTGATATCCTAGTGCAGACCTAGGTCTACTACTTATCCAACAAAATACAAAGTTTTTTGAATAGCTTTTCATATCTGTGAAATGTAAACTTTAAAATGTTGGACACGAATTCGATAGCTTTTAAGCTTAAAAGCTAAATGAAAATACACCCAAATATTTTTTTGTGCTTTACAGCTTCAAATGTGCCAAAATCATTTGGTATAAGTTATACTGATAAATATTTCTCGGTGGTATTTGTTTCACGATTTTCATAATTAGGTTTTTTGAAGCTTAAATCTTTTTTCCCCTCTTTAATTTTGCGCTTTTCAAAAGTAGATTTTGGTTGACAAGTGTTTATAGAGTAGAGGTGGTACAAGCTTATTCCTACCATCACATCCTTCAACTTAGAACTTATGATACAAATTATTCTTAGAAATTATTATTTCTGGATAAGAGTATTTGCAAGGGCATTTTTGTACTGGCTAACAGGCAATGTCAGGTTGCTGACTGGGGGGTAGGTTTGTTGATTGCCTGCGTTGCACCGCATGCCCGTAGCTTAAAATCTACACGGGAATGCTGTAGAAAATCACATCGCCTTCTTATATGTCGCATGCATTTTCACGATAGCAAAAACGGTATGTAGGTTTTAAGTTTTCCTTAGGATAAGCTTGTGAACAATGCAGTAATTAGCGTAAAGGTTTTGTTGTGAAAAAAAACCACTCTCTTTTCTCTGAACTAAAAATGAACGTTTAAGATATGTTTTTAGCACGTCTGTCTTTGTTAGGAGATTAATAAAGAATTCTGCACGCATACTAGTCTAAACACATCAACTGAAGCTATTTGTATCTAAATATATCCGGGGCTACAGTCAACAACTGCCAAAGACTGTCGTATTTTTTTAGCTGTACGAAACTATCATTTTCTGTAAGTTTTCGCATCAAACAAAATGCGTTTCTATCAGACTATAAGTAAAATTTATCGATAATCATAAGTTTATTGGCCATAACTGACTGCGTTGAATCCCATTTTGATAGAACTCATTTATGTCGAAACGCAATAAGTTGCCATTTGAAAGCTAGCAGTTAGGTCACGTCTCCCACTTATTCAGTGGAAATCATTGAAGTGTTTGAAATCCCACTTCTGTGCAATCAACTCAAGTGCTTTTGACTGTAAAAGTCTCTCGCCCACGCATATGAATATAATTAATTATTGGGAAAAAATTCAGTTTTTCTCTCGCTTAGTGTAATTCATTCGTTCTACGAGGCTATTAAAGCCACTTTATACTATGTATAGAAGAGACCTCAGTATGAACGACGCCCATTGGTATTTTGACGGGAGAAACTTTGACATTGTCTTCTATCAGACTTGTTTATTGTTTTTAAAGTGAAGGAAGGAAAGCCGTTTACGTGACTTCAGCTTTCTTTGGCTGTTCAAATGATGCATCCCATATCCCCGATGTCACTTAGTGCTTGGTCTCTCCATAGTTAATAAAGGGGAATATTTAGGAAACCTATAGTTATCAGCTTTGTTCGCTTTTGATGTTGAACCGGTCTTGACCGTGCACAATGTTTGATTTATGCTCATCCCAAATTACAAAATAAGTAAACATAAACTTTGTCTATGGGATTATTGTGAGGAGTATTCAAATATCTCTTATAAATCTTTAAGTATTTTGAACTAGCTATTGCCAACAATGGTAAGACAAAGGATTGTGCACGGTCACGCTTGAAAAAAGTGAACAAAGACCTATAACAAGAGGGTTTCCTAACTATACCACTCAATTAACTATGGTCTCTCCTTGTTCTTCTGTTCTCAATGTTAAGACGAGAGCTTGGAAATTCAAGTTTGATATAACTCCAAGATCAGGTTAAGAACATGAAAATATTCTAGGACAATATTAAATAAAATATTATAGAGTGCAAACAATATAACCGTGAAACTTTAGTAATACTAAATAGCACAATTTCATGCAAATTCCATTGTTTTCTATTGTTTAATTACACTATTTCGTACTATTTAGTAACTAGTGTTTCACGAATCGATTGTTTGCACTCTAGCGTGCTATGTTTTGAAATTATTGATATATTTTAAATATCAAAAAAAGATGGTCATACCAAACGAAACTTCTACTTGATGTCGCATTTTTAATCATAGCAGTTTTGAAAAAGGTATAAATGAATTTTTTATAGATTTTAATATAAATGAATGAAAATAGAAATAAAACGGAAGACAAAGAACGTGATATAGACGAAGAAACGCAAGTACATTTAGCCGTTCAATCATGCAATGTTTTAAAGAAAGGCTTCAAACTTCAAATTTTATCGATGTTATGTTAATTTAAAGTGTGAAAATGGCCTACTTTTAATTAACGGCTGCAACGTTTTTTATCCATCCGATCACCAATAAAAAACACAGTAAATTCAATTAAAATGAATTCTGCTCAAGAATTAAAGATGTAATATATCATATTTACCTTCTACAAAAATTCCATTAGTTTCAAAGCTATAGTAGTGATTTTAGCTGAAGCTTTCTTTCTTTTGTTGTTAAATCCTTCACTATATATTACCGGCTTATATTAAACTCGAATTTTCTTAATTCTGCGTGCTAATTGGCGAATTACTTTGATATTGTTGTTGCCATGTTCAACCAAAATTTTTCTCTTATTTATATATGTTCTCCTCTTTAGAAATATTTCCTAAGTATTTATGTATAGTGACTGAGTGAGCAATATACCACAAAGGTCTAATATTGGTATATCTGATAGCCATGAATATATGTGACTTAATTGCTAGCCTCAAGCAGGGACTGAAAAAAAGTTCACAACCTTTTCAATGTCGTGTAACGTCGCGCAAAAACTCAACGTCTATCAAAGCACTTTAATTTCTTTGCTAAAAACTAACGGGAAAATTATTTCGTGATGATGGCATTGCAAGGGCCTATATGGTTAGTCCAGGGCTTAGTCGGTAGTTAACATTTCTTTTTTTTCCCCATGTTTAAGTGATATATAGCCACTAAGCAGTCTCGTGCGAGTAAATAATTCATGGATAATTGTTGCGATATTAAACTTCGGATGATGTTGTCAACAAATGACCAAATATGTAGCAATGACCTTCACGACAAGAAGCGGAATTATTTCGGAAATTATAACTAGATTTGTATGAAATACTACAAATCATGCATTTTACTCTCCAGGTACGACTTTCTACTGAGCAAAACTTTTATATTTTTCGCTCTTTTTGGCCGTGAAGTTCACCTTGACTTTTACTCAAAGAATTACGCAAGAATAATCATTGATACAAATTCTGATACTCAACGTTACTATAAACGTTGTTATCATAAAAAGCAGTTTTTACAAACTGAAAAATTTAGGTTTAACTTTTCTAATGTTCCAAAAAAATAAGTTACCCGACCCATCCACTTACACGGAAAAACAACTTGAGGACGTCACGTGGCCAGTCACCAAGATTATAGTAATAGTCCGATATTGGTTGAGCGGTTTAGATTAGTGATTGAACTTCGATATTTATTCCTTGGTTATGTAAAGTATATGATGGGTTATTACAGTGGGATGACATTAGTCCTATATTATTAATCCCGTGGGCTGGATTGATTCAAAGGGTAGAAATATCGACTAATATTAAACATTGAGTTTTTCATTTGTTTCGGAATTTAGTGGGTGATAATTCCCCTTTTTATAGAAAGATTATCCTTCCATAAACTGAGAAACGAGGATGAATACATATCTTATTTATAGAATATTTTAGATGTGATTTGGCTCGTTGATCTGGCCACTAATAGGATTCTTCTAAGTTAGAGGCAATATACAAGGACGCCTTGAACAAAACAAGAACTGAAGTGATATAGATTCATGAGAGCTAAACGTTCTCAAGGCATGTTCCACCACTAAACCATTTTGGGGCTGCTCCAGGAAGCTCAGTCGTGGCGGATTGAGTTCTATTTTTTCTATTTTTTACTCACGTGAATTTTGCATGTCTATTTTAACATGTGCTTTTAAGTGACCCCGTTATTTAGTTAGACTTTTTGACAAACAACTCTATGCTTGAGTGGAGCCATGCTTTATCAAAATAGACGTGGCCAAGCGTGGATGTCGATCAGGTCCTATTGAAAGCGCCAAAAATCACAACGGATAGAGTCAATATTAGAAACAGTTCAATGATCGAATCTTAATTTAGCTCACTCTTTGAAAAAAAACAACGTAATATCATTTATAATCTGGTATGAAAATTAGCAGTTTAGGGAGCTGTCGAGAGGGGGGTGAACTGGATCATTCAGTTAATGTCTATCTATCAAACAAGTTTTTTCCAGAAGAATATAAAAAGGGGTTTCTCAGTTCTATTGCTATATCCAAGTCAATGTTCAAACTGAATCAACAAAACAAGTTCATTCATGAAATAAAACTTATGAAGAGGTGAAAGTACTCTTTAAACTATAGTGGAAAAAATCCAAAACTCCAAGGACAATTTAGAGTAAGAAATAAAAAGTTGTTGCTTGCTAGAAGTGGAAATGTTTTTTCGTTACCTGCGGCTTCGAGGATACTGCATTCATCAGTCTCAAGCTTTCTCAATCGATGTGGCTTTGACTTGTAACTGTAGCAAGTTCAAGATTATCGATCATCGACGAGTCAGGGAATGAATTCACTCGCCTGATAGACTATTTTTCATATAGCAAGGCTCTCAGAGATGTCATTCATTCATAGAAAGTGTGATGTCATAACTGAACGATTGTTTATAATCAAGGTTATTAGATGAATAGATATATATTTGTACCATTAAAATGTGTCGAGCATGAATACATTTAGTCAGTGGACGTTGATTTTAGATCTAATTTACGAAGCTTCATCGGTTGGGCTTGCTTGGTGGATCAAGAATTAAGGACAAACCCATGAAAACATTTTCCTGTTTGACGCCACCTCGTGCTGTATTCTGCTGCGGATGTGGGTGTGACGCCGTTCGTGTTTATCACTACTGATTCTTCATGGTTGAGTAGCAAGCAAACGACGCCAGACTTGCCACCCCAACCGTTAATTCCTCTAACTTTATTTGTTTATAAACTGAACAAAAGGTGGCGTTTTTCCAGTCCCTATCCACCAGATATTTAATCGATTGTCAACGATATATTATCAAATTATATGCACAGCAAGTTTTTCCTCAACGTACGAAAAAAGAAAAAGATTAAAATTAGCATAGTTAAAGATTAAAATTAAACTAACGAATCGTGGTCGTTTCTTCATTCAACAAAATAATACTTTGAGATAAGCTTTAGACTATACTTTGTGAAAGCCATTTTAATCTTTAGAATTTTCACAAACGTAATCCTGAAGATCTGATAATGATAACTTGGTCCATGATTTTCTCTTAATTTCGTACAAATACGAAATTACTGATATAATGAGTCGTGGAACTAATTGAATAAAGTGCGCGGCCACAATAACAATGTTTAAAAATCATTTTCTCTCAGGCTTATAAAATAAAATAAATGAATATCTTTATCTAAGTATCTAGTCGTTCTAGTGCTTTTCGTACTATTTGGAGACACTTTTCCCTCACACAAACTACCACTACATTCAATGTTCTATGCACACAACGTTCAAGGATCACATATTGATTTTTATCCATCGAAATGTAAATGTATTGGTTAGATTTTTCTGTTGTCGAAAAAAGATCACAAACTATTCCAAAAATTCAACTACTCACCTCTACTAACTGCTCGCTTAAAACGACTAAAGAAAATAATATATACCTTATTTCTCCCGTTTTTTTGTGTGCATACGTGCGCTCACTTAACCATGTAAAGTGCTCTAATATCGTTACACTTCTGTAAGTCGTAAATAACCAGTCATCTCGTAAAAGGAAAAAGTTGGTTAGAGACATTTATAACTTTTATTCCCCCATAAAATAATTAAAAAATTTTCTCTTCTTTGAATCGCTTCTGGCTTTGAGGGAATTTTTCTCTTTCTTCCTTCCTTCTTCCTCTTTTATCTATGGCGAAATTACGTCACCTTGCATCCCTACATAGACTGATTTGATTGGGTCCACCATGACAATATGTTTTCCGGCCTTTGCTTCCTGCAACGTGTCTGATAACTGACAAATCAAATTATGTCATATACAATTTTCGACACATCATCAATTATGGTACCATATTCCTATTAATCAAAGTGCTCAAAAATTCACCTGTTCCATTGATCAATTTTTGTCATTTTAGTTTACATTTTATTCATCGTGTAGCATCATTGAGTCTAGAAGGATGATAAATCCGCCTTTTTTACGCAACAATAAGACGAACAACGACATCTTAATCGCGTTTCATCAGTTACAAAATTTATGGCCTGCCCGGCCCTTCATAGCTGTGCGAGCACAATATTCCTCATTGCTAATAATGTAGCGATTTGGAAGAAGTCACAGCTTACTAATGAACGGATGGATTATATAACGTTGCGAGGCAAATGATGTAGTTCAAGTCACTTCGACTCGCCAAACTCAGAGCGGAGTTGTTCTAGTCAAAGAAATCCCGATCAGGACAAACATTCTAAGTCTTTTAACAGAGAAGCCTTTCATGACAACTTAGAT
This sequence comes from Actinia tenebrosa, assembly GCF_029948245.1. NCBI lineage: Eukaryota > Metazoa > Cnidaria > Anthozoa > Actiniaria > Actiniidae > Actinia > Actinia tenebrosa. The sequence continues at coordinate 4,253,447 of NW_028292582.1, read as the reverse complement.
CATTTAAGTTTATGTTTATACATTACATTATTTCTTTGGATTTGATAGTTTTCTATATTCGATGTTCCGGTTGGGTTAATGTCAGTGTTGGATGAGCCGAACTTTGATATGTCATTTTCTATATTGCAAGTGCTTTGGTAAGACTCGTCATCAATCAATGCAATATGTTTTTTATCATCTAATTTCAAAACTACCATGACAGAAAATAAGTACCATAGCTGGAAAGAGCGTGTTACAATCAGTAAAACTATAAAGTATGAAGGAAGTAAGCTTAAAATTCAAGAAGATATGAATTTTCAAAAATCAAAATGTTATATGAAAACAATCGTTGGCATCTCTTACCTCCAGCAAGTGTTGTTTGGTTTTTTTTTTACGAAATTTACACTTTTCAAAAATCATATCTTCGCTAGTTTTGAACATATTATGTCCTTCAAACTTCATCATTTACTAATTTTAACCTGCTCTTTCCAGGCATGGCAATTATTTTTCTGTCTTACTAATTTCAAAATACCTGATAAAAGCGCATTCTTTACAAACCTGCTTGTCTGGTTTGTCGACTTTTCTTTTCTACAAATACTGCTCGTCCGTCGCGCAAAGATATATTTTGACAATAACAATCAGAACATATTTTAGCAGACTTTCAGTCAAGCAAAGAAAATGACAAAATCATCAAATCCATTCCATCCAATCACGACTGAAATTCCTTTGAACATAAATCAGATTTTTAATCATATATCTAATGAGATGCAAGATATCAAATGAGATGTAAAGCTTAAAAAGTAACTTATTTGGTCTTATATATCTTCTATTGTATCAGAGACATAAGTATTGCACAAAGTCAAGTTAAAAAAAGTATTTTTCACAAAATGTAGTAGCTAAGCAATCGTATTTAAGCATGTTTTACGTTCTGGATCTCATTTGATATTTTGCATCTCATTAGGTATCTGTATAAATGTATGCTACAACCTTTCTGCAATCAAGTGTATATATATACAGCCATATGCAAAAACTTTGACCCTTTTGTACATATATACAAGTATATCAAAAATATATCAGAAATTATTGGATATCATGCCTGATATTTTTTCGAGTTGTCCATCACTAGGGCTTTCTGAAAATTTCCGGGAGGATATCCCATAATTTTTGATATACTTGTAGATATATAAAAAAGGGTCAAAGTTTATGCATATGGCTGTATATATATATATATATATATATGTATATATATATATATATATATATATATATATATATATATATTTATATATATATTTATATATATATATTTATTTAAGAAATAGAAAACGCGCGCGCGTGCTGTGTGCTGTGATAAAGCACGCGGGGGTTGGCAGAACAAGAGAGAAGTGTTAGGAGAAGCACGACGAGTAGCGGAGTGCTTCTGGACACTTCTCGAGCGTTCTGCCAATCCCCAAGTGCTTTATGACTGCACACAGCACAGCAAGCAAGTTTTTTATTTCTTTTATGAAATACAAATTACAATAATAGATAGGAATGACGCAACGGAAAGTGCGCGCGCGTGCAATGTGCTCTCATAAAGCACGCGCTCAAAACCAATCAGAACGCGACATTCATAACAGTTATTTTATAAAGCATTTTATTGAAGCATCAGTTGATTGGATAGACTCGTATATACTTTGATGCTATTTCGTTAAAGCTAAAATCTAACTCATAAATATTCCTTACTATTAATCTTGAATAATCATTCTCTTTTTGCTTTGGTTTAAATTTTTTTTACAGAATTTTAAATCCGATAAAAATCCTAAATCACTAATACGAGTTTGGTATTCAATTCACGGGATTAAAGTTGCTCGTCGACTCATCTTCCGCAGGTTTCTTTCCTACCTGTGGATAATGAAACTCTTATAATTCGATGCTCTTATCCAATAAACTTATCCATTATTAAGATTTATCCGTCGGTAAGCGCTATTTATCAGCGCTGTTTTTTAGCTATGAATTCTCAAAAAATTCTATGCATTAAAAATATGAAGTCATAACTAAGAAATATCTTTTTTTAAATATTTCTTTTCTAGTAGTGTCATTTAAAAAATGGACAAATCTAAGATTCCATGTTATTCTCAAGGCTATGTTTATCCGTGAAATACAGGAATTAGAAATTATGTTATTGTTAAGATGAATATAGATAAGAAACACTTATATGTCGTAATAAAATTAGGTCGATCTTACAATAATTTTTACTTCGGGTCACAGCCATAAGGACAGTCAGTAAGACGATATAAATTTTTTTCTTTTTACTTTTAATTATGGATAATTTTTTGTTTGTTTGTTTGTTTCTTTTTGTTTCTTTTTCCATTTCATTTTGCTACTCTTTCAACTCTTGATAGACATTCATTTGTATTCAAATCATTTCAAAGTCACAATTAAACAAACTAAGACCTCAAAGATATCTGTTTTAAAACTTTTTTTCAAGGCAATGTCTGATGTAAAGTCTGTTTGCCGACTAAATTTTTGACACAAAAACTCTTAGAAAAATGTCATTTCGCTATGGAAGACAGCTGAATAAGTAAGTAAATGAAAGACAGTGTCTTTGTTGATACAGCTAGCTTATATAGGAATGAATCAATAAAACATTCTTAGAAGTTAGTCAGTCAGTCTAGCTTACACAAAAGTCCAGTATTTCCCGTTATTAATTAGTTTAAGGAAATACTTGACTTTAAAACAACTTTTAAGACATTTTAAAGGGTGCCAATAGGGTTAGTAGATAACTGAAAATTGACCAAAGAAATAGTATTTACTTGACAAAAAAAAAAAAAAAAAAAGTATTAGTAGTTAATAGTTAGTTAATATTTCATTATTTTGGTTAATTTTTTGGCCAGCGATTGTAAAACTATTAACAGTTAACTGACGATTGCTGGTCTAAAGTATTAGTAGTTAACTGGCAATTGGTTAATCTCATTGGCATCCTCATTTTAGAGGATTTACTACACTTTGTTACGAATCTTCTTTTCTTCTTTTCTTCATCCATTTTTTTTAACTTTTTGAAATTTTTTTCCCTAATCCATTGATCATTAACGCCAAGGGAGATTCTCAGAATGGGACGGTCTAGGTTAACACTTTCCCCACAGACGCATGATTAACAACTGCACCTCTTAGAAACATTGAAGACGAAAGCTTTGTTATAAAGCTAAAAAAAGTAGTTAAACTATTCAGTTCTAAAAATACTCCGAGCTTTCAGGCGTGCGCGCGACATGTTTCAGATTTCGCGTGTTTCGTGTTCCATTGATATTTACTGTAGAATTAAATATACATTGGGCACGTGTTGCGAACAGAACCCTCGAAAACAGAACCTAAAATTTGCTGTAAAAAATAACAAGTTTTGTTAGTGAGGGGAAAAAAAGAATTCTCGATAAAAGACGTCGGGAAGCATCAGCAGTTTTTACAAATAAGAAATACGTGTCAGAAGAAATTTAACATTTGAAGATTATAATCTGTCTAATATTAGGTTTATCTTGAATGTTCATTCACGATGGTGTAAAACGCGGGCTGATTTCTAATCTTTAGTACAAACCACATACATATGTCTACCCAAGGAACACACTGACTGTTGTTAAACAATGCAGTTGGTAATTTCGACTTCCATGAGTAAAAATCGCTAATGTTTGGCATCTAAAAGCTGGCTTAGCTAGGAAGGGGGGGCCAAAAAAGCCCCACCTTCTTAGAAGGGGGGTTCGAAGAGAAAAACGAAATAATCGTCCTAATTTTGCAATTCGTGAGTAGACAAAAAACGATATTTTGTGGTCATTGAATTAATTTGTTTATAAATTGATAGGCAGGAATTTTCAGCCTACATTAAGGGCACGATCAGATTACTTGAGGCATTTCAATCCATCCATAGTGTTGGTTAGCTGTATATGTACTTTTAAGGCCGGGGGTAACCTCAGAGGTTCTTTCACGTTCCCCTTATCTGCACAGCTTACAATAAGATTTAGTTATGCAAAAAAGACGTTTTGACATACGCTTGTTTATGCCGGACTATTATTAGTTTTTGTCTGATGTGTTAGTGTGTGATCATAAGGGCATTTCTTTGTAATCCGGTAATGCTGGCATTTATTGAAGAGAGTTCTACTTGGGCACACGTTTTACAGCTGTATCATGATGAGGCAGGAGTCTGGCAGAGCTGCTCAAGGCGGCAATTTTCACACCTCGTATTGCGCTAGAAAGACGGGATGGATTTGATCATTGATTATCGGCATCAAGACTTCAACTTTTACAGGCGCTAGAAAATTCAATCTAAACTTTCACCGATATTTTCTTGCTTCTGTATAAGCTATGAGCATCTCTTTCCTTAAGCTCGCTTAAAATTAGCAACAAACGTTTTGATATATTTGATAAATTCCGCGTTTTAGCCGAAAACATACATCAAAAATCTAGAGGAAACTTACTCAAACTTTTATACATTCGACTGAACACAAAACACAACTTTTATAAATATTACACAGCAAACTGTGGCATTTCAAATCAAATTTTCCCCCAGCAAGAGGACTGAAAAATCATGAAATTTATGAAGTACAGAATATACAAAATGAAAAATAGAAAAAATCCTGTATTTTCTGCTGGATAAAGTCTGGTACTAAGAATTAAAAAAATATGTTCAAGATTTGTAGCAACAATTTCCATCCAGGTTTATCATGTGTGCATGTAGTCCAGCTCCAGTCTATAATGGAGTCTTTAAGGAACACAGAAATCCGTTGTCGTAGCTAGTGATTCGGTTGTTTAGTTTACACACTTTATTAAGGCTTTCATCCATTGTCGTTATCGTTTTAACTCGGAAATTATTATAGATACCATAGAAGTAGAAACAATCTTAGAAAGCTGAAAAAGGCGTAACACAGGTTTTTGTTCTCTAATTGCCCCGAGGGGACAAACTCAAAAAGTATAATTAAAAAAAACTTTGTTGTGTTATGAATCATTTTTACATTGTACTGTTATTTTACTTCATAAAAATTTCGACCAGAGACGAGTTTTGTTTTAGCGAAAACTAGTTTATACTCAAATGTCTGCAAGCGCAGAGATCGTTCTCCTTCTAAAAACTTTACAAAAGAATTAGCTCAAAGATAAAAACTGCTACGATGGACAGGAAGAAACTAGGAATTTCTGCCGGCCAGATTAAGCTTTTTTCAAGTGTCTTCACTGTCACAATTTAAGCGTTTCCAAAACTTATTCTCCCGAACAAGGCAGCGAGGTTTAGAACTCGACACCAGTGAAAGATAAGAAAAACTGATAAGATTGCAATATCATCACTATATTTTGAGGTTGACATTTTTGGGGGTGCTTCGTTAATTGTATCGCATTGATCAATGCGCGCTAATGAAGTCGTTATCTCTGTAAATGAAGAACCACCGTGTGTCTTATAGAGCTTACTTGGGCTTTGTTTTATTCTTAGATGAATCTGCACCTCTTCAGGCGTGCTTTTTATACTCCTTCATTTCACAGTGAAAATTTTAGCCTCTCGTAAAACCTGGAACACGTTTTTTTTTTTTTTTGAATTTCTTGAACTGAATCCAGGACATAGACTCAAGGATTGTTTCTTTAAAAAAGCAAGGCGAAAACAGACAAAACTTTAAAAACTTCAAAAGCGTTCAAGCAAGAAGCAAAACCTGGTCACATTCAACAGGTATTTTTGGTTAGAAATATTTTTCCCGATTTATAAAAGTTTTCCAACTGATAATCAAGTTAAGAGAGTATGAAGCCCTCCAATAGTTAGTCTAGGGCTAATTTTTCTATGATTTATTAATTTGCTTTATCGAGTAATTAATTAGTTTTTGATTCATGGTGGTTTGGTGGACATTCAGTCAGTTTATACTTGTCTTTATTTTATAGATCATCAAATTCTTAATAGTCAACTTTTCGTTATATTTATAGATTGATACTGGTAAAGTGATCGGCACGTCACTTGAAATTTGAAAACGTATGCGTAAATTTCGCAAAAAATTAACGATTTTACCGTTTTCTTCCAGCCGCAAAAAGAGGTAAAAATAATACAATAGTAAAACAAGAGTTCTATAAAAGTCTTCATCGTTATCGTAATATAGGAGGAACCAATTGTTTTGCGCTCAAACGGCTTTTTTGAAACTTAATTTCAAGTTAAAATGGCTTAAAATTGTTTTAAGTTAGCTTGCACTTCAATGGCTTCTCTGCCGGTTGGTGTGCACTTAAATGGCTTCTTCGAACCCTTGCTGTGCACTTAATTATCTTCTACGTTTAGTGTCCATTTTATTGGGTTCTTTGACCACTTCAATGGCTTCCGGCTTTTGGAACTTCGGTTAATAGACAATATGGAAGACAAAACTGTTATCTTTATTGCCTGTCTTTGATTCTAAAATTATAAATTTATGATTCACACCTTCCATTTAATGCAGACAAGTTCTTTTTGAACGTCTTAAACGTTTTTTTGATAATATTTATTGCTAGTGCCTCCCACATGATGTAGATTATGGTTAGATTATCATCAAACATGCAAGGAAAGCAGCTTTTTCGACATAAACCAAACTAAGACAGCTATAATAGTTTTTTGTCGGGGTCCTTGCATGGGGTGTAGATATAGATGTTGATTCCTCTAAGGAACCTAAAAGAAGACGTGAAATTTCAAAAACTGAATTTAATAGACTTCAGATTGTTAAAAAAGTACTAAAAACAGTTTAAATAGAACTGAACTTAAAAAGACAATTTAATTTAGTTTCTAAATGACCTGGAGATGTGGTAGAGATGACAACGAACCGTCGTCTTCTTTCATTAGTTTTCAAATTAAAAAAATTATGGTTTTCAGTTTTTATACAGTTTTGCTTTTTAGCTTTTAATTTTATGAAATTTTGTCGGTTCTTTCAATATAGAATTTCTTAAAGAGTGCAAAGCGATAGGCAGAATATCTAACAGAGCTAGCGCTAGTATTACGTACCGGTAAGCATCCGAGAATTTATCAGTGACCTCAAGCCTCTCATCAATATATGTTTATTTTACTAAAATTAAGACTTCCTTTCTTATTCCTTCCTTCCTTTCTTCCTTCCTTCCTTCCTTCCTTCCTTCCTTCCTTCCTTCCTTCCTTCCTTCCTTCCTTCCTTTACCCTTCCTTCCTTCCTTCCTTCCTTCCTTCCTTTTTCCTCCTTCCTTCCTTCCTTCTTTTCTCCTTCCTTCCTTCCTTCCTTCCTTCGCTTTTCCCCCCTTAGTTCCTTTCCTTCTTCTTTCATTCTTTAGTTCAGACTTTTCTTCCTTTCTAGTTTTTTCCAAAACTCTAACAACAAGCACTCCATTGTTTCTTCTCCCCTTTTACCAGACAAAATCAAGTCATTCTTTTCCCTCTTTCTCACGCAGAAACAAGCCGTTAACTCAAACAACTCAAAACATGGCGAGTTCTTCTCTTCAAGAAGAAGCAGCTCTAATCAAACCCCAGATCACCTATGGTGACTTACATCGATATCTATACGCTAGGACCAGTGTTCGACCAATCAGAATTGAGGATCTGAAGCGGAAAGTTATGGAATATCAACAAGCTAACACCTTAGGTAAGTGAGGATTCATGATTTTTCGTTTCATTCATGATTTCGTTATTATCAATGAAATAGTTAACATAATTAAGGTAAAAATGATTTGTATATTTTAGGTAGAGAGAAGAATTCTCCCAAACACTCGCCCACTGGATTACACACGGGTGCTCTTAGACTGAATTCTCTTGACCCGAAACGTATCCCGAAATTGTCTCGCGCTCTCGAGTCATTCCCGGAAGAGGTCCAGCTTTGTATTTCCAGTCTTCCCGGAGCGGTTTACGGAGTCTGCGCCAAGACACACATTCCTATTGGGACATGGATAGGTCCTTATGAGGGCAGAAGAGTTAAGACTGGTCGTACTTGGTTTGGGAAAGAAAGCTCCTACATGTGGGAGGTATGATTATACTTTTGCAATGTCTTGATTCCCATGATTAACAAAAATCAACTGAAGTGGGAACAATTGCTGCGTTAGGACGAGTTCTGCGTTGAAATGGGGTGGTCTGGGACATCTGGGTTGGGATGGCTTAGGATGGGTTAGAATGTGTTAACATGGATTGGGTTGGTTCGGATTGGATTGGGTTGGGTTGGAAATTGAAATGGGTTGGATTGAGCAAAAATAAATAGCTTTATCTAAGTGTCAATGTATTTAGTTTACACAACTAATCGAGGACACTAAAATGAAACTGAAATGAAGAAATAATCAAAAAAACATAAATTGTTTTAAAAATCACAACTGGCAAGGAGGCAAACCAGTTGGCTATTAACAAGCATGGTCAAGAAACTGAATTTGAACTAATCAGAAACCAGGACAAATACAGTCTCAGCTAGTGGTTGGGTTGGGATAAGTTGAGTTGAATTGGATTGGTATGTGTTGTATTGGATTGAAATTATTCAAGTGATTGAGATGGCTTAGTTGGTATGGATTTGAAGCTAGATTTAGATTACAAAAGAACGAGTAATGAGTAATGTTTTGAGTTTGGCTTTGATAATTTCATCTGGGCGTGATGTGTCGTGTCGGGTTGGGTTGGGTATGGGTTGGGTTAAGCCACTGGTTCGGCTAAAATTCTTGTCATTGCTTGAACCATTGTGCCTCCATTCAGCTTATGCTACACGAAACTAAAGACGCTATACTTCTTCAGGTTTTTCACGAAGGAGAGCTTTCGTTTTATCTGGATGGAAGCGACGAAGACTCATCCAGTTGGATGAGGTTCATAAGCTGTGCTCGTAACAGCACAGAACAAAACCTGTACGCCTTCCAGTACTGTGGCAACATTTACTACCGGGCTTTTAAAGAAATACCCCCGGGTACAGAACTCCTGGTCTGGTACGATGAAATCTACCCGCACTTCATGGGAATCCCATTAGAGTATAAAGACTTGGGAGACATGGGAACAGAAGGTAAGAACTATTCAAAGTCATCTGCATGTATTATACTATCAAAACAATCCGTTGTTATTATAAGCCCTGTCTGTGGATTAATTGGTCCACAAATACCCTCTGCATAAATTATCTACCACTCTTCGCACGGAATCGGTCAAGAGCATAACTCGTGCTTTGTAACCCTCCCAACCCACTCTCATAATCTGTGAGCACAAGAGCACAACTTGTGCTTTGTAACCCTCCCAACCCACTCTCATAATCTGTGAGCACAAGAGCACAACTTGTGCTTTGTAACCCTTCCAACCCACTCTCATAATCTGTGAGCACAAGAGCACAACTTGTGCTTTGTAACAATCCCAACCCACTCTCATAATCTGTGTTTGGTGATGACCCTGTCTTTTTCAACGTTGGTTTTTTTTGTGCGTTTTCTTCTTTTAAACCAATACGTTCTTTTAGGGGAAGCATATAGGAATCTGCAGGCAGGAATAAGCTAAAGCACTCGACCAACATGTGTCGTGTCAACTTCCGATTTGTCTCCATATATCTAATTATCATCAAGAACAGTACTTATTTTGCGCGCTGTGCTTGGTTAGATAAATCTTGGGCGTAACGCTTTCCCATTTCAGATTACTTGTCATTCCCTTAAATATTATTTCATTATTAACATTTCGACTACTTTAATGTGAGTCTAAAATGGGCCGCAACAAACACAACCATGAATCCTTCTTATTTATTTATTTTTTTTAATGAATGAATCCTAGGTAGTTTATTAAGGTCGGTTTAGACGGCACGATTTTCGCCTACAACTATCTTATACAACACGCTCACGCCACCCAACAACTTGAGTCGTAGCGTGTAAATCAAGCCTACAACTCGCCTACGACAGACGCGAGCGTGTTGTATACGATAGTTGTAGGCAAAAATCGTACCGTCTAAACCAGCCTTTATATCGAACAAATAAGTTTTGCAATAAAAAGACTACTATAGTACTAGTGCAATAGGTTTACAATAGGTTTTTTAGCAGTATAATAAGTTGCTGCCCAATATCGCAAAGTCATGGATCCCCGTGTGAATAAAATACAGAGATGTGATTGGACGATAACTCGTGAGGTATAATAATCCATTTTATTTTTCTTGCAGAAATCAACGCAAATATCCCGACAGACGCAAGAGACGATTCAATGGCTTTTTCTGGAATCCCGCAAAACCCAAGTCCATGTTTACCCGTCGATAGTTCTTCTAGTAACATTCAAAGCAATCCACCTTCCGTGTTAACCGAGTTCAATGAAGTTACCGCAAACATTGATGACGCAGTTGTCATGATATCAAGCGATGATGAAGAAATCATGTCTTCTCTAAAGCGCCTGCGCGAGACATCGTTGGATCTCATTCTTGATTCCGAAACCAGGCCTAAAAAAATACAAACTATGAATTCAGTTGAAGACGCAACAGTGCAAAATAATTGTAACGCTTCTCAAGGAAAGGAATTTTCTGGCGGCAATGTTGGTGTAGCGGAGGCGACGACAAAAGATCACAATGAAGAAGATCCAGGGTTGGGCGTGTTTCGCTGTGGTCAATGCGACAAAGTCTTCGCTCAGAAATCTGTGCTGCAGATTCACATTTGCACACGCTCTCCTAATAAGCCCTTTCAGTGCGGGTTTTGTGGGGTTGCATTCGCGAATCCCAATGATCTGCGTGTCCATGCTAGTGGTCATTGTAACGAGAAGCCTTTCAAGTGCGGGTATTGCTTTCGATCGTTTTCTGGCGCTACCACACTGAATAATCACATTCGTACGCATACTGGAGAAAAGCCATTTATCTGTGAAAAGTGTGGGAGAACCTACTCCCAGGGATCGCAACTCAGTAAACATCTTCGTCTTTCTAACTGTTACAAACATGTTGAAGACATAACATCAAAAATCATGTGATTGCATACTGGAGAAAAGCTAATTATCTGAGAAAAGTGTGGGAGAACATTTACTCTTAAAAAAACTTGCTCGTTCAGGCGCGGCTCTATACAGAGGGCTTCTCAGTGTTAAGGTCAAGTCGTTACTCCAGCTTCATATTAGCAACATTAACCAGTGCTTCACGTACCATCTATGCACCATGAGTTTGTAAGGTTGCTGATAACACACGCTATAATTTTAAGTTGTGACAAATATACACCGACAGGGCAGAAAAACGACTAGTCCCCTACTCACAATTTTTTTATTTAACTGAGTTTAATGCTCCAAATTTTTAAGCGTTTCATTTGTGTCACTGCTGCTGGAAACTTGTGACGAAATTTTTTCCAATTAGAGTAAAGGCTACTTATTAGTATTCACGAAAATGTCAGTTTTTCTGCTGATCAAAATATCACCTCTCCCAAAGTACACGGTTTTATATCTCAAATACGCATTCAATAAATTTTGGTTGCATTTAATATTTTGCTATTTGGCTCCAAAAAAACATGTTTACAAAATATTGAACTTAAATACGTAAAGCCAAAAACCGTTTTTCTGCCCTGTCCAATACACCAGTTTCGCATTCGATGCATATGCCGCTGTATTTGAAGACTCCTTTGCACAGCCTTTTAGCCTCGTTTATAGTTTAAAAGTTATTCACACATGAGATTTCACTAACATTGGTATTGTTCAAGCTGTACATTCTTTAAGTTCCGGTTAACTTTTGTAATTGATTTGCTCTTCAGCGAGGCTTGCCTGTTAGGCCTGTGCATGTCGCACATTGCATGTTGCTTGCTATGCCCCGAATGTATCATATTCGTATAGGAAATCGCACGATCTCGTGTACAACTCGAAATTTATAGGTACGAGTGATGTTTTGAAAGTTTTCAAAATTGGACGAGCCTTTAGGCGAGTTCAATATTTGAGAACTTCCAAAACATCACGAATATCTATAAATTCCGAATTGTACGAGAAGATTGTGCGATTTTTTGTTTATAATACCCTCAAAAAATTGAGCAAAAATTAGGACTCTACTGCATGCTGTGTTTTCACTAGGACAATTTAAACTAGCTTAAATATAACATCGGAAATAAGGAAAAGTTAAACTACCTAGCAAGATGGTTTAAGTTCTCCTACCAAATAAATGGGGCAATCACAGTGTTATTCTTGAAAGGTGGGCATCGGATTAAAACACCTCCAGGAATTTTACGCAAGTTAACATTTCTAGTGAAAACACAGCCGTGATTGTACTCCTCTTGTCCAATAAGAACCGAGTAATTTTGTAGAGTGTATTATAGATATGTAAATATTGTTAGCACAGAAGGTAAGACGTGCAGACAAAGTTTAGGAAAATTTTATATCGTTGGCCTTTCGCTGATTGAATTCACATCTCCCATAGAGCAATCCGGTTTTGGTATGAAACAAGTTTCATTATCTTCATTAATTAAGAGTTTCAGAGCGTCGGTACCTTTGTCTGATGCAACAAACTGTGGATCAATGAGTTCGATCAACAAAGTAAATGTTAGAGCTCGACCGTCATCGTATAGCTTCAATGGTTTTGTTTGTTAGCAAAGTTGTCTCTTCTACTTAATAACCTACCATACTTAAGAAATAGCTTAGAAATTTTTTACCTTGAATATTTTTGGTATACTTTCGGTATAGGCGCTAGCATCGCTTGCAGAAGACTAGCTTTTAACGAAAAATAACTTTCAATTTTAAAAACGCTTTACCAATTCATCTGCGCACATGTTTTTGCGCTGTTAACGCAGTTACTTATTAAATAAATCAGTAATAATCTTGCGCGCAGTGAGCACTATGCATATAAAATATGGCTTGCATATATTTTATTTGCGCGCATGAGCATATGAATATGAAATTTGCGCGGTATAAATTTATTATTACTATTACAGTCATTATTATTAATAATTTTTACAATTTCGCTAGTTCTTTGTCTTCTTTTTTACAATAACGTGATATAAGTTCTAGAGAGTTTCAAGCATGAGTGGGTCAGTGAAGTGTACTTGCCATTAAAATAACACTCAAAATATTGATTCCATATTTCAAAATCATCATTTACAGCTTGAATTATTTAGTCAATGCATAAATAGTGATTCAAACATAGCGTCTTCTTTAAAAAAAATCCTTTAGCCTTGAACAATGTTTGCTATAGTCTAGTAACTTCCGCAACTGATTTCTAAAATAAGATAATTTTTGAAAAATAACTATTTTATGATTTGTTATTTTATGCACGCATTTTCTTAAAGAGCGCTTCTCGGCATTTTGCCAAGTTCCGCATTTCAAGATTCACTCATCCTGAAATTAAAGTGTGTCTCTCTAGGTTTTGGTCTTTCATCTATTAATAGTTAAGTTGTCTAAGCGAATAACAGCTTCTAAGCTAGCTAATGACTTTTCTATGCATTTTAATTCCTAGGCTTATTTTTGCTTCCTAAACAGAGCATATCCGATATTTTGCGTTTGTTTATATACTTTGTGCATTGTGTTTGATTCACTTTTCAAATACTTGCCCAGTGGGGGAACAGAGAGAACATTCTAGAACTGACCAAGTCGGTAGCGTTGCGCATTGCCGCAACAGGAATAGGCAAGCCGACAAAATGAATTTTTTTTCACAAAAATTACTTATTGTTGAATTATATTCCTTGTTTCACGATCATTCGTGTCATATTTACTGAGGAAGCTAAGGGGTAAACCATCTTCTCACCTACCTGATTTCCTTGTCTGTGTGTACATGTTTTTCACCATTGTTAGGAGAGGGCACCCCCTCTATTGTTTCACTAGTCATGTGAAGGAAAACTGCATGAGCAATTATCTAACTGGGTGAAGGAAGGGATGCAAAATAAAAGAGAAGGAGAGAGAAGAGGAGAGGAGAGGAGAGGAGAGGAGAGGAGAGGAGAGGAGAGGAGAGGAGAGGAGAGGAGAGGAGAGGAGAGGAGAGGAGAGGAGAGAAGGATCGAACGATGTATTACACAGTTCAAAGGGTGCAATTATTGGCATTATCATACACTCAACAAATTTACTCGATTCTAATTGGACAAAATCAGAGGGGTACAATTAAATGCCAAATTGTAGTCTGTAGAGTCCCAATTAAGCTGCTCAATTTTGGGTTGTGTATTATAAGCAAGAAATGGCCCAATCTTTTCATACATGCAGTTTGGAATTTATGAATACTCTTAATGTTTTTAAAGTTCTCAAACTGGACTCGCCTAAAGGCTTGAAAACTTTCGAAACATCACTTGAACCTATAACTTCCGAATTGTACTCGAGATTATGTGCGATTTCCTATACTTATACGCTTCCATTTTGATAACAGAATAAAATATGCACCCGCGTTTATTTTGTATTGACGGCTGACTATTCTGCTCAAGTATCAATAATGCAGTATCCGTGATTATGATGATCCGAGTGATGAGCATGACTGCACCAGACAAGCTACATCCCTAAGACTTACAATCCATGACTTTGTATTGCGTAGACCAAAATAAACGCATTTTAATAACGTGTTCTTAAACTTCCTTCTCAACAAGGATAGGAACAATCTTTACATTAGTCGTACAAAAGTAATCCTTTCCCTCCCGTCCCTTACGAAACCGCGATCATGACTCCCTTAATTTAAAATGAACAGTCGAAAATCATAATGATCTGACGTCACCGGATATTGTCGAGAACGGATTTTTTATTTGATGTCTATTTTCTTAATCTTAACCTTTGAATTTTATCATAAACATACATATATAAATAACTGTATATTATTTAGAAATTTTGATTCATTATACAGTTATTTATATATGTATGTTTATGATAAAATTCAAAGGTTAAGATTAAGAAAATAGACATCTATTGATAAAATATTTCTCGAATCTTTCATTTTTAACCTTGGGTAAGACAAAGGGGTGCCCCTAGGCCTTAGTAGCCTTTTCCTTCCTGGTGGTAATAAATCAAATAATGATGCATTTTTAGATTTGGTGATTTTTAAACACAGAGCTCTATCGCTCTTCTCGAGCATCTCTCTTATTGAAGTTATAGACTTGATATAACCAAATTTTAATGTTCTATTTTGGAGTCGATCTATGTTAATTAAACTTAACAGATATACGTATGGACGGGCGAAAACGATTCGAAAACGCTACGTGTGAACGAGAATTTTTTGTGAAAACGGAATCAAAAAATCCGTTTTTAGAAATATCTGGTTACGTAAGGATGAGTACTTAGACTGCATGTAATAATTCTGGCTCTACTACTCCATGTGTCATTAATATGGATCCAGATACAGATGAGTTAACATACTTAATTCTTTAGCATCAATATTTATGAGGGTTTTAAACTTCCCGTGACAATTTACGCGTCATTGAATTTATAGTTTTCTCTGTCTGTTACTCTCTGAAAATTTCGCTATTTAACATTGCTAACTTTTATTTAAGCACACAAAAAAAGATTTTTATCCAAAGGGGTAGAGATTTTAAATGTTCATTCCAGGTGGATAAGAATTTAAACACACTGATCACGTGATGATCAAATGGCTCTGAAAACAAATGTTGGTCGTGCATGGTTGGCATTTGTCAATCAACGAGAAAAAAGCGAAAACAATTTAATATCAAAATGGTATGCTTGACTGATGGAAAACCTCATGTGAGTCGAGTATTTCTGAAGCCGAAGAACTGAGTGTAGAACTATAGCTTTGTATATACACAAACTTTAAGCTACTGTAGGTAAGTTATTAATATTGAACTTATTAACACAAATATAAACAGTTGGAAAAACCGGTTACCTAAGTGCTGGACATAGGTCGACGAAAACCATTTCGAGACGCTAGACGATCTGACTTTGTCTTTGAATAATATAAACGAAATGATTTTGGTTCAGTTATCTCATGGTTTTGGTTCAGGTCGACGTTCAGAGAATGGACACAGATAAGGAGGACATACGTTTTGGAATATGTAAACTTTAGTATTCGTCTTTGAAGGAACCGAGTTCAGGTGGACATCGTGAGCAGTGTGTTGTCTAGTTTCATACATATAAGTTACGATGTTGAATAACACATTTATGGCTTTCTCTCCCATTGTGAAGTAAAAATAGCACTACAAAAAGTTTTTAATTAAGTTAAACAGTGATAAAAAAGTCTTTAAAATAGCATCTTTGAACAAATATCTTTTAAGATAAAGAAATTTAGTTTTATGTTTTTGAATGACAATCTGGTTAGGACAAAAAATCGTTATGACTTACTTCATGTGTTTTGGTGCAACCTTCCTACAGACAACAATATTCATTCGAATAATATTATCGTTCTTAGAAAAACATACAAAGAAACTAATAAATTCAGGAAATATTATTGAATCTCGAACTAGCAAAACTTTTTTTCTACCTCGAAATGATAACAACCGTCACTATCGCCCCTGACGATGCAATAAAAATAGTGAACCATGTCCGCTGTACGTTCGTTTTGAAAACTGCACAAAAATTCTATAACTTGGTCATTTTTGTTCATCAATTACCTGGTTTAGAACCATAGTATAGTAGTAATAAATCATGGTTATTAATTTTTGATAGTAAGGGATCGAACTTAAATCATGAACAGTTAGATTGATTTGATTAATTTATTCTAATAGAATATCAATGTTTATCAATGACCAACATATTTGTAATACTCCACTTTAAAGACCAGCTAGAACAAGAAAAACTGCTTCGGACCGGATTATACTCTCGTTTTAATCAAAGTACACCTGGGTTAGCCGTAGAAGTTTGACGGGTGTATATTTAACCGAGCATTTAGATTCTTACGCATTATTTTTTCTGCAAAGTGTTTGGTTTAATTTTTTTTCCATCTAAGACGATGTTTTTGAAAACCGTCTTTGAAGTTTTTATACAGGCTACTTTCCGCAGGGCCTTTTCGTGAATTACCTTTATTTCAACTTTATTTATACGCCAACGGTTGAAAAAGAGCAGAGTTAAAGCACAGTTAATATTAACCATGGTCAAAGTCCACAAGAAAACAAAAACGGCAAACCATACAGAATATATATACACAATGTTTCTTTCTTCTTCATTTCCTTTTCTTCATTCCAGCTTATGCCCGCGAGTACGATATAAATTCATTATTTTTTCTTTCTTTTAACTATGTAAAGTTGGTTCACGAGTTTGAATGGAATCGATCTAAGATTGCACTGTAAAATCCTAACTTGTTATTTGGTTGCCGAGTTTTATTTTCTCCTGCAAAAAACGGGTTAGCCGAACTCTTCTTATTTCGAATTATTCCCCATGCCCTCGAGAACGATATCACTACCTTTTCTTTCTTGGTGATTATGTAATTCGGTCTACAAGCTTGGATCTAAAATTGAACCGTAAAGTCCTAACTTTTCATTGGGTCGTTGGTTTTTTCCCCCTCACTATCAATGAAAAAAACGGGTTTGCACGCCAGCCACTCGAAATAACAAAACAGTACCAGCTCAACTTAATCATTCACCATCGTGTTTATCACATGCCGGCATCGGGATACGAGCGAGCTTCCTACCAGAGGGTGATCAGGATAGAATATTAATGTTATACGGCGTGATGCTGAGCAGAAAGGTTGAGATAATTTACTTTTAAGATGTTTATAATTATTCAATTAGGAAAACAAGTTTTTAGGGTGTCTTAAGGATGTTTCCATGACAGAGGCACTTTGATGTAGCATAAGTCGCATAATATCTATATAAGCAAGACTGCACTCACATGTGTTGTATGCATGCATGCCGGTAAAGCGAGTTCTTTATTGCTTCGTTAACCTCTCTAGGCTTTACCAAAGAAAATGAGCTTTCTTTTACAAATACAGGAAACAAATGTTCCTATATATATTTGATGTAGTCTGATAATGGTTGAGTGTGTTTTTTTATTCTTTAATGTTTCTTAAGACAATCCTTCTCTCTCTTTCTTTTTCTCTCTCTCGCTTCTGCTCTCCTCGAGCGTAATTTATCTAATTGGTCTTCACCAATCAATTTAATCAACACTGATCAACTACCATGCACAACGTACTTAAAGTTGACAACGAATTCACCATTTCGTCGACTTGACCACTAGCTAACTCAGTTTATATTAGTTATATACGCGCCGCGTGCGTGTAACTCAGCTGAGTAGATATATAGTCTTACAGTATCACAATTTATTGATTTTATACTGATATTTACGCGATTTGTTGCTTAGCTTTCAGGACCGGAAGACTTCATGAGTTCAGGGCCGCCTGGTCGCATACGCGTTCAAGTCTCTACGACTGCGAACGACAATGAAGACCAAGCAACACAGCCGAAGTTCAACTTTGAGGACTTGTTACATGTCCTTTATGGAAAGAAACAAGCAAGCACCGTGGATTTGCTGCAGTTACAAAAGGAGAGAAAGAAAGAAAGAACCAAAACATGTAAGTATACAAAAAGCCGGAACAAAAAAAAATCTCTTTGCAAAAACGTTGAACATGACTCTTCACTGGCCTTCATTTTGCACTTGCCAACAAGTAGTTTAGTCTGCCAGGCAAAACAAGTGTCATTATTGAATCAAAAACAAAACAAAACAAAACAAAACAAAACACTTCATTTAGCAAGAAATTCGGCGACAAAAATCTTATGGTTACACTTAAGGAAAATATGGAAAAAAGTCTCGACTTCTGATTCGAGTTCAATCGAGTGACATCGAAAATTATATTTTGAATGGAGTTCACTGATGAAGAACATGCACTTTTGTCCTTCGATACGAAGCACTCATCGACAATATATAAATACAACTCGAACACGAGTCTTCAGTTTTGAGGGAGCTTTGTTTTAATTTCGCGTTTGCTGTTTTAATTTGAAATCAGTAGGATTTAAACCGTAAAAACAAATGCCTTCCGTGAGAGTCAATGTTCAGGCACTCGAGCTCCACGTGCTTGCGTTGAGATTGCATGATTAGAAGCGACAATGGAAAAAAACCCGAGGATTATGATTAAGAAACATTGGAGTGCAAATATTACTTTGATCGACACGGAAACAAAGACGTAAAACTTTCACGAAGCTAAGAATATTGTTTGGGATATTTTAAATTAATATAGCAGATCACTTCAGTCCTCGCAAATACTATCCCGGCCCTGAATAGTGGCGTTGTGCTTTAAATCTATTGCAAATAATTTGCTTAATCGATCAGCTATATATTTTATCCATCCACTCCTGGCAAAAAGCTGCATTCCAAACATGTCTTGGAAAAACCTTTCAAGCGTATCGGTATTTCCAAATCAATTTTTGTGCTGTATTAAGAAAAGACTGAATCTTTTGGCAGTCGACCAACAAATATAGGAGCCGTTTAAGCACTTAAATAACCATTTGAAAGATTATATCTTATAATGAAACACATTAATTGCAATAACTTTGTCATATATATATGTATATAAAAGCAAAATAACAAATAAGTATTAATTAAAAATATTATTATTTATTTTAATTTTAAAGTCCCCTAGATTGAATTGGTGAAAAATGCCAAAAATGAAAGTCTATACAATCTATAAAATCGAAATAAATAACTTTATTATCAACTCCCAGTGAATACATGAAAGTTTGTAAACGTTTATTAAGCTTTTAAAGCTAAAAGAAAAAATTCGTAAATTTATAAAGAATACTATAATTAATTTTTAGTCACAGGGCAGCCTGTGTCTATAACTTCTAAATAGTAAAATACAGTAATTGCACCCGTTTGCTTAAACACAATTCCTGACGCAAAGACGTAAAGAAACCCTAGCAGTGACAGTGCCTACAGCGCCTTTGATTATATCTACAGTCGATCCCAAAAACGTTGTCCAAGTGAAAAGAGGTTTATAGGACAATAAATGTCACGTGTGCCATTAAATATTCAGTTTTACGCGCGTGGATTTTTTAATTAGCATACTGATGCAAAAGTAAATTACAGTATTGAAAACTGAATCTGAAAGGAGAATGGTATACCAACATTTGTTTTATGCAAAAGCATACCAGGAGATAGCCGCTAATCTGTTTGTAAGTCCTAAAACGGTCAAACGGAAATAGCGTGGAAAATATTCAATACAACTGGCTCTGCTTTTAGTACCCAACCATTATGCAGAACGGTCCACAGGCTTGGATTCACGCGCAAGAAGGTATGGTACGTGCAGATTGGTTTGCTCATTACTCATTACTCAGTCTTGCAGAACGTTCTCTAAGTCTGGTAAGGCTTTCACTAGCTCAGAACGTAGCTCTGAAACGGTCTCTAACACTGGAAAATTGGGTAAACTTCTTATAACGTAGCTAGACTTCTTCTTGGAGTCCAAAACCCGAACTTCTAAAGTCGAAAGAACTTGTTTTGAATTACCCGCCGTCGACATTTTCTGCCACGCATGTGACGCAGCACGTTCAGATTCCTATTTCCACACGCGCGTAAAACTGAATATTTAATGACACACGTGACATTTATTGTCCTATAAACCTCTTTTCACTTGGACAACGTTTTTGGGATCGACTGTATATTCACGGCGCTATATGAATCATCATCATCATCATCATCATCATCATCATCATCATCCCTATCTGTTGTTTCGTTATTGTGTTATTATTCATATATATGACAACTTTCTGCAATTTGGTGTAATTCTGCCAGTCGCATTAAAGGCAGAAAGGTAAGAAATCATGCTGTTCACTCTAGTGACATAGCTGTCATGATCTTGAAGATGTAACTACCAAAGAAGGTTCTTTGAATACACACTAAAGTTAAAGTCTGAAAAATTCTTCGTTTGCACGTTACGCCATCGCGGCCATGTTGGTACCATTTAACAAAAGATTTCTCATTAGCATCCATTGTTAACGGTACCACAATGGCCGTCATGTCTTTGTCTTTTGACTCTCTTGGGAATGCTTGCAACCCATCAATTGATACTCAGTACTACAAAAAAAAGATTGGTTTTCTCTTATAAGTTTCTTCGTCAGTCTGATTTACCAGTATGATCACCGACTTCTTGAATTACATCAGTTAAGGATTCGATCTTCTAAAACAAAAGGGAAAAAATGGATACAGTGAATCAAAAAAAATCCAAATCTTACTTGAGACCCCGAAAAGTATCACTGAAATTTCAATATTTTCAGTGGAATTCAACTACTATGTAGAATCTACTATGTACAGATTTGACAACGTAAATATCTCTACCAGTATCCTATGGTTTTATTTGTCAGTTGCATCATGTTACGAACGGTTGAGCAAGACGGAGCATAATTTCCGCATAGCCTCAAGCAAAACCCATTTATCACTGAGTCTACTAATAAGTAAACATAAGAATAAAGGGCCGCGGTGACATTAGCACACATCAATAGTTTGATAGATGTATGGGAATTGATGCTTCAGTGGCCAACAAAAGGATAAAAGACCTGCAAAAATCCTCCATGCGAAAAATAATCTAGCGATATTTGTGTTGTCAGTTGACGGCCGTAATTAGTTAGATAACTCACTGAGTCATTGCGTCACCCTCTTTAAATAAAGTTTATTGTAAATATCTTAGCAATCAGGATTCATATTATCAATAGCATTTTTCAGTCTCTGATTAATGTCTTTGTTTTGTTTCACAACACTTTAATCAGAGAAAAATAATACTTTTTACAGTAACTTACAAATTTCTCGCGCGCTGATTGTTTTTTTTTTTTTTTTATCATCACTAAGAGGACAGACAGATAAAACTGACGTCAACGATCGCTAAAAATGAGAAGTTTTTATCGTTTTCGTTATTGTAAAAAACAAACAGACATCAGTTTTTTATGTGTCTGTCCTCTTATTGACGATAAATTTCGTCATCACATAGTCAAAGTAGTATGCGGATCCACGGTATCCGGCTCTGTTATGTCGGCTCTGTCATGACATTTAGTGGAGGCTTTGATTATGGTTGCTTGCTTTAATGACGATTAATTCGGTATACTTATTCTGGTGCTTAACTTGATACAATGTGTGTAGAGAGAGGGGAGAGAGAGTCATATTACATTTGTTACATAATAGAACCTAATGTTGCGTGACAAGTATATATTATTACATCCCCCTTTTCATTAAAGAAAAAAACTAATTTTATGAAACGCTAAAAATTATCTTAATAGAAAAAATATCATATGTAATAACAGTAATACTACTTGCTCATGCTTGCAAGTGTCTAATTTTTTTTTTGTCTTTAAACGTATCTGTTGGGCGGTCTTACGATTCTTCCACTTCGGGTAACTGTGGTCCCAGGTGCGTGGCTTCCGTTGTTTTCCAGAGGTTCTGCATTGCCTCTGGTCTCTGTTAGTTCTTGATATTCACTGGTAGGTTGCTCTGCCGCTGGGGGTGCTTCTCTGATGTGACACCTGTTGCGTCGAAGCTCACTTCCAGTTTGTGACGTCACTAAATATGAGCGTGGTGCTTCAAGCTTTTCCTTGACGACTGCAGGCTCCCACTTCTTGGTCGAGGGATTCTGAATGGTGATGTTGGTACCTCTTGCTAGCTCGGGTAGAGGTCTGACATTACGATCGTGGTAGAACCTTTGTATTTCTTGTTTCTCCCTTAGCCGGTCGGTGATTTGATCACTGTTGGCACTCCTGTTGATGGTGCGGGGTAGGTTATCTTGTAGCTTTCTTCCGAAAAGTAACTCAGACGGCGATGGGAGTTTATTGTCAATGGGTGTGGTGCGTAGACAAAGCAGGGCCATACTGGGATCCTGTCGTTTCTCGAGTGTCTTCATGAGAACACCTTTGACTGTTTTAACTTGATTTTCTATGAATCCATTTCCTTGTGGGTAGTGTGGAGAACTGGTTACGTGGTGGAAACCATATTCGTTGGCAAATTCTTGGAATGCTACACTGTCGTACTGAGGGCCGTTATCTGAGCGGACTATTTTTGGGATTCCCTGCTCGCTGAAGATTTGCTTCATCGCATTAATGACAGTTCTGCTATTACTCTGCCCTTTGGGTATCTTCCTGACGAATGGGTATTTGGAGTAAAAGTCAGAGATCAGAAGGTATTCAGAGTCGTGTAAGTGGAACAGATCAGTTCCTATGGTGTGCCATGGCCGAGGAGGTATCTCAGTTGGCAGCAACGGTTGTCTGGCATTAGATGCCTGATGTTGTTGGCAAATGGGGCATGATTGGGTAAGCTTATCAATATCGTTGTTAAGGTTCTTCCAGTACACAGAAGTTCTGGCTCTGAGCTTTGTCTTTTCAGCTCCTTGGTGTGCTGCGTGAAGCTTTTGTAGAATGTCATTTTGAAGCGTTACGGGAATGATAATTCTTTGACCTTTTGTTAGTATTCCGTCATCTATTCCTAATTCGTCTCTGAATGACCAGTAAGGCTTTAGGCTCTTTGAGATTTCTTTGATGGTTGATGGCCAGCCTTCGTAGATGACTTGCTTGAGGGTGGCTAATTCTTGGTCTGCGCTGGTGTTTTCACGAATCTTCTCAATCATGGTCTTGCTAAATTGAGGGTACACCTCATGTACTTGGACTTCCATGTTTCCAATGGGATGGTGATCTTCTGGTGATAGACGTGAGAGTGCATCTGCTATCAACATGTCTTTGCCGGGTATGTACTTGATTTTCAGGTCGTATGGCTGCAATCTTAGTAGCATTCTCTGTAACCTGGGTGGTGCAGATATCAGATGCTTGAGGTGAATACTTTCTAGAGGTTTGTGGTCGGTAAACACTGTGAATGGTCGCCCGAATAGATAAGTATGAAATCTCTCACAACCGTATACTACTGCTAGAAGTTCCCTTTCGATGTTAGCGTACCTTGCTTCGGTTTCAGTTAGCGACTTGCTTGCAAAAGCGACTGGTTTGCCATCTTGGAGTAAGGATGCTCCAAGACCCTTGGTCGAGGCATCAACTTGTAGGGTTACTTCCTTTCTATCGTCGAAATATGTTAGGGTGGTTGTATCAGTGATTGACTTCTTTACTTGCTCAAATGCTGCTTGGTAGTTGGCGTTCCAAGTGAAGACTTGGTTATCTTTGAGTAGACCTCTTAAAGGTGCTGTAAGTGTGCTTAAGTTGGGTATGAAAGGACTCATGTAGGTTGCTAGTCCTAGGAAGGTTTGAAGATCTCGGCGGTCTCCCGGCTGTTTCATCTGCTTCAGGGCGGACACCTTCGCAGGGTCGGGCTGTATTCCAGCTTCGCTACAGATGATACCATAGAATTTGATCTTATCTTGCTTTATGTGACATTTGTCTGGATTGAGCTTTAACCCAGTCTTCTCACATCTTTGGATCATGCTGTGCAAGTTTTGGTCATGTTCTTCTTCTGTTTGGCCATAGACTACTATGTCGTCGACGATTCCAATGACTCCTTTACAGCCTTCGAAGGTCTGGTCGATTTTGGATTGGAATACGTCTTGTGACATACGGAGGCCGAATGGCATTCTCAGAAACCGATACCTGCCAAACGGGGAGTTGAAAGTTGTGAGGTAACTTGATTCTTTGTCGAGGACGACGTTCCAGTATCCGCTTTTGGCATCTAGAATTGAAAAATGCTTGGCTCCGCTGAGTTTGGGAAGAATTTCTTCTAGTGTTGGCGTAACGTGGTGGTCACGTTGAATGGCGGCATTAAGATCTTTAGGATCCAGACATATTCTTATTCTACCGTTGGGTTTGCGTCTATAGACTAGGCTGTTGACCCATGCGGTGGGTTCACCTTCTCGGACCTTTGTGATTATTCCTTGTTCCATCATCTCGTCTAGCTCTAGCTTGATATCATCCTTAAGGCTGATTGGTACTCTTCTTGGTGGGTGAATCACAGGGGCTATGTTGGGGTTCAGCGTGATATGGTATTCGCCTTGGAATTTTCCGATGCCGTCGAAGCAGGTGGGGTATTTGGATAATAGCTGTGCTTTATTTTCTATCTTCTGGCTCGTAGCGTGGTTTGTTTGACTTTGGCTGTGTGGTTGTTTGGCATCATCCTGTGTTTCCACAGAACAGTTCAGTGTAATTAGCCTTAAATCTAGTGCTGTTGGCAAGCCTATGATTGCACGGCCTGGCGCGTTGGTGATGTAGAAAGGTGCTTTGGTTTGCAATTTGTTGTGTGTGCATTCTATATCATATATGCCTAGTTGACCGATTTCTGATCCGCCGTATGCTGTGAGCTTTGTTGCTGATGGCTTTAGGGCTTTAGGTAGCGGGTTTCCGTCTGGACCAATTTTCTCCGGAAACATCTGTTTGAAAAGTCGAATTGGTAGGATGTTGGCTTGTGCTCCTGTGTCTACCTTGGCCTTCAAGTTTGCAGCTTGTGCGTTTCGCATGTTGGCCAATTGAACGCCTAGTGTTGCGTATACTTCATCTCTGGGTTTAGTATTGACGTTATCGACACTTATTGATTCAAAATTCAATGAGTCAAAATGCTCATGTAAATCATTTGTGTTCACCATCTCATGGACGCGCTTGTTTTTGTGACGTGCGTCTTGTGTGCTGTCTTGATATGATGGTTTTTTGTCTTGTGTCGTATGTTGGTTTGTGGGCTGTTGTGTGGACCTGTTCTTTTGACGGCACATTTTACTCCAGTGGTTAGCTCTGGAGCAGTAATTGCATGTAGAGCCATATGCGGGACATTTTCGGTATTCGTGATTGTTTCCGCAGTTTCCACATTTTCTCATGTTCCCGGTTCCGGATTTTCCTATGGCGTGCACGCTTTGGTTGTCAAGCGGTTTGTTGGATAGCTGTGCTATATGCGCCATCGTTGCTTCGTAAGTTCGGGCGTATTCGATTGCTTTGTCAAGCGTTAAGTCGTTTCCGTGCTCTAGTATTCGCTCTTGAGCTTTAACATGCTTAGTGCCTATAATCAATTGTTCAATCAGGCGTTCTTCTAACTCCTGTTGATCTCTAAACTTGCATTTATTTGCATGATTCCTGCACCTAGTCATGAAATCATCAGTGCTCTCATCGTTATTTTGTTTTAGATGTTGTAGCTGATATCTTTCTAATCTAAAGTTAGTTTTAGGTGCAAGATGCTTTTCGAATTTGGACCAAATGAAGTCGGGCTTTGTTTTGTCATCGTCGTCGGCCCACGTGAAACTGTTGTATATATCTACGCCTTGACGGCCTATCCAAAGTAATATATATGAGGATTTTTCTACATCTGATTTCTTTGAGAACGGACCGGTGAATATTAATTGGCAATATTGTTTAAATCTAGCAAATTCGTCGGTGATATCGGCTCCAGCTTGCCAGTTCATAACAGGGGGCGTGAACCCTGTCGCCATGCTTGATGTGTTTCTTGCCGAAAAAACGCTTATTTCTTAATATTACTGACCTTCCAGTGTCTTGTGTGTTTAGTGCTTTACTTCTGACACCATGTCATGATATTTAGTGGAGGCTTTGATTATGGTTGCTTGCTTTAATGACGATTAATTCGGTATACTTATTCTGGTGCTTAACTTGATACAATGTGTGTAGAGAGAGGGGAGAGAGAGTCATATTACATTTGTTACATAATAGAACCTAATGTTGCGTGACAAGTATATATTATTACAGGCTCTGCCTCTTGGATCCACATACTACTTTGACAAAGTCGGTGATGACGCAATTTATCGTCAATAAGAGAACAGACATATAAAAAACTGATGTCTATTTGTTAAATTGATAAAGTACATTGTATGGTATTGCGTTGGTGGATGGTACGACTTTAAGGATTTTGCTGTACACAGGTTGCTGCTAAGAAGTTTAAAGACGGACATGTTTTAGTTGAGTGAGGGTCTAAGTTAATAAACTGGCATTCAGTGCTGGTAGCCTACGAAGCCATTCTTTGTCTATATATAAAGATGCAGTAGTTTCTTTTGATCTCTGATTGGTTTGGATGACGTACTTTATCTTTGTTCTTCTTTAGTTTCCATAAGTTTACACGGTAACCATATTAAGGCCAAATTCCTTGTCGAATAATGAAAAGTGTATGCAATGGTATTCTATTTCTTCCAGAGATTCTGATCTATGGCTTTACATGCAATCTTTCCTTTTTTCGTTGTTTTTTTTTTCTTTTCTTCTCAGTTTGATATTAAAGAATTACCCGGTAACCTGTGTACGCTTTGACCTCCTATTATTTATCAACATTCCACTTTTTAATTTTTAATTATTTAACTCTTTCTTCAATTCAGATTGTGTAGTTTGTCACGTTGATCGCCCACCAAACGGATGTCCTTTCCACGAACCTTCTTCAACATACACCGCTGACCGCAATAATTCTCTTTCTTACGCTATCAAATCATTTCCTGCCGAAGTCCAACTTTGTACATCTAGTATACCTGGTGCGATATTTGGTGTGTGCGCAAAGCGTGTTATACCTGAGGGAACCTGGATTGGGCCGTACGAAGGACGACGAGTCAGTCCCGAGGAATTATCGGTATCCCGCAATAATCCCTACGTCTGGGAGGTGAGTTGACGGTCATAAAATAGGACTTTACTTCAAAACATCTAGTTATCTTCTCCGAATGGTAATCAAAGACTGACCGCCATGTGCTGTCCCGTGTAATACGTTCATCATGCAGCTGAATTGAAACTCTTCAATGGAATTTGCCATTCCGAGCATGAGGAAAAGACTGGGTCGAGTTGGCATTGCAGTGCATTGTGGGCCCTGTATTATGGGACATATTTTTCAAGATTGCGTATATTTTGAAATACATTAAAGGATTTATATATTATCTTATTTCTTCTTTCTTTCTTATTTCTAACTAGATTTGCGAAGATGGCCAACCTTCCTACTACATAGATGGGAGTGACGAAAGTGCGTCCAGTTGGATGAGGTTCATTCGGTGCGCGCGGCACAAGGAAGAACAAAACCTCTACGCCTTCCAATATCTAGGAAACATCTTCTATCGGTCATTCAAAGAAATCCCTAAGGGAACTGAGATGCTTGTCTGGTATGATGATAAGTACCCACAGCATCTGGGGATTCCTACTGGATTACAAGAAATTGAATTTATCAGTTCGTCGGGTAAGAAAATGGGTACATGATAGGAAATGGGCGGAGGGGAGGGAAAAGACATACAAGAGAGGACAGCTAGGAAAGTCAAGCACAACGCGGCAAGGAGACGAGAGGAGGTGTGAGGGGGCAAGAAATAACGAATCTAGAGGAAACCTAGAGGAGACGAGAGGAGACGAGAGGAGGCGGGAGGAGGCGAGACGAGAGGAGACGAGAGGAGGCGAGAGAAGAGGAGACGAGAGGAGACGAGAGGAGACGAGACGAGAGAAGAAAACAGGACAAGAATTTTATTTTTCTTATTAGTTTTGATCAAAACCCTTTTCTCTTTTTAAATCCTCAGATCTCGTTGGAAGTTCCAGTGGCGCCAAAGTTAGTAATACAGCATCCAAAAACGAAGGAGACTCGCGGCATAAAGTTGATCAGGAGAAAGATGAAGTCAAAGAGGTAACTTGTCTGTTGTTTTGTTCACATGTTTATCAGGAGCGCAACAACTGGGAGGGGAAGTTCTAAGGTGTCTGTCACCATCTCCCTTCTGTCATTTTAGTTTTTACGCTTATGTTTTTTGGGGAGGGAAAGAAGTGGTTTGCTTAGTTTAGTTGGAAAGGACCAGGTTCAAAATACTTTATCGGTACCCATAAGCAACCTCTAGCTGACCAAACCAAAATTGGAATGTGATGCTGAGTCATACAGTGCTGAAGGTTTTTGAAGTTTTTGATCTTAAACTTATTGCTGTGCAGATGGATATCAGTAGATCACTAAAAGATTACAATCCAAGACTAGCGGTCCATCCAGCAGAGTCTCGTCAGCGTGTCATGGCAACACCTTCACCTCACCGCTTGCGTCACTCCTCTTATCTAACACGAATATCCTGTGCTCCACATTCACTAAGTTCCAGTCCGGGTTTTCCGACTCCTGAAATGTCAAGTATATCATCACCAGCCATTCCCTATGCTACAGTAGCACCTCATTACACTCTGCCTAACCTTCCTATTGTGCCCCCTCTTCAATCCAACACTCCTGCAGGTGTCTACGGTGTAGCGTACCGACATCACATGCCTGTCAATATATCAGCTGGGATCCCTGTTAGTATCTCTGGCCGGGGACAACTGGGCATTACAGGGACACACTTACCAAGGGTTCACCAGGAAGTGCTAGAAGAAGGACCAATTATCACGAGCAGTGATAGTGTTGTGTATAATGATCGTCAGTACAGACCCACCTCCTCCATCTCACCTACGCTGGGCAAGATGGACAGGGAGAGCTACTTGCAACGAAAGAGTGAGTTTGGTCTATGATTTTCCATCATGATTTCATGGTTGCATATGTTTATGCTGTTGTTACTGCTCTTGTTTATTCTGTTATTATTGCAGCTCTGCCATAAAAGTGACTTTTGGTGCTGCCGAGTTGTTGCTGCTGCTGCTGATGTTTCTGTTGTTGTTAACTGCTACTGTTGCTGCTGCTGCTGCTGTTGCTGTTACTGCTACTGTTGCTGCTGCTGCTGCTGATGTTGCTGTTGTTGCTACTGCTACAGTTGTATCTGCTGCTGATGTTGCTGTTGTTGTTACTGCTACTGTTGATACTGCTGCTGTTGCTGCTGCTTCTGTTGTTGCTGCTGTTTACTTTTCCTTGTGTCAATAGATGCTTGATTTGTTTGGATATTTTATGAGCCCTGTATGATTACGCACATGTCGTTTTGTTTCGTACCGCTGACTACGGAAGGAATGGAATGCTGTAACAAAGAAGCTAAGACAGTGTTCCAATTGCATTCTTCCATGCACATCCCACCATACACAAGTTTCTTGACTTACTATCAGAAGATTTCACTGAGTTGAACGTGTCTTTCTCGGTCGTACTATTCAAGTTCCTTTTTATCGTACCGCTCATATACTTCTGGCCTATAACTGGTTTTTAAGTCTCTATTCAATCTTATAGGGGCATTTTATTCGTCTACCACTGCCAACCCCGACGCATCGGACGAAGCAGGTCATCCAAAAATAGTCATGTCAAAGCGCAAAGCGACTGAAGTTACTACTATTGATTCAGATTCACGCCAGTATCCTCCCTTGACTAAACGAAAGTCACCTTTGTCATTTATCAACGAGGAAGGCAGCGTAGAAAACGAAACGGGAAGGAGCAATCGTCCCCGCACGCCCAAGGAGCGATTAACAGACGATCAAGGATCGGAAAGAAATAGGAGTACGAAGAGTCATCGATTGCATTTAAGTAAGGAGGAACATGCTTCGCAGATATCCCGCGTGACGTCAGCATGGCCGTCAGATGAGAGTCAATCACAGGACGAGGCGGCTGGAGAAAGCAGCGATTCGAACAGTACAAGCAGTACAAAGAATGAAACAGCGGGTATAGACGAGATAAGTATGTGGCGATGTAGACAATGTCAGAAAACTTTCACCCAAAGAGTGATGCTTCAAGTCCACGTTTGCCCTCAACAACCCCTCAAGCCATACCGCTGTGGCCAATGCGAACTATCCTTCGCGACCGCGACAGAACTTCGAAGTCACGTGGAAACGCATGCCAGTGAAAAGCCATTTAAATGTGGATTTTGTTCTCGCTCATTTGCTGGAGCAACGACTCTGAATAACCATATACGCACGCACATGGGGAAAAGACCGTTTAGCTGTGAACACTGTGGGAAGGGTTTCGCACAGGCGGGTCAGCTAGCGAGACATCAGCGAACGCCTGGCGAATGTGAGCCCCGAACCACCAAAGTCTAAATAACCGCATCTTTAATGTATATTTATAAGAAATAATCGCTTAGTCATATGATGACTTGAGTAATGGTTGCGCTTTTTTAAAAAAAGGTTGCACCAGCTCATGATGACTTGCGTGTTCATCATGATAGTAACCACAGGCGGCGGAACGACTTTAAAAGTGACGGGGGTGTAATAACTGATAAGATTATGGCACATCTGTTTTTTCTTAGCAATCAGTTTTTGCATAAATCACTATGTGTACAAGTTAGAAAAAATACTTGTTTGGATTTTTGGGATCGTACATACGAAACTATTTAAAAGGTGCAGAGGTATTCATCCCCCACCCCCTCCCCCACTTTTAATCCCCTCTGCTCTCGATCCATGACACTCCCCCGCTCCCCCGCCTATGGTGAAAATGTAACCTTTGCGCCATAAAATGGCAATTAACGAATTTATAAAATATGTTTGTAATGCTGTATATATTTAATGAATACTCGAGCACCAAGTTATGAAACATATGCTTATATTTTTTGACATTAATGCCTGGACTCAGCAGGTTCCACATAAAATATGTAGTCATGCTTCAAGACTTTTAGAGAATGATAAAGAGAAATGGTTTGTACTAGAATACAGTGGAAGGGGAATGGGGGTAAACGCCCCTTCAAAATTTCAAGATTTTTGCTTTGTTTTAAGTTTTGATAAAGAAAGTTGTAACTTTAAGGTATTGGAAAACAAGCTTGATATTATTATATTCCAGAATCGCAGAAAAACCATTTGCGATTAAATAGACTTTTTCGGCTTGGGCGTAGTGTTTTCACATTATAAAAAACGATTCCCTTGTTTTCATGTGCAGCCAGAACGAACAAATGATTCTCTAAGGAATGACACGAGGTGGGTCTGAATGGAAGACATTTGCCCTAGCTGAAAAAATCTATTGTTATTGCTATGGTATAGAGCGTTTTCACGTGACGACACAGCGGCCATGTTGGTGTCGAACCAAAGCAAAACATTTTCCATCCTCGGGAATTGAACTTTATTTTTATGCAAAAACTTTCTACTTTTTATTGGTACACCAATGTAGCTCAATGCCTACTCCCGAGAGTGAAAATGCTCTATACTGATGGTGTTTTGGCGAGAATTTTTCATGCCAAACAAACCAAGAGAGCTCCATCTACGAAGACTCTTGCGACGCCACAGCTAGCGAGTGATTTCACACGTCAACCTTTAAAAGATGAAAGTGCTTTTTCATCTAAAATTTATATTTATATTTTTGTATTTATACTAATCCCCGAGACGAGAAAATCTCTTGCCGGCCGTAACGAGGTTGAAGGAAAAATGAAGTCGAGTTTGTATTGCAATGTATTTTGGGGCTGTTTTAAGGGACATATTTCTATGAGGTAGCGTCTATTCAGTCTCCAAAACAGCCTCAAAATGCACTGTTATGCCACCTCGACCCAGTTTTCCCCTCAACATCGGAATGTTTATATAGGTGATATGTCCTCGATCCATTCAGCCTTGTACCTATTCTTGCACTATTCAATTCACTGCTGCTGTGATAACATTTTTATCATAAATTAGGCAGAAATTATTACTGGTATGCCACTTAGCTTCTATCATGCTGGGTAATGAGAAATGGTAGGGAGGGGGTGGAGGTACGGGGGACAGGATATGTTAAAATAACATAGGGAACCCTTGTTTTCTGTTTCTCATTCGACATGCCAAAAAATGGAATGTTTCAGTATGATGTTGAGCAAAAAAACGAAGGCAAAGTTGGGATGTGGAATCTGGCTCTCAGTGATCAGATTTCGAATATTCTTTTAATGAAATGGAAGTTTTCAAAGGATGGTATAGGATACGGAGGGGGGGGGGGGGGGGGGTAGTACGACTTGTACATTTGTGATTCAAGACCTCCCCCTCCCCTTTATAGAAACCGTGATTTCTCTTTCTCATCAATTTCCGAGTAGAAATCTTATACACCCCCTGACAAGATATAGGGATGAGGTGGGAGATATAAGACGCGTATTTAACTATTTGCCAACACACAGTACTGTAATCATGATCCTTTTGGCCCTCGTGTGCAAGCTTCAATTTTATACAAATGTAGCACCAATTCTAGGCGAAATGATCAAAAGCTGCCTTCACTCGTATCAAATCAACCCCTTGTCTCGTCACCCACAACATTCCTTTCCTTCTTGCTGGGATGTAGTTGATTGACAGCTTTAAACACTGAATTGGCTTTCTGTTACATACGAAGCAGTATTTCAGACAGGGCAGAATATCCCAGAATTCACTAAAACATCGTGAGCTCTAGCTGACCATTCTAGAAGGTCAGAAATCTAAAAAATACAACTACTTGGGGATCGTGTTTATTCAGCTTCAATACGCGCGGTTCATGGCGGCATGGCTCGGCGGCGCGTGGTATGGTGAAGAGACAGAGGACAGAGGTATGTGGATCAGTTGTTTTGATTGTGTTGCTTTTGATCCAGCGTGATAATACTGATACATATCTTGCTAGGCAGATCCTTATCGCTACCCGGAATATTCGGAACACGAGACCATAAAATATGCCAAGATCTTTGTCTGAGAGATGGTTCTTCAAAAGGTCATGACATCCACACTAGCGATAAAGTATCATTGTTAGCCGACAGCTCTAGTCCCGTGGGGGGTAGGCTTAGGATGATTGGTTTGCGGAAGAGTCCAGGATAGTGCTGTGGGCGTCGGTGGCTACTTTCGATATTATTAGTTTCACATTAACAGCAAATGTTAGAAAGGAACAGTACAAGACAAAAAGAAAAACGGTTAACAGATCCGTCCGAAAAAAATCAGTTTACACATAACCCTCTTCTAAATTATATACCCTACTCCCCCCTGGTAGGAAATTTAGCCTCTAATTACCCTACCCGACTAAAAAATAAATGACTTAAGTAAAATGTGGCAACTAAATTCTGTATATGAATTGAGCACGTCATTGTATTCCTTTATAAGAATCATTCAAAGGTCACTTCACAGCCACACACACACTTTGAAAACTTGGCACCGAAACAAATCATATTCTTGGCAAAACGCCTGAAATCGAATATCTTTTCCATGAAGTTTTGACATCACGAGTATTGATGAATGACAGCTAGCCAGATTAATTCTTTTCTACTCGCGTCTTGTTATAAAAACACACAGTCCTGTTCTGTTATCAGGAATCTTCGAGTGTCAGTGTTCCTTATATTTAGTTCCTGGTCGACACGAGTTTACAGCAGCAGCGCCAGCCAAGTAAGACTCAAAAAAATTTTTTCCACATTATCGTCCTCGTTTGTTTTTTCTCTTATAAACAGCGTAGAAGACTACATTCTACACGTGATGGAAATGGAGTGTACGGTAAGCAGAACAGAGCAGGCGTACAACCTGATAGTGAGCGATAACGCTGTACTTGCTATTATCTCTCGTGTAGTTAATTTCGGACTAAAGCTGCAAAGACAATTACAGCAATTAATTTAAGCCATCAAAAATACATTTTACTTTTAAGGAATAACTATTTTCAATATATCAGTCACGGACCAATTATCATAAGTTTATATTGACTATATTATTCAAGTACATAAATTATTGTAATTTTTACACCACCATGACATGAAGATCGTGATGCGATAGTATGCAATCAGTCTTAAGGTTTTTGTCTAAAAGAATTTTATTCTTGGAAGATTTTTCATTCAAATGCTATCGCGTTGTTAATAATGGGACAATTCCTTGAGCGCATATTTACCGACAGGACAATCTATTGGACGCGTCTATTCGTGTTCAGTTCTGTCTTTCCGGTACGAGTCTGCAATAGCACATCATTGTTTTCCTATGTAGGCTCTTCTTCCGATGGAAATATTTATTTTGCATCAAATCACTGCACGAGGGATGAATAAACTCCCAGAAATTGAAGACCGTTTACCAATCACACGACGGGACTAATTATTATGGTTGGGGTTGATAATGATATTGAATAAATGCCTTGTCTACTCCTTTCGTGTTTGACGTCACACGTCCTTGGGTCAATATTTTCTTTGGATTGATTGATAACTGACTGATACAAATCAGGAATCTGTCTGGCAAAACTTGCACTCTTTATGAGGAGCTTGAAGGATTTATTCTTGGTTTGCCAATTTCGACTTTCCATTTAATCTTTCATTTTCCATCTCTCTTTCACTTTTCACTTATCATATTCGCGCATGCGTAGTAATTACTCGTTAAATTATTCTCATAGTTTATCTGTTTCGTATTTGCATAATGAAGTATTTCATTTCTGGATGCTTTTTGGCGTTCTGGTCGCCTACTTTGATTCATAAGTGACATTTCGTCATATTCTATGTACCAATGAAATGCGACAACGAAAATTAAAGCTTTTTGCCCAGTTCATACAAGACAAATGAGTGCGAAAAGCTCAGTTGAAATCCTCCTTTTTCTTCCTTCTCTTTCCTCGATTCCTGCCTCCAAGCAATGAGAGAAGCCTTAGAATCACGTGTTGTTGTCTACACTTGTTGAAACAAAATATAAATTTAATTTACCACCGAGTTGAGAGTTTCCTTCGTAACCCTGTAGGGTAGAGCCGGGCAATATTTAGTCAACCTCAGCTGTTTTCTTTGTGCTTTTAACAGACTTTTCGTTTTGGACGTAATTAATGTTTTTAATTTCAAGACCACTTTTCATTCCCTTGAGTATCATTTCTTTCT